>NW_027256885.1:28807476-29352476 GCF_029215685.1 Pituophis catenifer annectens | reverse complement strand
TTATATTGACATTGGAAGTGTTAAACAGAAATATTAGAGAAGAAAAGGAGATAAAAGGTATGAAAATTCGGAAAGAGGAATATAAGTTACAAGCTTTTGCAGACGATTTGGTTTTTATTATGGAAGAACCTTTAACATCAATAAATAAATTGCTAGAAAAAATTGGAGAGTTTGGAGAAGTGGCTGGTCTAAAAATTAATAAAGAAAAGACAAAGATAATGACTAAAATATGCTGAAAAAGCAAAAAGAAGAATTGATGGAGATTTCAAATATACAGGTTACGAATAAGGTAAAATATCTGGGAATACAATTGACAGCAAGGTGTAGCTCTCTCAAAGAAAATAATTATATTAAGGTTAAGCGACAGATAGGACAAGATTTGGAAAAATGGGCAAATCTGCAACTATCTCTAATTGGGAGAATTGCAACCATTAAGATGAATATTTTGCCTAGAATTTTATATTTATTCCAAATGATTCCAATAAAGCTGGACAAGGAATTTTTTATAGATTTGAATAAAATGATACTGAAATACATTTGGCAGGGGAAAAAGGCAAGAATAAAAATGAAGTTGTTACAAGATGCTAAAATGAGGGGTGGTTTTGGCTTACCTAATTTTGAACTTTATTATCAAGCAGCTAGTTTAATGTGGATTAAAGAATGGATATCATTAGGAAATACTAGATTGTTAAATTTGGAGGGACATGATTTGTTGTTGGGATGGCATGCCTTTTTGTGGTATAAACTAAAATACAGGGGTATTTTAAAAGACATAAAATATGTGAAGCCTTATGGCTGAACTGGGAGAAAATAAAAAAAAGGACACTATTTGAAGATACCAGTCTGGGTATCTACAATTGAAGCATTTTCGTATCCAGTGACGTTTAAAGGGAAACAAATTATAAGATATAAGGAATTATTGGACGAAAAGGGTGAACTTAAATTAAAGCAAGATATAGAAGATCAAGGGTATAAGATGGATTGGTTTACATATATGCAAATACTTTCTAGATATCGAGAAGATCTCAAACAAGGTTTTTATAATGTATTGACTAATTTAGATAAGATTTTGACGGGTTCTGATGATCATGTAATTAAAAAGCTATATGGTTATTTGCTAGAGGTTAAATTGGAGGAAGAACAAGTTAAAGAATCAACGATAGCATGGGGGAAGCATTTTGGCTATGGTATTGATTTAGAGAAATGGCAAAAATTGTGGTCGCATAATTATAAAATGACAATGTTTACAGCATATAAAGAGAATTTGTATAAGATGTTTTACAGGTGGCATTTATCCCCATCAAGAATAGCCAGAATGTTCCAGAATAAATCAGAGAAATGTTGGAAATGTCATCAGACCCCAGGATCCTACTACCACATGTGGTGGACATGCACAGAAGCAAGAAGATATTGGACTAAGATACACACGTGGTTGGAAAAAATGATAGAGAGACACATTGATTTTAAACCAGAGATATTTTTATTAGGGATCGTACCAGAGATATACAATAAAGAACTGCAATACTTAATCGTGAATTTCTTGACAGCAGCCAGAATTGTATTTGCTAAAAACTGGAAAGGAGAAAAATTACCTAATGATGAAGAAATTATTAAGAAAATGATGGAATGTGCTGAAATGAGCAAATTGACATTTGAAATAAGAGAACAGGAAGATAGACAATATTATTTGATATGGGATTTATTTTATCAATGGATAGAGAATAAGAATTGGAAATAATTATGATATAATTGGATGTTGAATTTTTTTGAAAATAAGTTAGCATGTTTAGTGATAAATTGAAGAGAGGAGAAGCACAAAAAATGACACCGACTGTTACACTGTCTTTGATTGTATGGAATGATAATGGTTTTTATATTGTGTTTTGCTTTTGTTTTTTGAAAATAAAAAACTTTAAAAAAAAATCTAGCACGGGGATTCATAGAGCCTGCAAAATCCAAAGTGGTGGCCCCTGTGCTGTTTAAAGAGAAGGACGGGGGTATGAGGCTCTGCGTAGATTTTCGTGATATTTACGCTGTGTGCGTGGAGAAGACCTACCCCCTACCCCTCATGAAGGACATGCTCAATCACCTGTCAAAGGACAAAGTGTTTACCAAGCTGGACTTGAGGGAAACCTACTACTGTATACGGATTAGGGAGGGGGATGAATGGAAAACCGCATTCAACTGCCCGCTTGGCAGCTTCCAATTCAAAGTGATGCCGTTTGGACTTCAGGGGGCCCCTGCAGTCTTCATGCAGTTTATTAATGAGATTCTGCATGAGCACCTATATAAGGAGGTTCTGGTCTACTTGGATGATATTCTCATTCAGCAAAACGCTGGAAGAGCACGTAAAACTTGTCCGTCAGGTGCTGAAAAAACTGCTCGCTGCCAAGCTCTACGCAAAGCTGTCAAAGTGCGAGTTTCATAAGACTTCACTAGACTACTTAGGATACCGGATTTCTAGCGACGGGATAGAGATGGACACAAGCAAAGTTAAAGCCGTTTTGGATTGGCAACCCCCAAGCACCCAAAAACAGCTCCAAAGGTTCCTGGGGTTCGCCAACTTCTATAGGCAATTCATTCCGGCTTTTGCGGAGGTGGTGCTGCCCCTAACCGAACTGTTAAAGACGGGGTCCCCACCAACAAAACCGAAGCCATCGCAGCCACTCGCGTGGACAATGGAATGCCAGAAGGCTTTTGAAAAACTGAAAAGACTGTTCGCCCAATAACTGATCCTGCAACATCCAGACCCAGAGCGGTAATTCATTGTCCAAGCTGATGCCAGCGATGTGGCAATGGCTGCAGTGCTACTGCAAAGGGACCTCAAGGGGCAGTTGCTACCATGTGCCTACGTATCCAAGAAACTTAACGATACGGAGAGGCGATGGGCCATTTGGGAGAAAGAGGCTTGTGCCATTCAATGGGCGTTACTCGCTTGGAGACACTTCCTGGAAGGCAGCAAGAAGCCTTTCGGGGTCTGGATGGACCACAAGAACCTAGAGGCCCTAAAGACACCCAGGAAATTGTCCCCCAAGCAAGTCCGCTGGGTTCAATACTTCAAACATTTCAAGTTCGAGCTGAGATACATACCGGCAGGGAAAAACATATTGGCAGATGCACTCTCGAGAAAGCCTCAATTTGACAGCCGCCAAGAGGAAGTGGTCCACGCCCTAATCCCTCCCCATTGACTATTTGTCAAGCACATCTACCGACTGCACGGAACACCACGCCGCATAATCTTGGACAGAGGGGTCCAATTATTCAGAGGAGCCTGGATAACTCTGCAGACTAAGCACTGTAATTTAACACCAGCTGTCTGCAATTAAAGTAAGTTCGAATCTCGCCAGGCTCAAGGTTGACTCAGCCTTCCATCCTTTCTAAGGTAGGTAAATTGAGGACCCAGTTTGTGGGGGCAATAAGCTGACTTTGTATAAAATATACAAAAGTATGAAGGCTATTGCTTAACGCACTGTAAGCCGCCCTGAGTCTCCGGAGAAGGGCGGCATATAAATCAAATTTAAAAAAAAAAATTCACCGCCAAGTTCTGGAGAGAGTTCCTGAGGTCCATCGGGTCCACACGGGCTCAGTTCGGCTTTTCATCTGAGCATGAACGGGGCCACTGAACGTGCGAACACCATGGTGGAACAGTACATCAGGTGCTATGTGGATTACCAGCAAGAAAATTGGGCAGACTTGTTGCCATTCACAGAAGTGACGTACAACAATGCCGTGCATTCTAGCACTGGACTAACTCCTTTCCAAGTTACCAGCGGCATGGGATTTGTCCCCATCCCAGAACTGCCGAGAGAACCCCCCTCAGGGGTGAAATGTAAAATTTGTTACTACCGGTTCTGTGGGCATGGCTTGGGGGGGGGGTATGTGACTGGGTGGGCGTGGCAAACTTTTTTTTTTTTTTAAACTTTTCAAAGCATTTTTTCTAATGCTTTGAAAAGCCTCTGCCGATCAGGCAACTCAGCTGGGATCGTCAGAGAGGCTTTTCAAAGCATTTTTTTTACCACCTCTTCGGCCAAGAGGTTGCAGAAAAAAAATGCTTTGAAAAGCCTCTGACGATCCCAGCTGAGCCGCACGATCATTAGAGGCTTTTTTTTTACTTTTAAAAGCATTTTTTCGTTGGAAGAGGTTGTAGAAAAAATGCTTTTAAAAGAAAAAAAAAGCCTCTGATGATCATGCGGCTCAGCTGGGCATGGGGGTGGGGGGTGCAGGGATTTTTGCTACCGGTTCTCCAAACTACACGCCGCCATCACTACCGGATCAGGCGATCTGGTCCGAACCGAACCGGGAGCATTTCACCCCTGACCCCCCTCCTCCATGTCATTGACAGAATGGATGGATTCATTGAGAAAGGGGTGGGAGAATACAAAAAAGGTGCTCTCCAAAGCAGCGGCTGAATATAAAAAACAAGGAGATAAGCACCGCTCGCTTCAAACCCCCTTTCGGGTGGGGGACAAAGTTTTTTTTTGAGACTACCTAGCAGGAAATTGGGACCAAAGTTCTTAGGCCCTTTTCCTATAGTAAAAATAATTAACCCTGTGACAGTGCAATTAAGCCTCCCTTGCATATTAGGGAAAATACACCCCGTATTTCATTGTAGTTTGCTGAAACGATCCGTTGGATCTAAGACAAGACCCCAGACCCAACTGCCTCCTCTCCCCATTGTGGTGGAAGGAAACCCATTATGAGATAAAGAGGATATTAGACTCCAGAATGTATAGAGGTCAGTTGCAATACCTAATACAATGGAAAGGGTACCCTTTGTCTGACGCCACCTGGGTAAAAAGCTGGAACATCAAAGCAGATAGACTGATTAAACAATTCCATGATAAATACCCGGACAAGCCAAAGGGTGCCCCGGGGGGGTTAAATGTGGATAACTTCCCTGAATGTTATTTTCTTTACAGGACACGTGTCTCTTCTGGGGGGGGGCACCTGTCATGCCTGGAAGCCATATTACCTGTGTGCCTTGAGGATCCAGGCCTGCCACAATCATACAGTGGGAAGTTGGGGGGGATTGCATGAGTGAAGTAGAGATAGCCATAACAAACTTCTCTAAGAGAAGTTCAAGGCCATGGTGTCCGGCAGCTGTGCAAAGAAGAAATTGGAGGATGTCTTCTGTTCAGGAAAGAACTGATTGGAGCTGTGTGGACATGTGGGAGATGTGGGCAAGGTCTTGAACTTTCTTGTGGGTGAGGAAAACCCGGAAGCTTTCATATTTGGGTTTTCCCAGATGTGCCAATATGACATCCCTAATAAAAGTTAGCTTTGAGGAACTTCAAGCCTCGGAGTTTGAATTCGTTGGGGGGGTTACTTGGAACCCTGACACCCTTCCTGTCTTCCTAGGTGCCTGGCTGAAGTTTCACTTGTGCCTCAGCAAGGAGTCCTGATGATGGGATGGGGTCCTTCAGGCACTTAGCTTGGCCAGCCCTTCCCTCCATCTTCCCGGCGCCTCAGCAAAGCTTTGGCTGGGCCGATCTAGCACCCGAGCCACACACGCTTTGAGATTCCTAGCTGCAGTGGGCAGCAACAAAGCTAGATTCTTCTTCCCCCTGCAGCAATCCAGCAAGAGAAACAGGAAAAGGGGTCGGAGAGAAACAAACTGGACTGTCCCTGGGAGTCTAGCATACACTCAGAGCAAGCCACCGCAGTCTGTCCCTTTTAAGGTACTTCGACATGGCGGGGAGGGGGGACCATAAAGGGATAGGCGGCCGCAGGAGCTGCCTTCTGAGCAGCTCTGCTGAGAAAAGTTTGGCTTCTCTCTGCCGCAGGATTTAACCTGGCTGCTTCTCTCCTCCTTCTTGGCCTCATACAAACAGAGCAAACATGAGAAGGAGGAGAGAAGCAGCCAAGTTAAATCCTGTGGCAGAGAGAAGCAGCCAGCAACTGCTAGAAGACTTGGCCGAACATTCCTGCCAGGCAGGAAGAGCACCGAACAGGAGAGCCGGGTCGGACAAACACCGGGAGAGCAACTAACGGGGGGCAAAGAAAGCCGGGGGAATCTGGGAGTTCAAATCTGCAACTGCACTAAAAACTCCACGTTCTTGTAACCTTAACTGGAAGCAGGTTAAAAAAAGGGGGGGAGGGATCTTATCATTGTCCCACCCCCACCCCTCGTAGAGAAGAGTCGATCACCCTTCCCCCAAGTTGCAATTTGGCACCACCACTGCTCCTTGCCTCCCCGAAGTGCTGGCAGTCAAGTGGCGAGTCGGGCGCAGCTTCTCCCCAGCCCGCGGGGCACAAAGTCAGCGAAGGGAATTGCAAGGCGAGAGTGATCCCTGAGGTTTCCCAGAGCCCGGCACTGGACCTGGAGAACAACTTCTCTGCCACCCCCATCCTTGCATGCCCAGCTGGCCGCTTTTTCCAGGGATGCATCATGTGAACCTGCCACTTAGGAGCCCCGCTTCAGCTCCAGCCCTGCCCCAGACCTCCAGCCCGGGGCGATTCTCCCACTCTCTGATCCGTGCCGCACTGTGCCACTCTCCACCCCAGTTGGTTCCCTGTGCAGCTTTCCTCGGCAGGGGCACCCACAGAATCTGGAGCCGGGAGGGAAGAGATGCAAAGCTGCCCGCTTATCCCTCCATCCCCGCAGCCGGGCTGGGACGAAGGCGATCCAGGCACAGGCCGGCTCTGCTGCTTTCTTGCCTGCTGCGCTTCCACCTGGCTTCCTGGAGGGGGGAGGGGAGAGGAGAGCCCAGTCCCACCAACCATTTTAACCAGCTTCCAAAGGTCCACCGAGCAAGGCGGGGGGGGGGGAAATTGGGGCTTTTGCAAGGTATGGGGTTCCCTCTTGAGCGCAACCCAAGCCAAAATGGCCCAGAAAAGCGCTGACGTCACCGTTAACCTGCCTGTCAGCTGAGCAGCTCTGCCTGGTCTTCTCCCGAGGGGATCGAGCCCTTCTTGCGGGTGCTGTGGAAACGCCCCTCCCTCATGGCTTGGTGGGCAGGTCATGTGACTGAGTGGGCGTGGCCAACTCAATGTCACTCACAGCAAGGTGCTGCCCAACCTTGCCATGAGTGACATCGAGCTGGCCATGCTCACTCAGTCACATGACCCCCCCCCACCAAGCCACGCCCACAGAACCAGTAGGGAAAAATTTTGAATTTCACCACTGTAGAAGACCCATTTAGAAGCTGGACCAAAGTTTATGTCAGCCTCCACTTTTTCATTGCTTCCTTGCTCGGCTGCCATGAAACGGGGGGAGGGGGGGAGCTATTCGAATGCCTGGGAGGGGGGAAGTGAGCTGGTGGAGAAGAGAACATTTTCTTCAGCGTTTTCTTTGAAGCTGATAACAACTCAAGGTCGACCGTCGTGGCATAGCAGAAGGATGGCACCATTGGACGCTGCACCCCGCATGACCCCTGGGGGGAATGTGGATTGGATAATTCTGGCTGGATGGTTGGGGGAAGGGTTTTGGGGATGTTTTCTATATGTAATTTTCACACCTTTTGCTTCAGACCTTACTTTTCTTTGGTTGCATTCAGTTCATATGCAGTGAAAGTACCTTTCTCTATGAAAATGGAGTCAGGGTTTTTCTTTCTTGAGTATTGAAAGGAGGCACACCTGACATTAAGCAAGGTCTGAAGCAACAGCCATCCTGGAAAACTACCGTGGGGGCTGAGCAAACAAGCCTGGACCCAAGGTGACCTCTACCGGAGGAAAGAGAGCCGATACAGCACCTGCGAGAGCCCACAGAACCGCCCTAAAAGGAGTGGAAGTCGTTGAGTTCACTCCCCTGGAACAGGGTGAGTTGGGAACTCTGACCACTGCTGATGACAGCGAAACCGAAACCGATTCTGACGAAGACCTCCTGGTAAGTCCGAATGGGGGCCCCATGACCATCCCAGTAGAACTAAAAGTAACATCCACCAGGGCCCACGGGCAGATGCTAGCCCTTCTAGATTCAGGATGCACCAGGTGTGTCATCAGCCCGGACACTGTAGAACAGATGGGTCTAAAACTAAAAACGATGAAAAGGCCCATCGCCTTCTGTCAGCTAGACGGATCAGTGGCTGGGGGGCCCCAGCCCATTTTGTGACCGAACCAATCGAGATGAGGATGGGGGAATCACCTAGAGACTCTGAGTTTTATTGTGGCCCCGGGCATGGAACGGCCCCTCCTACTTGGGTTGCCCTGGCTCCGAAAATGGAACCTGCGCATAAACTGGAAAACGGGCGTGTTGCGCATCCACTCCAAGCAACAGGGGAAGAGAGGGGAGGACCCCCATTGCGTGGGCGAAGTGGCGAGTGAGGGGGCAGCGGCGGCGGCGACAGACCACATTGTGGGAGAAGAAAAGATCCCAAAAGAGTACCGGGACCTACAGGAGGTGTTCAGTGAAAAGGCATCAGACGTGTTGCCCCCCCACCGGCCAACGGACTGTACCATTGAGATCCTCCCTGGGGTAAAACTCCCTAAACCAAAAATCTACCCCATGACCCCCCAGGAGTTGGGGGAACTACAAGACTTTATCAACAAAAACCTAAAACGCGGCTTTATCCAACCGGCTAGGCCACGGGTGGCTGCGCCGGTACTATTCCGGGAGAAGGATGGGTCTTTTCATCTGGTGGTCGATTATAGAAATTTAAATGCAATCTGCGTAGAAAACATCTACCCCCTGCCCCTCATGAAGGACATGTTAGCTCACCTGGGCAAAGGAAAGATTTTTAAAAAGCTGGACTTGCGGGAGGCGTATTATAGAGTTTGGATTAAAGAAGGTGATGAATGGAAAACAGCTTTCAACTGCCCGCTGGGATGTTTCCAGTTTTGGGTGCTCCCTTTCGGACTGCAAGGAGCCCCTGCCGTGTTCATGCAACTGATTAACGAAGTGCTGCATGAACACCTGTACAAGGGGATGTTGGTCTAACTTGATGACATTCTTATTTACACCGAGACCATGGACGACCATGTAAAACTGGTGAGGGCCGTCCTGAAGAAACTTAGAGCTGCTGAACTGTATGCTAATGTTGTGACTCTGACCCCCGAGCCCGTCTTATCGGAGGGAGAAGACTCCAAAACTGAAGGAGAGGAGTTGGCAAGGCCTCCCTCTCCAGGACCCTCCTCTCTGGCAATGCCTCAGGTGTCTCCCGAAGGAGAAGAGATAGGCCAGGAGCCAGGCATCTCCGAGCAGCCGCAGTTAGACAGCGACGGAGATAAGTCTTGGCTGGATCCCTGCCAGCATCGGAAAGACAAGCGCACGCAGCAGAGAAGGAGGCGTGCCAGAGATTAAGCTGAGTCACTGGACCACACCCCACAGGGGATAAAAGGGGGTGTGGTGGCCATTCAGGCTTTGTGACGGACAAAACTGAACAGCTAGCAAGTCATACTGTGTCTCTGGAACTTCGTTATCTGCCTTCCTTGGATTTATTATGGACTGGACTTGACAATTCTTTGGCTTTGTGAATTTATTTTGGTTTATCTGACGGAGGAGGAACACCTCCCTCTGTGAGTAAATTTTTGGCAAGCAGCTACTGGGTTGCTGCCAATTCTGTTATCGAAGGAAATTATTGTCTGCAAGTTTATTTTAACTCCTGGCTGACTGTTTGTGTGCGTGTGAGACGGGGACAGAACAGCTAAACTATCAAAATGTGAATTCCACCAAACTAAAATTGACTATCTGGGGTACCGCATCTCACATGAGGGGATAGAAATGGATCCAGAAAAGGTCCGGGCCGTGTTGGAATGGGGTCCTCCACACACCCGCAAGCAACTGCAAAGCTTCCTGGGTTTTGCTAATTTCTATCGACAGTTCATCCCCTCGTTCGCAAAAATTGCATTACCAATTACTAATCTTCTGAAAACGAAAGGAGAAGAGAGGCCAAAGCCCTCCCAGCTTCTCGAGTGGACTATGGACTGTCAGGCGGCTTTTGAGAAACTGAAACGATTGTTTGCTGCCGAACTGGTCCTTAAACATCCTGACATGGAAGCCCCTTTTGTTGTTCAGGCTGACGCCAGCGACGTGGCCATTGGAGCAGTGTTACTCCAAACAAATGCAGAGGGGAAATTGCAACCCTGTGCCTATACCTCTCAGAAATTATCGGAGACCGAGAGGAGATGGGCCATATGGGAGAAAGAGGCTTTTGCTGTTCGTTGGGCACTGTTAACGTGGAGACATTTCCTTGAAGGGGCAAAGCACCCGTTTGAGGTGTGGACTGACCACAAAAACTTAGAAGCTTTGAAAATGCCACAAAAGCTGTCCCCCAAACAAGTCCGCTGGGCTCAGCACTTTAAACGATTTAATTTTTCCCTGTGCTACCTTCCTGGAGGAAAGAACTTTATGGCAGATGTCCTTTTGAGACTGCCTCAATACAATAGCATTAGAGAGAAAGTGATTTGTCCGATTATCCCCTCAAAACAGCTGGCGGCACCAGTGATTACTAGGCCCCAGGCAAAAGCAGATCCAACTTTGTCTGGCTACTTGAGCAAGCAGCTAAGAGAAGCTCTAAAAACCGACGAGTGGTTTTTGGCCCACTCAAATGAGTGTACGCTTCGAGAGGGGCTCGCCTGGGTGGGAGTTAAGCTGTATGTTCCCGCCAGCCTGAGAGTGACAGTATTACAATCCGCCCATGATGCCAAAGTCGCTGGGCATTTTGGCTTCGTGAAGACATTACACTTAGTTAAATGACAATTCTGGTGGCCAGCACTGAAGGACATAGAAGCATACATGGCGAGTTGTCCCGTATGTGCTTCAGCAAAGAGATCTCCTGGGAAGCCACCCGGACTGCTTCAGAGTGTGGCCAGACCAGGAGCCCCATGGAAGGAAATCTCCATGCATTTTATTGTTGAATTGCCCGAAAGTGGTGGGAATACAGTTATTTGGGTGGTTACTGATTTGTTTTCTAAACAAGTGCATTTTATCCCATGTCCCAAGATCCCTTCTGCTAAAACTCTTGCAAAGTTTTTTGTCCAACATGTGTACAGATTACATGGGGCTCCAGAGTGAATAATTTCGGACAGAGGGGTCCAGTTCACCTCCCACTTTTGGAAAGAGTTCCTAGGGTTGTTAGGCTCCGCCCAGGGGTTAAGCTCCACCCACCACCCTCAGACCAATGTGGCTTGTGAGAGAACTAACTCGGTGTTAGAACAATACCTGAGATGTTACATAAACTATCAACAAGATAACTGGGCAGATTTGCTGCCGTTTGCAGAGTTTGCCTATAATAACTCTATACATAGCAGTACTGGGTTTACTCCCTTTAAAGTAGCTTCCGGCCAAGATTTTGTACCCATTCCGGAGTTGCCTCAGGAAAACCCACAGATACCCTCTTTGGCTGAGTGGATTGAACAGTTACGTGGTACTTGGTCAGTAACACGCAAGGCCCTGGACGGGGCCCACCAAGCTCATAAAGCCCAAGTTGATAAGAAAAGATTTCAGGGTTGGGATTATAAGGTAGGATATAGGGTTTTCCTTTCCACCAAGTACTTGCAAACTACCCAAAAATCGAAAAAACTTGGGCCCAAGTACATGGGTCCTTTTCCTATAGTCCGTATCATTAACCCAGTTACGGTGCAACTTGCAGAGAATTCATCTGGTATTTCATGTCAGTCTGCGGAAACCTGAGCGTTCGTCCCCTTTGCGTCCGGACCAAGAACCTCCTCCTGTCCCCATACTAATTGAAGGGGAACAGCATTTTGAAGTCAAAGAAATATGGGTAAATAAGCAAGATGTTCGGGCTCCAAAACAACTGCAATTGTTTCATTCCAAATATCCTGATAAACCTTAATCTTTTTTTTTTTTTGCTTTAATTTATATGCCGCCCTTCTCCAGAGACTCAGGGCGGCTTACAATGCATTAAGCAATAGCCTTCATACTTTTGTATATTTATACAAAGTCAGCTTATTGCCCCCACAATCTGGGTCCTCATTTTACCTACCTTTGAAAGAATGGAAGGCTGAGTCAACCTTGAGCCTGGTGAGATTTGAACTTGCAGTAATTGCAAGCAGCAGATGTTAATAACAGTGCTTTAGTCCACTGTACTACAGGCTCATCTTGATGTTATTGTCATGGTTCTGGTTCTGTAATTATCTATTTTTTTATTTTGGTTTTCTTGTAGGAATGTCTCTTCTGCAGGAGGGCCGAATGTCAGCCTCCGCTTTTTCATTCCTTGCTTGCTCGGCTGCCATGAAAAGGGGGGAGCTATTGGAATGCCTGGGAGGGGGGAAGTGAGCTGGTGGAGAAGAGAAGGTTTTCTTCAGCGTTTTCTTTGAAGCTGATAACTCAAGGTCGACCGTCGTGGCATAGCAGAAGGATGGCACTATTGGACGTTGCACCCCATATGACCCCTGGGGGGAATGTGGATTGGATAAATGTCGCTGGACGGTTGGGGGAAGGATTTTGGGGATGCTTTCTATATGTAATTTTTGCGCCTTTTGCTTTAGACCTTGCTTTTCTTTGGTTGCATTCAGTTCATACTCAGTAAAAGTACCTTTCTCTATGAAAATGGAGTCGGGGGTTTTCTTTCTTGAGTATTGAAAGGAGGCACACCTGAGAGTTTAATTAGAAAGACAGAAGAATATGGGGAAGTTGCAGGATTGAAAATAAATAAAGAAGAAAGATTTTAGTCAAAAATCTCACAGAAACACAAAAAGAGTGTTGATGGAAAGAATTGATATACAGATAGTTAAAAAAGTGAAGTACCTAGGAATACAATTAACAGAAAAATGTGCAACAATTAAAGAGGACAATTATATGAAACTGATGCAACAAATTAAACTAGATTTGGAGAAATGGAAAGATCGGCAACTGTCATTAACAGGAAGAATAGCTACTACAAAAATGAATATTTTACCAAGACTATTATATTTATTCTAAACAATTCCAATAAAATTGGGGGAAAATATTTTGATGAACTAAATAAAATATTAAGATATATTTGGCTAGGGAAAACAGCAAGAATAGGTTTGAAAATCTTTATCTTTCTTTATCTTTTATTAGATTTATATACCACCCTTCTCCTTTCGGACTCAGGGCGGTGAACAGCCAAAATAAAAACATTTGTACACAAAAGTTAAAATAATTTTAAAAATAATTAAATGAATTTGGCCCATAATTTAAAACATTTCAATTAAAAATCAGTATCAAACTTTAAAACCAACATAGAATCAGGCCAGCCCGGCTAACTGAAAAAAGTAAGTTTTAAGGGCCCGACGAAAAGTCCGGAGGTCTGGGATCACTCGTATCTCTGGGGGTAGATCGTTACAGAGGGTAGGTGCCACCACAGAGAAGGCTCTCCCCCTGGGGGTCGCCAGCCGACATTGTCTGGGTGATGGCACCCTGAGGAGGCCGTCTCTGTGGGAGCGAACCGGCCGGTGGGAGGCAATTGGTGGCAGAAGGCGGTCCCGTAAGTACCCCGGCCCTAAGCCATGGAGCGCTTTAAAGGTGGTCACCAACACCTTGAAGCGCACCCGGAAGTCCACCGGAAGCCAATGCAGCTCGCGCAGGAGAGGTGTCAGGTGGGAGCGCCCCGTCGCTCCCATAATCCCCCGCACGGCTGCATTTTGCACCAGTTGGAGCCTCCGGGTTCACCCCAAGGGGAACCCCATGTAGAGAGCGTTACAATAGTCCATACGAGAAGTGATGAGTGCTTGAGTGACCGTGCGTAAGGAGTCCCGATCTAGAAAGGGGCGCACCAAGTTGCGGGCCCTTTCCGTGGGGGCCAGTGATTCGCCCCCAATAACCAGCGATGGCACCAGCTGGCTATACCGGGACGCCGGCAGCCACAGCCACTCGGTCTTGGAAGGGTTGAGTCGAAGCCTGTTTCTCCCCATCCAGACCCGCATGGCCTCCAGGCACTGGGACATCACTTCCAAGGCATCGTTGGGATGGTCTGGGGTGGAGATGTACAGCTGAGTGTCATCAGCGTACTGATGGAACTCCACCCCAAAACCACGGATGATCTCACCCAGCGGCTTCACATAAATGTTGAACAGGAGGGGCGAGAGGACCGACCCTTGTGGCACCCCACAAACAAGGCGCCTCGGGGTCGACCGCTGCCCCCGTCAACACAGATTGCGACTGGTCGGAGAGATAGGAGAACCACCGCAAAACGGTGCCCCCCACCATTTTGCAAGACTCCAAAAAAAGAGGGGGCTTTGGGCTGCCAGATTGGGAATTGTACTACCAGGCCTTGGTACTTACATGGGTGAAAGAATGGTTCAATTTGAGGCATAAAAGACTATTAACTTTAGAAGGACACGACCTTCAACTAGGTGGGCATGCTTTTTTATGGTATGGGAAGAGTAAGATACACAGTTACTTTCAAAGACATTATGTTAGAAATGAACTGTTATCAGTATGGCTTAAAATTAAAGTACACTACTACTTGAAAATACCAGTCTGGCTATACACAATAGAAGCATTAATGTATCCTAATGTTATTAATATGGAAAAATTTTAAGATATCAAGATATTTTGAATGAAAAAGGGGAATTAAAAACCAAGCAGGAACTTAGTAGTCAAGGGATGGACATCGCATGGTGGCCACAAGTGCAGATACAATCTTGATATGAGAAAGATGCTAAAATGTATGGTTTCAGTAAAGAGTTAACAGAATTGGACCAGATATTAACCGGAACAGATGAAAAACTGATAAAGAAAATATATTGTTACTACTTAGGTATCACACTTGAAAGTGAGCAGGTAAAGGAGACAATGATTGTTTGGGTTAAAAATTTTGGATATGCAGTAGAACTGGACAAATGGCAGAAATTGTGGGATAGAAATGTTAAATTGACTATGTCAACTGCACATAAAGAAAATTTGTATAAAATGTTCTATAGATGGCATTTTGCACCAACAAGACTGGCAAAAATGTATAAGGATAGGTCTGCTAAATATTGGAAATGCAATCAAATACCTGGTTCATATTACCATATGTGGTGGACATGTCCAAAAGCCAAAAAATACTGGATGAAAATACATACTTGGTTGGAAAAAATGATAAAACAGCATATAGACATGAAACCAGAAATATTTTTATTGGGCATTCTGCTGGAAAGATATGACAAAGGGACTATATACTTGATTTTACATGTATTAACTGCAGCTAGAATTGTATATGTTCAACAATGGAAGTGTGATGAGATCCCGACAGATGAGAGTGTAATTAAGAAAATATTAGAATGTGCAGAAATGGATAGACTAATGCTTACTATTAAGGACAAAGAAATTATACCTTGCTGGGTATAATTACAGATTGTACGGTTATAGAGACTAGTATAGAGACTAGTTAGTATATGATTGTTAAATTCTATACCCTGTATTTTGCTCTGGGAAGTCGGGGGGGGAGGGTTGGGGAGGGAGGTGGGAGGTGGGATGGGAAAACATTTGTAAAATTTTTTAAAAACTTTTTAATAAAATAAAAAAAGAAAATATTAGAATGTGCAGAAATGGATAGACTAACGCTTACTATTAAGGACGAAGAAGAAAGTGAATAATTTTTGACATGGGACTTATTTTAGCAAAGGTTAGACAATAAAAACAGAAGTTAGAAATGTAGGGACATAAAAAGGATAAATGTTAAAATGGAAATTTGATAAGTCAAATAATCTACATATATAAAAGTGAAATACCACTAACGCATCATCACAAAACCTCCAGAACCTTAAAGCTTACAAACTTGAAATTTGCTACATATGTTCATCTTGGCTTCTAGGTGCTCACTAAGAAAGGATTTTTCAAAATGACCATCAGAGCATTAGTATTTCCTATATTATTATTAACACGCTCTGATGCTAAGGAGTTCTACTCCCCCTCCCCACCTGAAAAGAAATCTGTTCCAAATGCAAAACACAAGCAGAGGAGTTTCAGTTTTACTTTCACAGCAGCAAGCAGGGGATAGGATAGGGGAGGCTTCTGTGGGGCAAGCCTGAGGGAGAGAAGGGGATAGGAGAGGCCTCTGTGCGGCAAGCCTGAGGGAGAGAAGGGGAGAGGAGAGGCCAATCGTAACTACTCATTAGTTTTCAAGCTGTAAATGTCGATTTATCAAGCCCGATCACATAGTTTTGTAGCGGAGCACAGGTATTCAGCTAGTTATTGTTATTATAGTATCAATGTTATTGTGATGAATGTTATTGTAAACACTTTGATTACAATTGCCTAAAAACAACTGTACCCAGATGTAGGAAGAAATATCCTTCTGGGTTCAACTCCAAGTGGGGAAAAAGACACTGGAAACATGGAGACTGCTTGGAAAGATGGTTTAATGGTGGACAGGATCACATGGTTTGAGTTCCTGAACAGAAAAGGGTCGAGATGCAGTGAGTCCCCAGGTTTTATGCCCTCTCTGGCTTTGAACTTCCTGGGGCCCAGAAAGAGTATCCTGATTGGTTGTCAGACTCCCAGGGGGTGGGGGTCTTAGCTAGCCTTGCTGGCTGATGTAATCTTCCCAGGTGCCATGTGGTGAGTTTCTGTTGCTAGATGGGTCCTATTGTGTTAGTTTCTGTTGCTAGATGGGTCCTATTGTGTTGCAGATGGTCCATTGACAAAGATTGAGTTTCTACCTCTGGCCCATTGACAAAGGGTGGTGGCAGGAAGATGGGAGCTGCTTCGTCTTTAAAACATGCTTCTCCATTTCTCATCCAGGGAAACATAATATTCTGCCTTTTTAATATTTCCCAAAATATTTCATTCCTCTAGGAAAGGGGTGGGTGCGAACTTCTTACACAGACAACACAGTTTGATTGAAATTGAATTTTTATATGTTATTCAAATAAAGTAAATAAAACATAAATTTAATAAATAAACCATCAAATTACAAAGCAAAAAACCCCAAACAAACATATATCGGAAATATACCACAGTAGTAATGGGAGACTTTAACTACCCTGATATCAACTGGGAAACCAACTGCTTCAAGTGGGAGATGGAACAGGTTCCTGACCAACCTAGCTGACAACTTTGTCATCCAAAAGGTACAAGAGGGAACTAGAGGGACTGCTATACTGAACCTAATTCTTACTAACAGAGAAGAAGTGATAAAGGGGGTTGAAGTTGCCAGAACTTTGGGGGACAGTGAGCACCTCATATTGGAATTCAATATAATGCAAAGACAAGCAATAGAACATAATCAAATCAGTGTCTTAGACTTTAAAAGAGCTGATTTTAACAAAGTTAGCACTTGGGAAGAATTCCATGGATGAAAATCTTAAAGGGGAAAACAACTCAAGAAGCTTGGGAAGCTCTGAAAAATATTATAAAAGCCCAGACCAGCTCAATACCACTGAAAAAGAAAAACAAGAAATCCAAGAAGAAACCAGCATGGTTACACAAAAAACTCTCTGAAAAAAATCAAAGAAAAAATTGTGCATAACAAATTCACACAATACTTGGATCAACCAGAAGTAAGATTTATTAAGCTGTTTGCAAAGAGCAGGTGAGACTTCTCTGATAAAGTAGGACGTAAAGTGAAATTTGAATATAAGAGTGAAATAATATGGGGTCAGCCTGAATGAACTCTGAAAGGCCCCTTTGACTTGAGACAGTTACAGAGTTCAAGAAGGCAAACCACAGGCAAAGAGACAGTTGCTGGGTTCAAAAAGTTAAACCACAGTTAGCTAATTTCTCTTGCCATGTCAAAATGCAGAACTAAACCACATAGATCAGCATGAATCAGCTTTCCTGCCTAATCGATAAGGGAAGGGGGTGAGCCTACCATGTAAGAGGTTTATTTCACAAATTTCCTGTTTTGCTATTATTGAAGGATATAAGAATGCATGTCTTGGACAGGGGTCTTGGTTCAGAAGCAACAGATCAATTGATCTGTCTGAACCTATTTTTGGCCAAAAATAAACTTTTTCTTGATTTCAAAGTCCATCGCCTTTATTTTTCTGCTACACTGACACAATAGAAGTCCACATCTAGTTACAGATAGCATATTTTATACATCCCTTTCACCGGTCGCAGGTCCTTCCTAAGCAGGCCGAGTTGATAGGTCTGGTTCAGTCACATGCTTACAGTCCGCCTATAATCTTCTATTCTACCTTTAAAATTAGTTAGGCCTGTGTTGCTAAGCACCCAGCCCCTTCAGTTCTCATCATCTTGGTATTCTCTTATGTTGTTTTTCTGTACAACCCAATACCTGGTATGTATCTCAAGCCAGAAGCTGTGTATGTCATTCTTCAACAGCGGCCACATATTGGGCAAATATGGCTGTGCTCTAGCTACGTAACATTGTGGCTATACTTTAAAATACTAACTCTAGGCAAGTAAACAAAGAATATAATATACAAGCTATGTGCTAGTCTACATTATGGAAAATTACAATTTACTATATTGTATTACTTTATTGGGTCAAACTTAGTTAACTCTTTATACTGCTATTCTGATAACTTGAAACCATCCCCTACAAAATGGAGAAGTACAAAAAAATTGAAAGAGGGACATACAACTAAGGTAAGAGGAGCTTGTTGAGAATGTTTTCACTTCAAAACACGGATTCATTTATAAATATTAACTCTGAAAGCATGATCCCAATTTCCCAAATGCACGATTATCCCGACTATCATTGCTGCATGGGCAATCCCTTACTGAGCAGTTGTTAAAGAGATCTTCCCATCCAATCAGAGGGCCTTCATGACTTCAACATTCCTAAACATTCAGCCATGGTGGAGGCGAGCAAGCGCTTTCCCCCAGCCGGAAGTCCCAACGCCCACACTCGGCGTTGCCCTGAGTTGCCTTCATCCCTCCGAGAACGGTGGGGGGAAAGAGGACAGGCACCGCCCCCACCCCCCGGAGCGGCGTCAGCGAGCCCCCTCTCCCGTGGTGAGAAAGGGGCGGGTTGGCAAAAGCAGCCTCCCTCAGCCCCAGCGGCTACTGCGCAGCAACGGCCAACCCACCTCCCCGCTCCTCCTCTCCAAGTTCGAAACGTAACAAGCGCAAAAAGTTGTGCGAGAATCCCGGGTGACAGCCAATACAATGGCAGGAAGACCAATAGCTCTCGCGAGATTTGAAATCGTCTTTTTTCTTCACCCCCCCCTCTAATTATATAAAGGGACGTCCGCTTTAACCTCCGCAGGAATACAGTAGCTGGCAGGTGTCTGGAATTTCTCTGTTATTCAGATTATATTTGTCCCAAAGGACAAACTTGACCGGCATTCTTTTTTTGAAGAAAAAAGAAGCTTCTTCAGCTCTGAAGGATGGAAGGATTTATAAATCCTTCCATTCCCCACCATCCAGTCAGAGCTGAAGAAGCTTTTTGGATGAGAAGCGAAACGTCTTCAAAGAAAAACCAGAAAGTCCAGTTGCCTCTTCAAAAAGCACCTCTGGGAGTGGCAGGGTTTTTTCCGCTGTTTTCAAGTACAGAATGGTTTCTCATAAAGCCCCAAAGGTGCTTTTTCAGGAGGCAACTGAACTTTCCTGTTTTTTCTTTGAAGACGTTTCCTTTTCATCCAAGAAGCTGCCTCAGCTCTGACTGGATGGTGAGGAATGAAAGTATTTATAAATCCTTCTGTCTGCAAGGAGTATAAATCCTTCCATTCCCCACCATCCAAAGCTTCTTGGATGAGAAGTGAAACGTCTTCAAAGAGAAAACAAGAAAATCCAGCACCTTTGGGACAACCATGACCTGTATGACTGAGAATCTCCATAGACTTTCTCATAAAGCGTTATCCGGAGTGGCACATTTTTCTCACGTCTGATGCTGACAGGATGTCGTTTCCCAAGTTGCTTAATAAGCATGTATTGCGAGAAAAAGGGGAAGGGGAGTGGCCGTTTCTAAATCACTTTGTGATTTTGTAATGAGCCAGAGGCTATTAGGTTTTTGTGGAAAGACCAAAAAACCCCCCATCTGCAGCTGTCTTATGATAAGGTTTAATAACTTTAATACATTTCGTAGAAGGAAATCAGAATGAATTAGGATCGCACAAAAGCGTTATAATGTATCTAAACTATGTTTTTTCTCAGTTGTTAACGATTGAGAGGAAAAGTGACTGCCTGGAACCAAACTCCTTTTTTTCGGTGTTGGTTTTTCAGTAACAAAATTTTTAATCAAGAATAGTGTGTTTTAGTTCTAACTTCTTAGGGCCATCCATGTTTTGAGGAAAAAGAAGCCCAGATCCCGCGAGAACATGGCACCAAACCTCGTGTAAAAAAAGGCTGTGGGGGAGCGCGTGCGCCTATATGAGAGCCGGATGTACGCGCACGCACGTGCATGTTCTCGCGATATTTGGAGAACTAGGACCAGGTAGAGAGGAGTTGGGGGAGAGGAGTCCCCGAGCTGTACTAAACGAGCCACGGTGTTGGCGGCTGGAAGGAGGACAACGACGGCGATTTTTTTTCGTATTCTCGCAAGAATTAGTGGCTAACCTTTCCTTCTCACTTTCCTTCCTCTCCCCTCCCCCTAATCTGGAAACAGCGCCGTTTCGGTCTGGGAAGTAGGTAGAAAAAGATGGGGATCCTGGCTTGGGGAACTTAACTAGGAATTCAGGCTGAAGAAGGGGGTCTTCCCTTAGGAGAGGCTCATTGAACTTGGTGACTGGCCTCCAGGATTTGTCCAATGAGCCTGGGCGGGCTGGAGGGTGTTTATAGTAACTCCTCTCAGGAAGTTAAGGAGATAGCAAATAATTTCAGACCCCGCTATCATTTTGTAAGGACGTGAGCCCTTTAGTTAATGGCAAGGCAGCCTTGACCCAAGGGAGTCCACTTCTTTTAAGTACTTTAGGAGACTACTATTAGGGGACCCCTGTTTCAAAAATCTGCAAGTGAACCAGTCTCTTTCCAAGACTTTTTGTTTTTGAAAAGTTCAGCTCCTTGCCTATTTACAAACACGGGTTTATTTGTATTTTTACCTCTTTAATCAACCCTTTTGGGCAATTTATATCCTAAAACTAGGAGTTAATTGAGACCTGGAATTAAGGAAGAGTAGGTGTTTACTTGGTTAAAAAACCTTATCTTCCCGTCCTACTTGTGTGTGATCAGAGGATATTTTGACAAAAAAGTTATTTTTCTCCAGTTTGAAAGGTGGGCTCAACTCAGTTTTAGCTCTATTTCTGAGACAGCTTTATCTTACTATATTTTTTGCATGTTATTTTAGAATCCAGCATTCATAGAGCAACCCCCATCTATCCTCATGTAAAGAGACAAGTGGGTTGAATGTAGGACGTAGGTAACAAAAGAGAAAATAGCCCTTCCATCGTGGTGTGGGTGTCTTGAAGATTTGGGCTTTTTGGAGAATTCCTCCCTCTTCAAGCACAGTGGAGAAGGAATGCCAAACCCAGAGAGACATGGGGACAAGAAGAATGCGGGAGGAGGGGAGTCTTTGCATCAAGGTGCAGTGTCCAGCAGTGGGAGCTCAAACAGAGAGAGGCACCGGCTTTCTAAGCATAAAAGACACAGATCCAAGCATTCCAAAGATTCACTATTGGGGTCCCAAGAAGGAGGTGCAACACTTGGCAGCATGATCAAGCCATTGGTAGAATATGACGATATCAGCTCTGATTCTGACACCTTCTCAGATGAAGCAGTCCTCAAGTTGGAATGTAGAGAAAATGATGAAAGGAAAGGTACATCGGACAGGAGTGATCGATTACATAGACAGCAGCAGCAGCACCACAAGCATGTCCGTGACTTGATGAAAAGTAAGTTGGGGGACAAGGAGAAGCGACTGGACAGGAATCAAGAGTCCTCAGGCAAGTTGAGTTCTAGTAAAGATAGAATATCTGGGACTTCCAAAAGGCTACATGAGGAGAATGATGACCATTCATCTAAGTCATTCAAGAGTACCAGTAGTAGCAAAGAGTCTCGGTCAGGCAAACTGCATAAAGAGAAGTCTAGGAAAGAGCAGGAGGCGAAATCTGGTTACAAGGATCACAGTAAAAGTCATCAGAAAAGAGATGCCCCCAAAAGCTACAAGTCACTGGACAGTCCAAAGTGGAAATCCAGAAGTCCACACCATAAATGGTCAGATAGTCCCAAACAAGATGACATTCCCTCAGGAGCATCTGATACACAGGACTATGACAACAGCCCTCCACACTCACACACATCCAGTAACTATGATTCCTATAAGAAGAGTCCTAGTGTATCCTCACGACGACCATCAGTCAGTCCTCCATATAAGGGACCTGCTTACCAATCCAATATATGTTCTCCCAGACCTTATGGCAGGAGACAGCGGTCAGTCAGCCCATACAGCAGGAGGCGTTCATCCAGCTTTGAAAGGGGAAGTGGTTCATACAGCAGAAGATGCCCCAGCCCATTCAATCGAAGGAGCTCCAGCAGTCCTTTTGTTTCCAAGCGGTCTCTGAGCCGTAGTCCTGTTTCCAGGTATTTGGTCTTTGTACTTAAATCAGAACTGTTGGGCCTCTTAAATACAAACGTAACTGAAGGGGCTAATGTCCCAGAATCTTTGTTATTGTCCCTCAAAACAGAAAATACTTTATATTTATTATGATTCATTAGGGTAGCCTTTCCCACCATGATTTTTCCCTATGTGTTGTATTATAACACCTGCTATTACAAAGTAGTATCCTCATGCTAGTGAGACTGGAGTTGGAGTCTAACACATGGGGGGGGGGCACAATATTAAAGCAGCCTGATTTAAGGTACAAATTTGTTTGTCTTGCAATATTGTATCCTAGGTAACAATTTCTGTCTTACTGATTTGGAGAATGTGAAGTTGAAAAGAAGCCAGTTCAGCCAATATGACACTGATATGATTGGATATATCATTCTAAAACAGAATTGAATATGAAAAGTTAATTGCAATGAGCATTGAGTCTTGCATGTTAGCTGCCCAGAATTGCTGTATCAATAAGATGGGCGGCATAGAAATTTAATGTTTTTCAACATCTTTATTTTAGTTTGGTTTGTCTACAATTTGTCATATCATTAAAACCTGGCAAACTAGAATCATTGATCAAATCATGATTAGTAAACTGCAGTTCATTAAAGTTGGATGACATACTACATTATAGTTAATGCAGATGGGTAGCTTCTGTGTCAGGTGTATAAACGAACACACAGCTTCTAAGGTTTACTGATAATTGTTTTCATCATTCTAAATTCAGATATAGTGTAAATGTAGAAAGCAATTTTTGAAAACCAGACTAAACTGCATCTTATACTCCTGGGCCATTGTTAAAATTGGAAGAGGTTCCAGAATGGGCTTACTAAATATGTAAAATTCAGTGTTGCAAAGTACTTTCTTTTTTAGCAAAGAAAATGAGGTACATTTAATATACCACTTAAGTATATAGTATTGAAGTTTCAGATTTTATCAGCCTTCATGGTGTTCTATTCTCTCAGCTTTATGCTAGTAACAAAATGGGCAAGTCCCAGTGGTTTTAGTTATAGTTCCATATAGTTTTGCTTTGATAGTTTTATCATAATTGTTTTACTAGACCTTTTTAATGGAGATAGACATACTTTTGATAAACCTTTAGATAAACAACAGTAGTTAGGTGCTCAAAAATAACTTGATTTATGAATACCATAAGGGAAGTCAGTATAGCTAAAATATACTGCTCAAAAAAATAAAGGGAACACAAGCAGAAGACATCCGAGATCTGAATGAATGAAATAGCCTTATTAAATACTTTGTTCTTTACATACAGTAGTTTATACACTGCTCAAACAACTAAAGGGAACACAAAACTGTATGTAATGAACAAAGTATTTAATAAGGCTATTTCATTCATTCAGATCTCGGATGTCTTCTGCTTGTGTTCCCTTTATTTTTTTTGAGCAGTGTATTTTTACATTACTCCTTGTGAACTGTAATTTTAACTACCATGTTTCCCCAAAAATAAGACACACTGTTATATTTTTTTTGAACCCTGAAATAAGCACTTGGCCTTATTGCTATGCGCTCAAAAGCCCGATTGGGTTTATTATCAGGGGATGTCTTATTTTAGGGGAAATGGTAATTACAGTATTGAAACCTAAAAGATGAAAGGAACTTTGAAAATAGAGCTCCTTGTCAATATTTGTCACTGATTCTAAACTTTATACTGTTCACCTTTAAATAAGATTTCATTCTGCTTTGAAGATGTTATTCTCTCTTTATAATGTGAATGAATGAAACTGCTAATACTGGTTATCACTGGACATTAGAGAATTAACATGTCCATGGATATGTTTCTATAATTTCTGTTAACACTTCAATACAGCAGTCCCCAACCTGTGGCGGCTCAGCAGGGTGGGGGAGAGGGAACCATGCTGTGCAAGTGGAGGGCCGGCACACATGCATGCACAGCTCAACTTGCACAACTTGAGCTGTGCACGTGTGTGCACATGCACCGGCCCGCCACTTGCACAACTTGATCTGCGTGCACACATGTGCATGCCTGCCTGCCGTTCACATGGCCCCAGTTGCAAATAAGCCATGTGCCGGTAGTGGGCTACGGTCCAGGAGTTGGGGACCCCTGCTTTAATGTAGAATTTCAGCATTTGAGCTAAGCTCTCTGTTCAGTGAAGCAGTTAACACTCTGGCAGTGCTGAACAACAGTCTTGTCCCATTGTTTTGAATATTTAGAGCAGTTGTCCCCAACCTTTCCAGCTTGGCAGCCTGGTGCGGGGGGGGGGGGGGTTGGGTGTGTGAGTGGTAGGTGCACATGTGTGAAGCTCCGCTCGCACAAGTGTTGCATTCATCCTGGCGGGCTTCTCATGGGAGGTCCAGTTTAGGAAAAACACAGGACAAGTGTTTTCTCGGGATGAGAGAGCCTCGAGCTGACTCCAGACCTCTCTTTTATTAATTATCAAAATACAGCGTCATCAGAAGGCGTTATTATGGCTACACATCTCATATTACATGCATGAAATAGAAAAGCATCCATATATTCTCCATATAAGTTTCATTACAGTAAATCACGTGAATTCTAGGAAAGCGATACTAAAGGTAAAAACAAAACTTAACTCTGGCTGTGTTATCATATTTGCTGCCAGTTGCTGCCAGCCGAGGGGGCCCATCTCCCCGTTTATCAGATTACTTCAACCCTCAGGAATGTTCTACAAGGAGATGTCTCCGCTTATGCAGGCACA
Organism: Pituophis catenifer annectens; assembly: GCF_029215685.1. Classification (NCBI taxonomy): domain Eukaryota; kingdom Metazoa; phylum Chordata; class Lepidosauria; order Squamata; family Colubridae; genus Pituophis; species Pituophis catenifer. Next base: position 29,327,491 of record NW_027256885.1, on the reverse strand, counting down.
GCCTATGTTATTAACAAAGAGAACGAATAGGGCCCTTCAGAGAGTATCCAGCTGAACCCGCATTCCCACACACGAGCAGCACATGCACCCTACACACACAAATTGAGCTTTCCATGTGTGCAGAGGGTGCTTGAGCAGAGGGCGCTTGCGCTTGCACACAAAACTCCACTTGTGTGAGCAGAGAGTGCTCACGCACGAAGCTCCATTCATGTGAATGGAACTTCGAGCGCAAGTGCGCTCCGCTCGTGCAAGTGGAGCGCAGATGTGTGCGCTTGCCCATTTCTCTCGCAGCCTAGTTTCGAACAGGCTGCAGCCTGGTAGTGGGCCGGGGGTAGGGGACCCCTGATTTAGAGGGCTCATATCTTCCTAGTTGTGAATTCTGCATGGTGTTCATGCAGTGTGTCTCTCACAGCTCCATTCTCTCTGCAATGGGATAGTTAATGACCTCAAGAGAAAGTATATAATAGTTAACATACAGCACTTTGTATGGATGCAGTGTTGTGAAACAAGTATTGATTACTAGGCAAACTGCCCACCAAGTGTGATAAGAAAAAAAGTACCATTAGGTAGGTTCTTTGTATTGTATAATTTTCCTTTGGACCATGGAGAGAGAGAGAGAGAGAGAGAGAGAGAGAGAGAGAGAGAGAGAGAGAGAGAGAGAGAGCATGTACACACACACACACACACACACACACACACACACACACTGCACTTGGTGTGTTACATTTTGAATCCAATATTTTTGTTTCCATGGTTTTTTTGTTTTTTTTTATTATTTTTTATTTTTTAGACAAACACACATACAAACATACAATGTATTTTCTTTGAACAGAGCATTTGGCCGGTTCACAAATTTAAACAATGTTTAGTCATTTCAATTGAGTTTCATCTATTTTTTTAAAAGACCATTTCAATTAAGTTTACAGTTTCTATATTACCTTTTTGCCGTATTCATTTCTCATCTATTTTTTAAGAACCAATATTACCCTTCATTCTCACCTCTAATCTTAATCTTAATCAAATTCAATTTTTCCCTTCTATATTTTGTCCCTTCCCATTGTCATCTATTTGTATATCCTCACCTTGATTCATTATGTAATGTTACAGTAGTTTAATTCTTATAATAATAATAAGTCCGCTTATTTTATATCATGAAAATACAAATCCAACATTTTATTATATCACAATTAATCATTTCTACTTTCTTCACATTATCAAATTTCCATGGTTAAGGTGGTTGGTTCTTCCAACTCTGGGCAATTACTTTTAAATAATGTAGGACAAATGGCGCTGCTGTTTCCTGCTCACCACAGACCAAATGTCAGGAAAGCATCTCGATGTCTATTGAGAAAGAATTTGTATGAGTAAACATCTGATCTTAACTATTTTTAGAAAATGTATTTATTAAATTTGTTTGCCACCCATCTCGCCACAAGGCTGATGCAATCTTTATGATGTGCTCAGTAAAGTGGGTTTGAATAGAACAAACAAGAACAAGTATTGTATATTTAAATATGTGAAACTGCAAGGGGGTATCTCATTCCTGTTCATTTTTTATATTCTCTTAAATTTCACTTCATAGTCTTTACAAAGTTCTGTCTGGTGTACTAGCCGCTCACCTGCTACATATGTTGGGTTCTGCAACTCGTTGACCATTTCTAACTTGTATTCTCCACTGGACTCTTGTATAAAAAATGTGCCCTTCCTCTAAACCAGCAGTGTCAAAGTCAAGGCCCATGGGCCAAATCCGGCCCATGAGGTGCTTAAATCTGGCCCGCGGGGTCAGCCTGGAAATATCAAAGGACTGGGCGGTGGTGCCTCTGCCAACCAAAACGGGCTGCGTGGAGCCTCTGTGTGGCCCATTTTCGGCCGGCAGAGTGCTGCAAGAGGCCAGGGAGGGCAAAAATGGGCCTCATGGGGGCCACGCAGGGTCTCCACGTGGCCCGTTTTGGCCAGCAGAGTGCTACAGGAGGACTAGATTGGACTAGATTACAATTGTGTGCCATCAAGTAAGTGCCTGATCTGGATAGAAAACAAGCAACATCCTATGTTAATACTACAGTTTAATGCCAGATTTTACATACTGTAGGTCCATTTAATCTACAATCAACAATCTATAATTGACAGCCATTTGAGGAACAAATGAAGAATATTGTATTCTGTTTATATATTACCTTACCTGGAAGTGTGCCCTGAAGCATACAAAACATTTGACTGTGGTTGGGTTCACATGTCACTTAACCTTGTGGAGGTTTGTTTGGTTATGACTTAGTATGTTGGGTGAATCGAGCTATTGTGGTCTGCACACTGTGGTAAAATTAGGCCACCATAGCTTTTAAAACAAACCACACTGTAGTGTGATGTGTGAGTGCATTCCATGGGAATAACAGTCTTTCAGCCAAAACAAAATAGTTTTTATTAAAGTATTACAACACTTATATTCCTATTGATAATTGGGGATTCCTAGTAATGATACTCATCATTGCAAAGAAAGATCCCAGATCTGGGCCCCAGTTAAGTTACATTCAAGAAAGAATATTCCTCTTTGTTCTTGATAAGAGGTCTGTCCTTATGTTTCCAAAATAACATCAGTAAATATGACTTTGGTATCCCCAAGAATACATGTAGCTTTTTTCATATCGGAAGCCATGAAAACAGTTTAAACTGCCTAAAATAGAAAATAATATGTTTATAGTTACTTGTTGATAGCTTATTCAAAACGTGGAATAAAATTAGAATAATTGGCCTAAGGCTGAGTTCAGCCAGGTTTACTGATTTAATGAGGTTCTTTTTTCAATCACATGTATTTAGTGTCCGCTACTGTCTTTGTGGACTGTTTACTGCTGTTTCTGACATGTTTTGTAGCCTAATTTATCTTTGATCTTAATTTAAGTCAACAGTGCTTGTCATAAACAACTGTATGTACAATTTTGCCTATGTAATGATCCAGGCAACTGGATTTGTGGACACCACTGTCTGAAAGTCTCAGTAGCCATACTGTGTTAATAATGAATGTAGTAAAGGTTTAAAAAAAGCTAAAACATTTAAATATGAACAGTATATAAACAAGGAGCAAACTCCACAGTCCCAAGCACTGATAATGTTACCTAGTTGGGTAATGAAATGTCTGCAAGCAAACAGCCAAGCTCAGAGCACCAAGGACTCCACAGTTTAACCCTAAGCTACATGTTTCTCCCTTGCACTGCTTAGAGAGTCCATTGAATGGGTTATTCCTCATCTGATAGGCCAGAGACTGAGTAAGAATTTGACTAAACACACCTCTTCCGGTTTAGCCCCAGTTCCTTACTCAGTCCGGCCTTTCGAGACTTGTGTTCCTTAGCTCCATTCACTGGACACTCTAATATTGGATAAATTTCCACAACTTCTGTCTTTTTTCGGCTTTTGAAGTGTCCCGTTAGCTGCAAACTATTTAGGAGGCTGTTTGGAGAGTGTTACCGCCGGCGGTTGGAGTTCCTGGTTTTTCGCTCGCTGTCTTCTGACTACATTTGCCTATTGATCTTCTACTCGTAAGTTATCGGAGGAGCGTGTGGGGAACTGTGTTGTCGGTTTTCGCTCCGTGGGGATCGAGGAAACCTCCGTGTTGCCGGAGCTCAGCTCTCTTTCGCTTAGCCCATGCCGCCATTAATCAAGGGGTTGTGTTGTCGGCCCTGACTCCCAGCGGGCTCATTTTAAGCGCGAATAGGGCAGTTTTGTCTGTCCTGCGCTTCTGGCTATCTTGAACCCCTGGCGCTTCAGGAGCTCTGTTGCTGGCTCCACGCCACCCTACAAGGTCTTTTCTAACAATTTGGAGCTGTGTTGCCGGCTCCCAGTCTCTTGGCCGCCATTTTGAAACTTCCAGAGGACCGTGTTGCCGGTCCAGCGCCATTTTGATTCACATCGTGGGAGGCGGCCATAGCGGGGCTCTCTATTTTGGCCTGTTGCCAACATATTACCCCTATTGACCCTGTTACAGAGTGATTCTGCAGAGGCTCCTTTATTTATATTCCTATCTAATTGGCATTACCACTTTCTGACCAAATCAGGAGTTAATTTGATCATTGCCTGCATTCCTGCCCACTATAATATTTTTCTGCCATTTTTCCCTCAAGGATGGCCACTCGCAGTCATTCCACAAGGAGTTCCAGATCACCCTCACAACAAAAGGGCAGATCCAAAAGGAAGCATTCCTCCAGGGCTTCATCATCTCACCCTGCACCCTCTACTACTTCTGCTGCTGCAGAAAAGGATGCTAAGAGGAGACATCTAGTGCTGAACAAACAATTTGATAAGGCAAAGAAGCAGGCGGAGGCCATCATTCACTCTCCACCTTCCACTATGCCAGTTCAAACCTCTCCAACCCCGGAGCAGGACACCTCCATCCAGCCTCACCAGGACACCTCTTCCTGGTCTCCAAATGTCTCTACTGCAGCTCAAGAGGACCAGACCATCGTCAGAGAGGTCTTCGCGCAAGGATCTGATGCCACCCCACCTATAGATAGGCAATCTCATGCCTTCCAACCACCTGCCACCTTCACTCCTACAGCGGCAGGGCTCCACCTAGAAGAGGGCCATACCACTTCCATCCCTCAGGAAATGTGTGATCTCATTGCACAGACTGTGGCTAGAAGCATTGATACGGCTCTTACCCAAAGAGGAATTCTGGCCCCGTCATCTGCTCCTGTTCCAGCGCAGCGGCCATCCAGGGCATCATATCATCTGGACAGCGATGCTTCTTCTGCCACCCGTTCTCCCTCACACTCTCATCGCAGTGACCAATCCGTACTAGATGAAGAGGAGGCCTTTGATTACGACCTTTCAGGCAACGAGGAAGACTCATCTTCAGAGAGACCCCGGTCCACGGGTCTCTTTAGACATGAACTCTTCAAGACCTTATTACATGAGGCCAAAGTCACCACCAATATGGGAGTTTCGTCTGCACGTACGACGGAGACTTCGGATCACTGTGATTCCAACACACTCCTTTTTACAGAAGCAGTGACTGAGCAGGAGGTTGTACCCTCCCCGAAGCTCTTCATGGATACTGTCCAATGCCAATGGGCCCAACCTGGTTCCATTTCCACTCCCAATGGCCTAGACAGGAAACACTACACGGTGGAGCAGGAGCTCGAGGATCTTCTCAAACTCCCCACAATTGATGTTCCCATGGCCAGCCTGATCTCCCCCAGCATACTTTCATCCGATGCAGCCGAGGGCCTCCACACAGAAGATAGACGGGCCGAGATCTCTACCCGTAAAACCCATCAGGCTGCAACATGGGCTATCAAATCAGCCACAGCAGCCTCCTTCTTTGCCAGGACTTCCCTCATTTGGCTCCGGCAGATGCAGGCTACAGCGTCTCCTGAGGATGCTCGTCTCCATCAGGATATCAACAAGTTGATCGCTGCCACGGAGTATACGGCAGATGCAACTCTCAATTCTGCCAAATATGCTTCGCGAGCCCTGGCTTCCAACATTACATCTTGTCGACTGCTCTGGTTATGTCATTGGCAGGCGGACATGAGGACATGAGGACCAAGTGGCATCTCGCGGCGGCCCCTTTTAAAGGGGGAGCCCTTTTTGGAGAAGCTCTGGAACCTGTCCTAGTGGAAGGTAGGGACAAAAGAAAGGTCCTCCCTTTCACATCCAGACGTTCTGCCTTTCCCTATCGCAGACAGTCCTTTCGGTCCGCAGACCCCAGGTTCCAAGCCCCAGCCCCTTCTCGACCATTCAGCCATGCAGCCGACAGGTCCCATGACAGACAGCCATTCAGGGAGCGCACTCGTCAGTCCCAGTCCAGATGGCCCTTTCAAGGCTCAGGCTTTCAACCCTATCGCAGAAAGTAACGAGACCTCCCTTTCGGGACCCATTGGAGGTCGTCTCGCCTATTTTTCCAACAAGTGGCATACCACGACCACCGATGCTTGGGCCATCCAGACGGTCTCCCTAGGAGTCACCTTGGAGTTCATTTCTGATCCCCCACGACGCTTCATCAATTGCTCTGTTTCCACTGATCCTGCCAAGAGAGCTCTAATGGAAGCTGAAATCCAGCACCTATTATCCATTCGGGCCATTGAACCGGTCCCTCCAGAACATCAGGGTGCCGGCTTTTATTCAATTCTTTTCTTGGTACAGAAGAAGTCGGGGGTAGCAGGGCCATTTTGGACTTGAAGCTCCTAAACGTTCATATACGGTACAGGCGTTTCAAGATGAACACCCTGCATTCAATTCTAGGCATTAGACTCGGAGATTACTTGTCATCTATTGATCTCCTTGAGGCCTATCTCCATGTTCCTATCAGACCATCCCATAGGAGATTCCTCAGGTTTTGCTACTGGGGGACTCATTTCCAATACAGAGCCATGCCCTTTGGACTTTCTTCCGCCCCCCGTATTTTCACTAAGCTCCTTGATGTAGTGGCGGCTCATTTACAGGCGTCACTGGTCAGACTACAATGCTACCTGGATGACATTTTAATTCAATCTTCATTCCAACAGGCACAGAAAGATCTCCAGGTGACCATCTCAGCTCTCCAACAACACAGGTTCATCATGAATTGGGAGAAGAGTCAACTGACCCTTTCCACCGAATTGGTGCATCTGGGAGCCCGCATAGATACAGTGGCAGGTCTAGTCTCCCTCTCGCAGGAACGACAACACAACATCCGGGCCACGGTGCACCAGGTCAGGTTGCTCCACAAGGCACCTCTCCTTCTCTCTCAATTGCTGGGTCAAATGATCTCGTGTTTGGCAATTGTCCCCTGGGCGAGACTGCATTCACGACCCCTCCAGTGGCTTTTATTACCAAGCCAAAAGGCGGGCATCAGCAACTCCAATGCCCGGGTCAGGGTCCCCCCGAAGGTACTCCAATCCTTCGACTGGTGGATGTCCACAGCTCTGGAGAGAGGGTCCCTCTTCTTTGAGCCCCAGCGTCTAATACTCACCACGGACGCCAGCCTTTTTGGCTGGGGCACACATCTCAACGACCAGATCACTCAGGGGCGTTGGACGCCCAAGGATCTGCTCAACGATATCAACTGGCTGGAGCTGAGAGCCACCCATCTGGCTCTCCGCCACTTCCAACATCAACTGTCCGGGCATCACGTGCTCCTCAGGACAGACAATGTCACGACAAAGGCCCACGTGAATCGACAGGGTGGGACGCGCTCCAGGATTCTCATGAGCGAGGCCGCTCAACTGGGGATTTGGGCATAGAAGCACCTACTTCCTCTGCAAGCAAAATACAGCAGGTACCGCCAATCTCCAAGCAGACTGGCTGAGCGGGATGGCCATAGATCCAGCAGAATGGCAACTACATCCTGCTTTGGTCAGCCTCTAATAGATTTGTTCGACAGCCCGGCCAATGTTCAGCTACCTTGTTTCCTCTCCAGGTACTGGACTCTGGAGGCCGAGGGGACCAACGCTCTTCGATGCAGGTGGCCTCCGGGTCTACTCTACGCCTTTTCCCCGATACTCCTGATTCTGAGGGTAGTGCGAAAAATATTGGAGGAAAAGGCAGAGGTCATTCTGATCGCCCCATACTGGCCCCGGCGCCATTGGTTTGCGGACCTCAAGGAGCTATCAATCGACTGCCCATGGAGAATCCCGCTGGAGCAGATCTCCCTTCAACAGGGGGCGGTTTACCATCCGGATCCCCAATGGTTCCAGTTAGCCGCCTGGCTCTTGAGCTGGAGATTTTAAAGAAAGACCACTATTCGGCCGAGGTAATTTCCACCCTCGTCGCCTCCCGCAGAAAGTCCACCACTCGCATTTACGATGCGACTTGGTCTTCCTTCCGTCGTTGGTGTGTTTCTTCGGGAATTGACCCCACAGGTGCGTCCATTCCGCAAGTACTGGACTTCCTTCAAGCGGGCCTCAACGCGGGGCTAACAGTCAACACTCTGAAGAGACAGGTCACGGCCCTGGCGACTGTTCTCTCCTGTAAGGATCACGGTTCGCTATCACGACATCCCCGTGTTTGATGTTTTTTACGGGGAGCTTCCAACCTTCGGCCTCCCCCCATCCACAGATACCCTTCCTGGGACCTTCATCTCGTCCTTCAGGTCTTAACGGACTCACCTTTTGAACCAATGTCCTCCGCCAGCCTCAAGTTTCTGACCTTCAAAGTGGCCTTCCTGGTCGCGGTCACCTCAGCTCGCCGGGTGTCCGAACTAGCGGCTCTCTCCATACACAAGGACTTGTGTATTTCATTCGGATCGAGTCATTCTGCGGATGGATCCTACCGTTCTCCCCAAAATCAATACCTTGTTTCACAGGGCACAGGAAGTTGTGTTACCTGACTTCTGTCCCAATCCCGCTCATCCCAGCGAATGACGTTGGCACTACCTGGATGTTCGCCGGGCCCTCAAGTATATTGTTAGGACCGCTTCCTTCTGCAAATCTGAATCTTTGTTTGTGTCCTTTCAACCCATGTCGCTTGGCTCAAGGGTTTCTTCTTCTACCATTGCTCGCTGGTTCAAGGCCTGCATTTCCCTGGCCTACGAACGAAGGAACAAGACCGCCTCCTGCCCGCATCACGGCCCACTCGACGCGTAGCGCTGCTACCACCGAAGCCTGGGCCACACAGGCCCCTCTTATTGAGATCTGCAGGGCGGCCACCTGGACATCACCATCATCCTTCATTCGTCATTATAAGTTGGACAAGTTTGCATTGGCAGAGGCAGCCTTTGGTCGCAGAGTTCTCCAGCAAGTCCTTCCTCTGGAGGGTCTGCCTACCTCCTCTTTTTCTGCCCCCCCTTAGGATATTTAGCTTGGGTATATCCCATTCAATGGACTCTCTAAGCAGCGCAAGGGAGAAGGAACATTGGACTTACCTGAAGGTTCTTTCTCCTTACGCTGCGTGAGAGTCCATACCTTCCCTTGATGGGGGTTCCGGTCTACCATTGCTTTCCTTTCTCGCTCAGGTTTTGTCTCTTCAGATCTGGACTTCGTTTCAGAACTGGGGCTAAACCAGAAGAGGAGGTGTGTTTAGTCAAATTCTTACTCGGTCTCTGGCCTATCAGGCGAGGAATAACCCATTCAATGGACTCTCACGCAACGCAAGGAGAAAGAACCTTCCAATGTTCCTTCTCTTCTATTGGTAACTTTTAAATAACCTGAAAATAAAGAAGCAACAAAGTAATGTACTTCACTAATAAAAAAATACAAATTAAAAAGTAAGGAGGCAGCTAACATATTTCAAACAGCTACTATATCTTCTAAAATTTAGATTAGTAATCTACACTGCAAAGACCTGAGGTGCTCCCATTAGACATTCTCAGCTGCCTGTAGTTAACTGCAGAAATTGTTTTCAAATCTTTGTGTTTTGTAGGTTAACTTGGTTGGAATGTTAGTGTTTGGGATTCGGAATAATTTAGATAAGATTACTGATCTGCTGAGATCTGATTCTTAGAACCTTTTTGTCCAGTAATGTTAGAACTGAGAAGACTTGCTGTCAGGGAAGGACTAGGGAAGACTAACAACAACGTGTGGATTTCTGATGCATGATATTGAGTTTTGATGTTGCCAGTACTTTTAATTTAGTTTCTACTTTTCAGGAGCTGTAGGCAAGGCATATAGTACTCCCCTTATTATTTTTTGTCATAACCCCATGACATAGAATGTAGTAAAAAAAAACAGTGATTGGCCCACAGTCGCATAGCAATTTTCTGTGGCTGAGGATGCACTAGAACCTGGGTTTTTCTAGTCTAGTCTAACACCTTAACTGCTACACTATACTGGAAAGTACATAGCCTATGCTGAACAGCAGAGCTGAAAATGTATTCCCTTTCTGAGCTGGCCAGTGAACTCTGTCTTCTTGGTGCTAAAGACAAAGTAACCTCAAATGAGTTCTTTTTCTGATTACATGGAACCTCTAAGGGCATCTTGGGAAAGTAACAACCATTGTGGGAGAGTGAAACTGGAAAGCAATGCTGACCCAAGCAAAGGCAGCTCAGCTTCCCTCCCTCCCATCTCTCTTTCAGTCAAAACGTGTTAAAGAAAAACTTTGTAGTAAAGATATGCACATAACATGAACCTATAGAAGAAAACGGAAAAGCCTGTAGGAAGTTGGAATGTGCACTTGGAGCTTTAGGGTCATGGTCAGTGTCTGTACATAGAGTGGGTTATGAAGTGGCTAAAACATGACCAATTTTAACCATGGTTTGATGAATAAACCAGCTGGGTTCATGCAGCACTTAACCATGGTTTACAAACTGAAGTGGCTGGATTCATATATCTTGTAACCCCAAACCAAACATATATGGTGTAGTAGAAAAACAGTTGAAGAAATATGCATACTGTACTTCTTCAGAGCTAGAGGTTGATTTTAAACATAAAAGTATGGCAGTTGAGATTTTATGGGATTCTGATTTATCCTATTTTGTTTTCATAGGAAGCCCATGAAATCCCGAAGCAGAAGTCCTGCTTATTCAAGGCATTCAACATCTCATAACAAAAAGCAGAGAACTGGGTCTTGCAGTCGTCATTCCAGTATCTCACCTGTTCAGCTACCACTGACCTCCAGTTTGGGAGCCGAGCTGAGTAGGAAGAAAAAGGAGAGGGCTGAAGCTGCTGCTGCAGCTTCAGCAAAAGTTGATAGAAAGGAGAGCAAGGACTCACCTAGCCTGTCCTCTAGGAAAGAAAATAGCATAACTGAAGTAAAAGAGTCTATAATGGATGTCAGGAAGGCAAAAATTGCTAAGCCTGAAAAATATCCTCCTGATCTGGAGATGGTAAATATTCTACAATACAGTGCAGCGACAAAAACAACTCTTGAGCCTGCCAAAACAAAGACAGAAAATTCTGAGAAGAAATTACCTGCTTCAGTTAGAGACTCAAAAACAGTGGGAACAAAGTATATGAAACTTACTATAGCAAAGGAAGAAATTGTGACTCCAAAAGAAATACAGTCAGCTGAGCAAAAGGTCCCACCTCCTTTGCCTTCTGTAAAGTCACTCCCTCCTTTACCAACATCATCCCCACCTCAGGTTCCTCCTCCATTGCCCCCCTTGCCTCCATTGCCAGTTATTCCCCCTCTGCCACCTGCCCAGTCATCTACCATTCACAGCCCTGCTTTAGTTTCTTTGTGTCTGTCATCTTCTGTCTACTGTAAGACATCCTTAACTTCGCAGGCTAACTCTCAGTTCACCATGCAATCTTCCTCAAAGGGACATGTTTCTGTGACCATTGCTGTCCCCCATCTGAAAACGTCAACATTGCCTCCACTCCCTTTGCCACCAATCTTGCCTGGGGAAGATGAGTTGGAAAGGTAAGGTTTGTAGATGCTACTATTCTACAAAGTCTTGCTAGTGTAATGGCTTGCTCACTTCACTGTTCTGATGTAAACCTTGGTATCTAAAAATAGTTGAACTGGTGTAAATTGTATAGTCAATAGAGGAGGAGGAGTCTGGTTGCTGCCTCTGAAACCTTGAATTACTAGTACAGGTAGTCCTCAACCTATGACCACAATTGAGCCCAAAATTTGTTGCTAAGTGAAACATTTGTTAAGTGAGTGTTGTGGCCCGTCAGCAGCCTGTGCAGCTAGTAGCTGATTCCGACAGCGAGGAGGCTGGTGTACTGCACCAGCAGCCTGTGCAGCTGGCACTCGAGTCAGACAATGAGGAGGCTGGAGAAGATGTGGTGTCAGAGGCGGGGATTCAGCCAGGGCCTTCAGAACCTCCAGAAGCTCCTATAAGTGAAGAGGAAGAAGAGGAGGAGCCTCTTCTCGATGCACGGGCACGCAGAGCTGCCAAAAGGCAGAAGTGGCTCCTCAGGAGGAGGTCTCCTTGAGAGTAAGGCTTGGGGCTAATTGGCCACTCCCTTATCTTATTTAAGGAAGGACAACAACTGAGGCAATTTGCAGGGAACAACTTCGTTTACTCTCCTTCGCGTCTGGATCTTAGTTCTCTTTATCAGTTTCCTGCAAATTGCTTCTGGGCTTTCTGCCAACCATAGTAAGATTACGATTATTTATTCTTTGGATTCTTGTAGGCTGTTAAGAAAGTTAATTAACAGCCTTTCTTTGAAAAAGACTGATTTAATTTAGTAAACTAAGGTTTGTACAGACTTCGTGTGCGCTGCGTTCTTTGGGGTCCGTAGCTGGGGCAGAACAGTGAGTTTTGTCCCACTTTACGACCTTTCTTGCACAGTTGTTAAGTGAATCACCACAGATGTTAAGTTAGTGTCATGGTTGTTAAGCTTTGCCATTAACCTTGTTTGTCAGAAGGTTGCAAAAGCTAATCACATGACCCTGGGACACTGCAACCATCATAAATATGAGTCAGTTGCCAAGCATCTGAATTTTGATCATGTGACCATGGGGATGCTGCAAAGGTGGTGTGAAAAATGGTCATAAGTCAGTTTTATCACTGCTGTTGTGATAACTGTAGTGAATGGTCACTAAACAAACTGTTGTAAATTGAGGACTATCTGTAATGTGGACAGGATTTGGAATTCATTGCAGGATATGAAGGATGTACCTCTTCAATAGAGAAGAATTTGGGTAGCATTGCTGGGAAAGGGCTTCGCCTGAAATTCTTGATAGGTATTGCTAGCCAGGATACTTTGACTTAAATGATGTGGCTGATAATCCTACTGTTGTTTTCAGTGTTTACTCTTGCTTGCAGTGCTCTTTATGAAGATAGCTCTGAAATGTTCATGACTGGAGAATTTTTAAGTACGATAGCACTGTGGTTTTAGATTCAATGTTCGTTCTTGTTTAAGTATATTTTGTTTTATCATAAAAAGTAAAATACAAAACAGAAACAAACAAAAACAAAAACATAGGTCTAACAAAAGAAAATGGTGTACAAAAAAGGAAAAGGTGATCCAAATACCAAATAAATTTAACATTTAACATACAGAATCCACCCTGGCTGGAAACTGACAAAAAGAACAGTAAATTCTCCCCTTCTCCATTGTGGGTGGAGACAGCAGCCAGGATGGGGTGTGGTCATCTGTTAGGCCGATAGACTGAGCCCATCAAATTTGCTAAGTCCCGCCCTTGTTACCGGGCAAACCCGGCTTTTGGCTCAGTCTGTCAGCCTAGACAGGCGTGTGGGACTGATCCTCTTGAACCCTTTCTCCTTTCCTGGCTACTACTTCTCTGCTTTTCACTAATTACTGCTCTGGTTTGACTCGGACTGTTTATTGGACTTCTTTTGGACTTCGATTTCAACTTTCAGTAAGCTTATTCCCCAGTAACTGACTTTACTGGTTACGGGGGGGGGGGAATTCCTCTGCGCCCCTTCCCTTGCGTTGGGGGGAACCCCTGGGAGCATTGTGGAGTGATCGCGCTCCCCTTTTACCATCACAGCTGACCGTTTTGGCTCTTGGGGGCAAGCCTGGTGTCCGTGGAGCTTCGCGCCCCCTTTTCAAACCTCCCGGCAGCCATTTTGAATTTTAAAAAGGCTCCGTTTTTTTCTGCTCGCCGTTTGCTCTATTGACAGCTGCTTCGTGGAGTTTTAACGCTCCCAACGGCGCTGAGGGTAGCCCACGGCCCTTCCCTTTGACCACTGTCGCCCTTAGTGGCCGATCCTGCCTTGCAGTCTTCTCTAACGGCGCAGATCAGCTGGTGGAGCCCATCGGCTTAGGCGCCTCTCCCCGCAGCGCTGCTTGAGCGGCTGGGAAGGTTTTTGGCACGAACGTGTGTTAAGAGCCTGAACGGAGCTGCGCGCCATTCCCTGCTGCCATAGGGATTTTTACTGTTATTTGTTGACTTGCCCGGCCTTAATTTCTTAATCATTGCTGGTGGAGCTTTACGCCCCCCCCTCCCTACCTTTACGTTTGGTTGGTGGACTGTTCGTGCCTGGGCTAAGGAAACATTTTTGAGTGGGGTCTCACGCCCCCCCCCTTCCTTCTTTCAACCTCTGTTTCGCCCAGGTTATTTCCAACCATTACATGAGGAGTGTCTGCGCTCCCTGGTGTGATATTTGGGGCTGAGCCACATTCATTACTGCCCCTTCCTTTGGCCTGTGCCCTCTCGTGCCTAATTTGCAACAACTATCTGACAGTTCGCCTTACTGTCATCATGCCTAAGGCTTCCCATAAATCTAAGCACTGCCACAAGGCCAGGAGTTCTGATACTCACCATCATCAGGGAGTTTCTTCTGCTACTAAAGAGGTCCCCTCTGGATCTTCTTCCAGACTAGACCCTTCTGGCTCCTCTCAGCCGCTCAGCAAGGCACCCTCTCGTGCGGAGGCTCGCAGGGACAGAGTCCTGAAGAAGATTTGCGCCAAGGCCAGCGGCGCTCAGTCAGTAGGCATGGAGACTGCTTCAGTCTCGACCCATCCCCCTACGGGTGCTGATTCTGCATCTCAAGGGGATCGTCTTTCCCTTCAGGACTGTCCGGCGGTCATTGCAACGACTGATCTGTGGGGTTCGTCTGCACCTACGACCTCTGTTCCTCCTCCGGAATCATCCCCAGCTCTACCTGCTGGAGAAGCCATTCCAACCGGGATACAACATCACTCTTTCCCTTCCACGGAACAAATACAGCAGATGATTGCCGCAGCTGTCCAACAGTCGTTGGCCTCGCATTTTCAGTCCACTAGCAGAACGGTTTCGGTGCGTTCAGTGGTTTCCCCTTCTCGAGGGGATGGGACTCTGGATGATGTTTTGTCCATCGATGCTCCTGACTCACCCGTGTCTTCTATGGCCAGCAGATCCCCTTCTCATGCGGCTGATGACCCTCATGACCTGGAACTCTCGGAGGATGATGATCTGCCTCCTGAACAGCCCGCCTTTACGGGTATTTTTCCCCAGGCCTTGTTCAAATCCCTACTACATAAGGCCATTGCTACGGCCCAGCTTAGCTCTTCTTCACCGCTACCGGTTTCTGCTTCTGCATCTAAGGGACCCTTAAGCCCTCTCTTCGCCGAGCCAGCTAGGACTGTAGATACCATTTCTACTTCCCCTTTGTTTCTCGATGTTATCAAGAAACAGTGGTCTTCACCGGGTTCTGCTCCGGCTCCTACGGCAGCGGATCGACGAAATTTCAGTATTGCTCCGGACCTAGATTCTCTCCTCCAGGTCCCGTCTGTGGACGCTCCCGTGGCGGCCCTCTTACCTCACTCAGCGGTTCCCGGTGATCCTGAGGAAGGCCTTTGTCCGGAGGAGCGCCGGGCTGAACACGTGCTCCAACGAGCTCACCAAGGTGCTTCATGGGCCATCCGAGCAGCTTCTACTGCCTCCTTTTTTAATCGAACAACTCTTTTATGGCTTCAACATTTGCAGGAGTCGTTGCCTACGGAGGACGTTCGAGTACGACAGGATTTAAGCAAGATTATTGCTGCCACACAGTTTTCGGCGGACGCTACTCTGAACGCCGCTCGCTTTGCGGCCAAGTCTCTAGCGTCTTCGGTTACTGCGTGTCGATTAGTTTGGTTACGCCACTGGCAGGCCGACGCTAGGCATAAATGGCGCCTGGCGTCTGTTCCTTTCGCGGGCTCCAAACTATTCGGGGACTCTCTGGATCCTTTCCTCTCCGAGACAAAGGATAAGAAGAAATTCCTCCCAGTTGTCTTTCGCAGGGGGGATTCCAGGTTCCGCCCGTACACTCCTCGCCCCCAATCTCGCCCGTATGAAGGATCTTCCTTCTCCCCTTCTCTCCCTAGGTCACAAGGGAATTTCCAATCTAGACAACGGGACGGTCAGGACAGACCTTCCAGAGGTAGGACTTTTGCTCCCAAACGGCCCTTTTGGGGGGGAGGGGGTCGTTTCTCCGGGCGCCGTCGCTAAGTGCATCCCAGACCCTCCCATAGGGGGCAGATTGGCTCTTTTCGCCCCTGTCTGGGAGGGCTCCACTTCGGATAAATGGGTCCTGGCCACCTTAAGATCTGGGTTGGCCATTGAATTTCTTTCCCCTCCTCCGAGGTCCTTTGTGTGCTGTCCGCTTTCTAATGATATCCAGAAACGGTTCCTTATGGATTCGGCGGTTCGGCACCTACT
Organism: Pituophis catenifer annectens; assembly: GCF_029215685.1. NCBI lineage: Eukaryota > Metazoa > Chordata > Lepidosauria > Squamata > Colubridae > Pituophis > Pituophis catenifer. The sequence continues at coordinate 29,311,546 of NW_027256885.1, read as the reverse complement.
ATCAATCATGGCTATTCAACCTGTGCCCTTGCGTGAACGGGGCACGGGATTTTACTCCCGTGTCTTCCTCGTTCCCAAGTCCTCGGGGGGGTGGAGACCCATTCTGGACCTTAAGCGACTCAACCGGTATGTCCTATACCGGAAGTTTAAGATGCACTCACTAAAATCTATCCTGGACGGTGTCAGGAGGGGTGATCTCCTCTCTTCTATAGACCTCACTGAGGCCTATCTCCACATCCCCATCCTCCCCTCCCATAGGAAGTTCCTTAGGTTCTGTTACGGGGGGCGCCATTTTCAGTATCGGGCCATGCCCTTTGGCCTTTCCTCGGCTCCTCGTACCTTCACCAAGGTACTGGCTGCCCTGGCAGCTGCCCTTAGGGCTAAGTCTATTCGTCTACAATGTTATCTGGACGATATCCTGATTTTGTCTTCTACTCCTCAACAAGCTGCCTCCGATCTGCAATCCACTCTCCATGCCCTTGCTACTCACGGGTTCTCAGTTAACTTGGAGAAGAGCCAGTTAGTCCCTTCTACTAATGTGGTTCACTTGGGGGCCCTGATAGATTCCGTTACGGGGAGAGTTTTCCTTTTGAACGAGAGACAGGAGAGTTTGAGATCCCTTGTCTCCAAGGTTGAACGAGCTCCATCTTCCTCTCCCCTGCTATTGTCCCAACTCCTGGGCAAGATGATTTCCGCCATTTCAATAGTCCCTTGGGCCCAGTTACACTCGAGGGAACTTCAGTGGTTCCTGTTGCCTCTACAGAAAGCGGGTAGAGCTACCTCTCCTGTGAAGGTTCCTGTCCCTAGGAAGGTAATTAGGTCCTTAAGGTGGTGGCGGTCTCCAGCACTTTCCCGAGGTTGTTTTTTCTTTGATCCACAGAGAGTGGTGGTGACAACGGACGCCAGCCTCCAGGGCTGGGGTGCTCATTGTCGGGGTCACCTGGCTCAAGGTGTCTGGACCTCCGTCAAATCCTGTCGCTCCATCAACTGGTTGGAACTGCGAGTGATCTACCTGGCACTTCGGACCTTTCACCATCTTGTGTCCAACGCCCACGTTCTGGTCCTCACGGACAATATCACCGCGAAGGCCCATGTCAACCGTCAAGGGGGCACACGGTCTCTCTCTCTAATGTCGGAAGCTTTACAGTTGGGCCTCTGGTCGGAGATCCATCTGGCTTCGTTGCGGGCAGAACACATCTCCGGTGTCACCAATCTGCAAGCCGACTGGCTCAGTCATCAGCGGCTGGACCATGCGGAGTGGTGTCTCAACCCTCGTCTCTTCCACCAGATCACGACGCGTTTCGGGATGCCGGTGATCGATCTTTTTGCCACATCGGACAATGCTCAGCTGCCGCGATTCATCTCACGGTTCCCGTCGGCTCAGGCAGAGGCCGTCGATGCTCTCCGCTGCCCGTGGCCCCCAGGGCTCCTATATGCCTTTCCTCCGGTTTCTCTGCTCCCCCGGGTAGTTCGCAAGTTGCTGATGGAACAGGCGGAGATCATCCTGGTGGCCCCGCATTGGCCACGCAGACCTTGGTTTGCGGACCTCGTATCTTTGTCGATAGACCAACTTTGGCAACTTCCTCAACCGCAGGACGCTTTAATCCAAGGGACATTGACGCATCCAGACTTACAGTGGCTCCGTCTGACCGCTTGGCGATTGAGCGGCATGCACTTCGGGAGGTCAACGTTCCTGCAGACAAGATTTCTATTATTCAGGCGTCGAGAAGGCCGTCTACGGACCGGATTTATTCGGCCACTTGGAAGTTGTTCTGTGCCTGGTGTGATCGAGCGGGGGTTCATCCACTCCAGGCCTCCATCGTTAATGTTCTCGTTTTCTTAAGGGAAGGTCTTCGTAACGGACTGTCCCCCAACACATTGCGGAGACAGGTGGCGGCGATTTCATCGGTCCTTACCGTTGGGTCCTTATCCTCTTTGTCACAACACCCTTTAATCCGCCGATTTCTGCGAGGGGCTACAAACCTTTCCTCTCCTGTGTTACACAGGTATCCAACTTGGGACCTTTCGGTTGTTCTAAATTCCCTTACGTCAGCTCCATACGAGCCTTTGCGCACGACTAGCCTTCGCCTCTTGACGTGCAAAGTCGCCTTTTTGGTTGCAATCACCTCGGCCCGACGCATTTCTGAATTGGCTGCTCTTTCAATCCGGGAGGACCTCTGTGTGTTCCATGCCGACCGTGTGGTTCTCCGCTTGGACCCAACCTTTGTACCTAAAGTTAATACCACTTTCCATCGCATGCAGGAACTTATCCTGCCCAACTTTTGTCCTCATCCGAACCACAGACTTGAACGACGGTGGCACTCTTTAGATGTCCGACGGGCCCTGCGGATCTATATTAAGCGGACGGCGGATTTCCGTAAATCGGAAGCCCTCTTTGTCTCTTTCCTACCGGTATCCTTGGGCTCCAAGGTGTCTTCATCGACTATTGGCCGTTGGATCCGGCAAACGATATCCAAGGCATACGAGTTACGATCTCTCCCGAGACCATCTCGACTGACGGCGCATTCTACCCACAGCGCTGCGACATCGGCAGCCTGGGCTACTCAGGCCTCATTGCTCGAAATATGCAGGGCGGCTACGTGGACATCGCCTTCTCCATTCATTCAACACTATAAACTTGACAAATTTGCTTCAGCAGATGCCGCCTTTGGTCGTAGAGTGTTACAGCGAGTTGTCTCTGAGGGGGGTACTTCGGACCAGACTGGTCCCACCCGACTGTAGGGACGTGGATCTTTGGCATGTCCCATCCTGGCTGCTGTCTCCACCCACAATGGAGAAGGGGCATTGGTCTTACCTGAGACGCACCTTCTCGTTGGGTGGAGACAGCCTCCACCCTCCCTCTCTTTCGCCAGTCTGGCCCCTTTTGGTTTCTTACCTGTCTTTTTTCTTTAACCTGTTCTTGGTGTCCCACACGCCGAGCCTGTCTTCTTGTCCTCGCCAAAAGCTGGGTTTGCCCGGTAACAAGGGCGGGACTTAGCAAATTTGATGGGCTCAGTCTATCGGCCTAACAGATGACCACACCCCATCCTGGCTGCTGTCTCTACCCAACGAGAAGGTGCATCTCAGGTAAGAACAACGCCCCTTTTACACACCCACACACACACACACACACACACACACACACACACACACACACATATGAAAAAGAAGAAAGAGCAGTCAACAGGTTAAGCTAAACATTATACTAATCTTCAAATCCCTCTGTTAACCATCTGTTCTTATTTTTAGTGCGTAGAAAGTCCACAAATGGTTTCAAGTCCTCTCATAAAGCTGTCTAGTCCATTATCTCTAATCAAAGCAGTTAATTTCACCATCTCTGCTAATTCAGTCAATTTCAAAATCTATTCTTCGTCGGCATTCCTTTTTCTTTCCAGTGTTTGGCAAATACAATCCTCACAGCCGTCACCATGTGAAGGAATAGCACCTCAAATTGTTTTTCAATTGGCTTGTCCATCATACCTAAAAGAAAAGCTTCAGGTTTCATTAATATTTGTATTTTAAATATGTTCTGCATTGTCATTGTTATGTTTGTCCAGTATGTTTTCACATATTTGCAAGACCACCACATATGATAAAATGAACCTGGATTTTGACTACATTTCCAGCACTTATTAGAAGTCCCTTTATACATTTTCATTTGTCTATCGGGGGTCAAATACCAACAATACATTTTATTAAAATTTTCAAGCTATAATTTAATGTAAATTTTAATCCATTTAATGTAAATTTTAGCTCTTGGTGGTGGCTGCCATGGCTCCCACAGGTGAAAGTTATCACCATGGATTTTTCGTCCCACTCTTCCTGCTTCCTGACCCTGAGGGACCATCAGGGCCTCGATGGGTCACCGCAGCTTTCCACCTCTCCCAGCCATTCAGAGAGATGTAGCCCTCGGGGGGAGGGGGAGGTGAAGATCAGTGGTGGGTTCCTCCCAGCCAGTAGCGGTGACGATATGATGTCACCGAACCAGTTCTCTTTATTTGGGAGTTGGGCCCTCCTGCCCCCCCCCCCCCGCGTTATTCTTATCTTTTATTTGGCCCCACTCCCAATCTATTGCTGCCTCCTGAGTCCCAGCTGATCGGCTAGAAGGAAAAAAACTGTTTAAACTCTTGCCGCCCTACAGCTGATCAGTGTTTAAAGGCAGTGTGGTGGTAGACCAGTGCCTCCAAAAACAAATGAGTAGACCGGTGCCTGCAAAAATAAATGGGTAGACCAGTGCCTCCAAAAATAAATGAGTAGACCAGTGCCTCCAAAAACAAATGGGTAGACCACTGCCTCCAAAAACAAATGAGTAGACTGGTACAGCTCTGCAAGCAGTTAAAAGCCTGGTAGACCAGTACCTCTGCTAAATCCTGAAGAATTGTCACATGACCATCAAGCTATGCCCACAAAATAAGCCACGCCCACAGAACCGGTAGCAAAAAAAATTAGAACCCACCCCTGGTGAAGTTGCTTCCCCCCCGGCTTTGATCTCCTGATTGCTCCCTTAAACCAACATTGTTTGCATAGTCCCCATGGTAGAGGTAACTTCCTCTCTGGGTTGATCACAATTGCAGTTGTAGCCTAATGTCAGACTTGCCCCAGTCCGATCCCTTAGGAAAGAAAGACCATCAACTCCATTTGGTTGAAGTGATAGGTTCTTTTACTGAAAGATGCTGGCTGCAGTAAGGTCAGGCTAGAACTAAATTTCCTGTGCTAAAAAGATTCAGAAGGTTTCCCCTCATCCCAGCCCTCCCCCCATGACCAGTTTATTTTCAGGCAATGATTTATTTTCAGGCTTAGGTGTTTTGAGAACGCTGAGATGTTTGGGACAATTCACATTCCTTCTCAGGGTGCATAGCCTTGAATGCTCAGAATGAACGTTGGACTTACCTTGAACGTTCTTTCTATGTGCGCTGCAGGAGAGTCCAAGCATGGGTTAATTCAGTCTGATCTGACATCACTGAGTTGGAAATTCTTTGGCCACACCTTCCTCTTCCGGCCGAGCCTCAGTTTTTTCAACGAAACCGGAACCAGAGAAGACGCAGTCCATTCGAAAAACCGACCACTCCTGGACCCCGGACCAGTACAAGCCAGGGTGGGATTGGACTCTCCTGCAGCGCACATAGAAAGAACATTCAAGGTAAGTCCAACGTTCATTCTCCTGTGCGCTGCTTGGAGAGTCCAAGCATGGGATATACCCAAGCTAAATCGTTGTTGGGCGGGAAGCAGATTGGTCCAGGGTCGCCTCGGCCGGCAGGACTCTTTGTAAGACATGCCTCCCAAACGCTGCTTCAGCAGACGCGTACTGATCCAACTTGTAGTTCCTCACGAACGGTGAAGGAGAAGCCCAAGTGGCGGCCCTGCAGATTTCCAAAATCGATGCTTGTGTAGCCCAGGCTGCCGTGGTGGCAGCACTACGAGTTGAGTGTGCCGTGATGCGACGTGGCACGGGATGAGCTTGTTGTTCATAAGCTAAAGCAATACATGCCTTGAGCCAACGTCCAATGGTAGATGGTGACACCTTCTTCCCCATCGAAGTGGGCTGGAATGACACGAATAAGGCCTCCGTCCTCCTAAAGGAGGCTGTACGTTTAACGTATCTTTTCAAAGCTCTGCGTACATCTAAGGTATGCCAGCGCTTTTCCCTTGGATGTCTTGGATTGGGGCAAAAGTCTGGCAAAATAACCTGTGCCCGGTGGAACCAGGAATTTATTTTTGGCACAAAGGTAGGGTCCAATCGAAGAATGACTGTCCGGGTGAAATATGCATAAATCATGGCACATTGAAAGTGCAGCTAGCTCTGATAGCCGGCGTGCAGATGTAATCACAACTAAGAATACAACTTTAAATGTAAACAGTCTAAGTGTGGTAGTCCGCAAGGGCTCGAAAGGAGGTAAAGTGAGTGCTTGTAAAACCAAGGATAGATCCCAGGTTGGGTATCTATGCACTGTTGGCGGTAATAAGTTGGCAGCTCCCTTTAAAAAACTACGGACCTTTGGATGTTGAGATAGCGGAATAGGTCCTTCGCCTGGCAAGATGGTAGCCAATGCTGCAACTTGTCGCCGAAGCTTATTAGTTGACAACTTCTTCTCCAGGCCTCATTGCAAGAAGTCCAGGACTTGCGGAAGAATTTTTAAATTTATTATTTTTGTTTACATGTAATTCAAATTCAAGTCCATATAGTGTCTCTTTCTTCTTTTTTCTTTCCAAATAGTATCCAATTCAAATAGTCTTTGTTCTTTCCACTTCTTTTGAAATCGTGCTGCAGCTGTTTAAACAAACACTCTTCCAAAATCTTCTCATGATGGTCTAAATAAACTTAGTGCGATACTTTCTTTTCACCAGTAGATGGCTCTCTCCAATTCACAAATCCCCCGACAACAAAGTATCAATTGTAAATCCACAAAAATAATTACTTCCTCTTCTCTGAATTAAGTCCTTTTGTTGTTTAAAGAATACTTCTCTGTTTTCTTTTTCTTATCTTATTTTTAATTTCTTCCAAGTCCAATTTTAAATCCAGGTGGAAGGTTCCTTTAGGGCTTTAGTTTTAAAGTTCCTTTTTTTCCCCCCCACTTGAGTTCCCGAGTGCCAATTAGCTGCTAATTACTCGTTAGGACGTCTTTCAAGCTTTACACATTTTTTTTCTTCTTACCTGTGAATTGGCCAATCACTCACCTGGTAACAATACTCTGTTCAATCTCCACTCCTGCACTTCCTCTTCTTGTTTGTGGCCGCTCCGGCTTTTGACAGCTCCATGGCTGCCTTCCTTCGCCGCTGGGTTGGAGACTAATGTCGGCACTTCAGGGAACTTGCTCTTTCCCTATCTGTGCCAGCCTGTGCCTCCTTTCTTCGCTGTCCCTACAGGACAGCTATGATCCCTAGGGATCCCCAAAATCGGCTGGGATATCGGTGTTCTTCCGGAGATCCGGAATCCACACCGTACCGCCCGGTGCTGGCCACGCCCCTCTCCAATTATTTTAATATATTTATTGTTTTATCATAAAAAGTAAAATACAAAACAGAAAAACAAACAAAACAAAAGCATACATTCAACACTAACAACAAAAAAGAAAACAAATAGTGTACAAAAAGAGAAAAAAGTGATCAAACATATTTAACATTTTAAACATGTAGGATCCTTCCATATTTTACCGTGATTATTTTTGTAAAGCTTAGAATTTTCCTCAGTAAGAGTCACCCCCAAATACTGTAACTTTTTCACAACTTTAAAACCAATTTTAAATTCCAATTTCTTCTGATCTTCCACATTTATGTTCTTAGTATTGTGGTCTTTGATTGATTTATTTTTAAATCAGCCCTTTCTCCAAACATTTTGATCTTCCTTATAACATATTCAGTGTTCTCTATCGGGTCTTGCACAATCAATACCAAATCATTGTCAAATGCACGTAATTTGTAATTATGCACTTTAATTTGTAGTCCTTTTGCTCTGTTATCTTGTCTAATATCTCTAACAGTTCCAACACTAGAATAAATAATAAAGAGGATAAAGGACACCCCTTTCTTGTTCCGTCCTTGATTTCACATGGTTTTGTAAAATTCTCATTCACCATGATCCGAGCTTTCTGGAGTATATAGATGGACTTCAGACCCTGTATAAAGCCCAATCCAAAGTCCCATCTTTTCCACTGCTTTAAACATAAAGGCCCAGTTCAAGTTGACAACATCCAATTGAAGTTTCTGAGCAGTTTTTGGAAATTTGTCCAGTAAGAATCATCATTTATTAAACTTGTGTGTCGCCTGATTGTCAATGAACCTGGGCAGCTCACAATAATCAAAGAAATGATAATAAAATCAATAAAAGAGAAAAGATGGCAAGCATGATGAAGCAAGTGGTCTTACTCTCCCTCGCCAAAGGCCTGGGTGAAGAACCAGCAAATCCTTTATTTACCAGACTTCAGTTTAGCAGTCTCTTGATGGAAATCTCTTCACCATTTTACATGTGCATAAAATCCCATTCATATTTATGCATGCATAAACTGTATATAATAAAATATATACATATAATGCATTATGTACTAACTTCAATAAATAGAATGTTGTTTGTCAGACAGGGTTTATTTGTGCCTGTTAAGGAGCTGGATCTCTTCTGTAATACATTTTTATTAGACATTTTAGATAACCCTAACCCAGAATATATTTAATTGATGCTGAATAATGGAATGCATTATACTATCTTAAAAGCTTGAACATCACTTGTAAGCTCTAGTTGTAAGGAGCCACGGTGGCACAGTGGTTAGAATGCAGTACTGCAGGCTACATCTTCTGCCTGTTGGCTGCCTGAAATTTGGCAGTTCAAATCTCACTAGGCTCAAGGTTGATTCAGCCTTCCATCCTTCCGAGGTGGGTAAAATGAGGACCCAAATTGTTGGGAGCAATATGCTGACTCTGTAAACCGCTTAGAGAGGGCTGTAAAGCACTGTAAAGCGGTATATAAGTCTAAGTGCTATTGCTATTGCTAAGCAAAGCATAAATATCAAGAACCATAGTTAATACAGTATCAATCATAAAATGAAATTTGTGAACAACAGTAAACTCAGTCCATACTACTAAAAGTCTATTCTGCTTTAGAAGTGCTATAACGCTGTAATATAGACTTTATGCAGTCCTGCTGGTCATTGATTGTATTTTATTAGTAAAAAATTATGCAGAAAGGAATCCAAATTTTTGTTGTGGTACAAATCCATTTATTGATTTATAATTTAGACTGATCTCTCCAAATTGGTAAATGTTAGTTTTTCTGAACTTAAGTTTTTATGTCTAGAGGATACCAGATTGAGAGACATTTCTATAGATTCACCTCAGAAAGTAGACATACAATCCATCCTGGTATGTCAGGTGAGAAGCTGGACTTACATAGTAGCTCTCCCTCCAGTATTTTGAATGGATATTCTGGTTGACATTTTTGCTGTGCCCCTGTGTATGTACCTGTTCTGACCTAGGCTCCCTTAGAAAGCTTAAATCACACGCTTAAGTCCCAAAAAACCCTCTTTTATTTAAACGGCTGTGAATTATGGTCATTCACATCCTGTAATAATTCACAAACAGTCTGTGAAGAGTCCGACAGATGTCTGCCACAGTCTTTCAAGGTAATGCTGGTAAGCACCCACCTTTATCTCCCTTGAAACGCTGCCTGAGACCTAATTGCCAATTAGTTTTTCAAAACCAAACGGAGCACAGGGTCAAACGGAGCTTCTCAGAGTTTGAACTGACCAGAATGAACAAATTACTTTCTGCAAAGGCTCACGTCTGTTTGCTCCTCTCTCATGTCTTACGGGAGGGGCCAATTATCTCCAAGCCTTACTCCCGAGTTGCCCCTTTTGTCTTAACTGTTCTTGCCTCCTGGCAGCTCTGCGCATGCGCGCATTGTGAACCGGCTCCCCCTGTTCTTCTGCCTCGCTGATGTCAGATTCTGGAGGCAGCACATAACTACCAGATGGCCCTGGCCCCCTCCCTGCCTCCGACTCAGAGCCCTCATCCGAGCCTTCCCCAGACTTCAGGACTGGCCCACGTTCCTCCCCAACCTCCTCACTGTCCAAATCTGCTGCCAGCTCTGCTGACCGCTGGCAGACCACAACAGAACCCTATGTCCTTAGATTGTTAATTCATTTACTGGTTTTATGATGAAGATTCTCAGTCATCCAGGTAGAGTTGTCTGGAAGTTTAGTCATGGCAACTGGTTTTTTTTTGTTTTGTTTGAAACATTTTTTTTGTTTGAAACTCGTTTTTGTTTTTGTTTGAAACTTGTTTTTGTTTTTGTTTGAAACATTTTGCTGCTTAGTAGCTTTGAAAGATAAGCAGCAAAACATTTCAAATCAAAAAAGAACTCCAGTTGCCATGATTCAACTTCCATATTATTGGTCTTACATTGAATAATTGTTAAAATTATTTCTTGAAAGAGAGGAGGAGAGAAATAGTTCTCCTTTCTGGATTTCACATGATTTTGTCAAATCTTCATTCACCATAATCCGAGCTTACTGGAGTGTACATATGGATTTCAGACCCTGTATAAAGCCTGATCCAGAATCCACCTTTTCCACTACTTTAAACATAAAGGCCCAGTTCAAGTTGTCAAATGCTTTTTCCACATCTAGAAAAATTAATGCAACCTGTTTGTCACTATGTTGTTGTAAATACTCAATTATATTCAAAATTACTCTCACATTATCTTTTAGTTGAGTTTTAGGTAAGAAACCACACTGGTCTTCATATATATAATCTTGTAAAACTTTTTAAAGTCTTTCAGCTAAGATAGATGTAAAGAATTTGTAGTCATTAAGGAGAGAAATTGGCCTTTAATTCTTCACAGAAGTTGAATCAATCCATCTTCGGGTATTAAAGAAATGTAGGCATTCTTCTAAGAGTACGGCATAGGGTTCCCCTGTAGGATATAATTCATTAAGCCCTTCATCGGACAAAGTAATTGATTTTCAAAAATGTTGTAAAATCCACTGGTCCTGGAGCTTTGCCTGTTTTAGCTCTCTTAATTGCTTCTATTATTTCAATTACTGTTATTGGACTGTTCAAAATTTGCTCGTAGTTTTCTGATAGTGTAGGAACATTTTTGGTTGATATAATGCATACTGTCCAAAGAGATTTCTTGTTCTTTATATAAATCGTTATAGTAATTTCAAAAAAGTCTCAGAATGTTTTTGTTATCCATGTAAGTCTTGTTCCCCTCTTGAAGCTTAGTTATCATCTTCTTTTCTGTCAGTTTTCTTAGTTTGTATGCCAACCATCTCCCTGATATATTTCCATGTTCACAAAAGTGTTCTTTTGTATATCTAAGTTTCTTTTCAATATCTGAAACGGTCAACATAGAAATTTGTTGTTGCAATAATTTTAGTTGATTAAGTATGTTAGAATCTTCTGGTGAATTCTGGAGTTCTCCTTCAATTTAATTTCTTGTAACACATTTTGAATTTTTTCATCCATCTTCCTCTTGATTACAGTACTGTATTGCATTGGATAAAATGTCCTCATATCACAGCCTTACAGGCATCCCAAACTGTTGTCAAATTGGTTCCTTTACCTAAATTATTATTGAAATAATCTTGGAGTACCTGTTTACATTTAACGATATGTGGCCTCTGCAAAACAGACTCTTTTAATCTCCATTTAAAATACTGAAAACCAAATTTAAGGTGTAAAGACACTGGATTATGGCCAGAAAAAGTTTTTGGAAGAATATTAACTAGTTGTTTTGTGAAGTAAATTTTTTGTAATCCAAATCTTATCAATTCTAGAAAAGGATTTGTGTCTCTGAAAAAAAGGTAAAGTCTTTTGTTAGTCCATTTTTATACCTCGAAACATCAATCAAACCTAAAGTATTAGTCAGTTCGAAAAAAGTTTGGGGCAGCTTCCCTTGTGTTTCTTTAATTCCTTTATCAGATGATCTGTCCATTTGTGGGGCTACTACCCCATTGTAGTCTCAAATTATACACCAATACTGAAAAGAATAGGGAGAGTAAGTGTTCGGACAAATGTCTAAAAAACTTGGCCTTTTCTTGGTGTGGAGTGTATAATCCCATTACAATAGATTCTTCATCTTGGTGGAGACAACAGCCAGGCATGGGTAGTTCTCGTCTGTTCAGATTGGTGGACTGAGTCTGATTGAAGTTGTTAAGTCCCGCCTTCCTTGCTAGGGTCTCCCAGCTTTTGTCTCAGACCTTCAGACTGGACAGACGTGTGTGTTCTGCCCCAGCTACGGACCCCAAAGAACGCAGCACACACAAAAGTCCGTACAAAGCTTAGTTTACTAATTAAGGACTACTAATGAGTTTTCTTAGTAGTTGTTCGAACACAAGTACAGTTTAAATCAGTCTTTTCTGAACAAGGGCTGTTAATTTAACTTCATTAACAGCCGACAAGAATCCAAAGAATAACTCAATTCTGAAGCACAGTATTTCAGATAACCGTAATCTTACTGTGGTTGGCAGAATGCCCAGAAGCAATTTGCAGGAAAACTGACAAAAAAGGAGCAAGAGCCGATCAAGACGCAAAGGAATATGAACGAAATTGTTTCCTGCAAATTTCCTCAGTCATCGTCCTTCTTTAAATAGGCTAGGGGAGTGGCCAATTAGCCCCAAGCCTTACTCTCGAGGAGACCTCCTCCTGAGGAGCCACTCCTGCCTTTTGGCAGCTCTGCGCGCTCATGCATCAAGAAGAGGCTCCTCCTCTTCTTCCTCTTCACTTATGGGACCTTCTGGAGGTTCTTTTTTTTATATATATATATAATTTTTATTAATATATTCTATACACTAATACACAAATAAAATATACAATCCTGCCACCATGGTATAATATGATTACATTGTCCATAAGTATAAAATCATTCCTTTATACATACATATTTGCCACCATATATATATACATCATCATATATCTATTCTATCCCACCTTTTCTGGACCCAATCGTACCATACTTTCCAACTGTTATAAAATTCTGAATCTTTTTTACCATTGATCAATCTAGTTAATCTATCTGATTCCACAAACTCATTAATTTTATATATTATTTTCAAATCTATCGGTAAGTATTGATTTTTCCACTCCTGCGCATACGCTAATCTTGCTGCAGTGATAATGTGAATCAACAAGAACCATATATCTGATTTAACATTCAAAGGTTTTGCCCCCAATAGGAAAATCTCAGGTCTTAATTCCAAATTAATCTGTGTAATTTCCAAAATCCATTGCCGTATTTTTTTCCAATATTTAACCGCCTGCGGGCAGGTCCACCATTGGTGAAAATAGGTTCCATTGCTGTAACCGCACTTCCAACAGCAGGCAGATGTCCCGGGAAACATTTTAGCTAATCTCGCCGGGGGGAGATGCCACCGGTAGACCATTTTATATATGTTTTCTTTATATGAGGAGGCCATGGTTAATTTCATATTTTTCAACCAAATCTGTTCCCATTGCTGGAAGTCAAGGGGATATCCAAAATTTCGCCCCCATGCTATCATACAATCCTTCACTACATCCTGTCCTATCTGCAGAGACAATAAATATGCATAACATTTAGATAATATCCCTTTCCCTCCTTCTAATAAGATCTTATCCAATTCTTGTCTTTTACGGTAGATTCCTTCACTATGTAAATCTTTTTTATACCTGGAGTGCACTTGAGAATAAGACCACCAGTCTATCTTATATCCTTGAAGAGTTAATAATTCTCGTGACTTCGGATTACCCTGAACATCCAAGAAACCTTCATACGTCAAGGTTTTCTCCCCTTTATACAATGTCGGGTAAACCTGAGCTTCCTGCGCCGAAATCCAACATGGAACTTTTGAATATACTTTTCTTCTAACCTTTTCCCAAGTGTACCCAAGTGTCCTACGTAAATAGTGATCATCAAAGTGTCTAGGACGGCCGGATGCTCCCGGCCATAGAAAATAGTGCCAGCCATGTTGAAGACCGGCTCCCTCAAATGTCAAAAGTCGTCTCTTTTGTAGGACCATCCATTCTTTCACCCAAATCAAGTTCGCTGCTTGGTGATAGAGCTCCCAATTTGGGAGTCCAAATCCTCCTCTATTTTTGGGTTCTTGTAACATTTTAAGTCTAATCCGCGGCCTCTTTCCCTGCCAGATAAATTTAGATATACTCCTATCCAAATTTGTAAAAAACTCTTTATTCAACCTTACCGGGGCTGTTTGGAATAGAAATAACCATTTGGGTAACACACACATCTTAATGGTTGCCACCCTTCCCAAAATTGATAGCTGGAGATTTTTCCATCTTTCTAAGTCTCTGAGCATCTGGCTGTAAAGAGGAAGATAGTTATCCTCCTTTATGGAGGAACATCTGGCGGTCAACCATATACCCAGATACTTAATTTTATTTGTTATTCTTAAACCCATTAACTGCTCCAGCTGTTGCCTTTGCATCTGAGTCATATTTTTCACTAGGATTTTAGTTTTTTCTTCATTCATCTTTAACCCCGCTACCTTCCCATACTCTCTAATCAAACATAATAATTTCAGGCCCGAGTCCAGTGGTTGATCCACGATAAATACAAGATCGTCTGCATAAGCCTGAACTTTAACTTCCTCCTGCCTAATCTTCATTCCTCTTACTTCCGTGTTTCCTCTCTGACAAAAAAGGAGCAAGAGCCGATCAAGACGCAAAGGAATATGAACGAAATTGTTTCCTGCAAATTTCCTCAGTCATCGTCCTTCTTTAAATAGGCTAGGGGAGTGGCCAATTAGCCCCAAGCCTTACTCTCGAGGAGACCTCCTCCTGAGGAGCCACTCCTGCCTTTTGGCAGCTCTGCGCGCTCGTGCATCAAGAAGAGGCTCCTCCTCTTCTTCCTCTTCACTTATGGGAGCTTCTGGAGGTTCTGAAGGCCCTGGCTGAATCCCCGCCTCTGGCACCACATCTTCTCCAGCCTCCTCATTGTCTGACTTGAGTGCCAGCTGCACAGGCTGCTGGCACATCACCACACCAGCCTCCTCGCTGTCGGAATCAGCTACTAGCTGCACAGGCTGCTGACGGGCCACAACAGTGTGGGAGTATTTCTCTGCAGAATTTGTATGTTTCCTAGATTTCTTTGTCCTTTCTTTGGATTCGTGAGTGTATATTTGTTTGCCTGCTGGCAAGCAGCTTGTATTTGTATGGCATTTGTTTTTTGTTATTAATTCGTCCCAGCCCCTTTCTTAACATTTTTGAGTTGCATGTTCTGTCGTTGCACATGCTTTGGAATCACGGAAGAAGCTCTTATTTTATTTTGATTTTGGGGGTCTGGGACTGGCGGTTGGGGTGTTATGCCCCGTTTTTGTGTGCTGGATTTCATTCTTAAGCGCTTAAAAGAGCTGCGCTCTGAACGGGGCTGATCGGGCGGCCATTTTGTTTACCTATTGAGCCGCTCGGCATGTTATCTCAGGAGTTTCGCGCTCCACGTGGCCACACTGTGAGGAATTTCACAGCCCAGCGCTTGCCCGAATCTGTGACAGCGATCAGGCTATTTAAAAACGGAAAAAGTTTGGTAAAATGACTCAGGAGTTTTTGCACTCCATTTAACCGCCTATATTATTCAGCTGCAGCAATATCAGGAGCCTAGAGCTCCATGTGGGGTGGTCGCCATTTTGGATACAAAAATAAAAGCCTCTATTTTTTTCTGCCTCGCTTTTAAACCTTTGAGGCATGGTTTTTACTGCTGCCTAGCTGGTTTTTTTATTGTAGTCTTCTCACATTAAATTGGTGATAATTGGAAACTTGGATTAGCAGTTTTATGTGGCCTATCTGTATGTATTGGCAGTGGCATTATTCCAGGAGATTCAAGCTCATTATTATGCATTGATGGCTGAAGTGGACAAAGTCCTCAAGCCTTGTATAGTGCTAATGTCTACCTGTGGCATTTGATAAGACTGATTCAGTTTTCTGTCTATGAATTGTTATAGATTATAATAATGTTATGTATGGTATTCATGAGAATCAGATTAAATTCATACTCCTAACAATAAATTTATATATCTATATTTAATTATATACATGAAATAAATTAATACAAGCACAGGTTCAGGCATTTAAATACATATATTTACGGCTATATGTTTCTATTTACAGTAAAGGGAGTGTGTTTTTGTTCCCTAATATATACTGTTTAATCTCTTATTAGGGATTACGCTGATTGTGAGCAGCATTCTGCCTAAAGCACAGAGTAAGTCAAAATATGGCCGCAAGGCAACGGCAGCAGCAACAGCAGCAGCTAAACAGGCTGGTAAGGGCCCTGTATCCGTTGGGTCAGGTTCCCCTCAAACTTCTGTTCCTCATCATGAGGTCATGACCAGTAAGGGACCTGGCTCCCAGCATAAATCACACAGTCTAAGTGCAGCTTCTAGCCGCAATGAACACAGAAGACACCAGACATTGCAGAAGATCTGCGATAAGGCCAGTAAGACTGTGCCTTCTGGTTTATCTACTAAGGAGACATCTTGCATTCTGGCCAGACCTCCTGCTGAGGAGATGTCTCCTGGTGTGACTCCAGATCAGATTTCATTGCGTGACTGTCCTTTGTCTATTTCCACAGCTGCCCTGTGGGGAACATCTGATTCTCCTTCTATTCAAACTGAACAAGTTGATCCTTCTGCTCAGGTCCAAGGGACAATTCCATCTACTTCTCATCCTCCTGAAGCCACTGGTTCTACTATGGCTCAACAGCAGGAATTTGTGCTGCCTGAGAATATTCAACCGCTTATTTCTGCAGCAGTTCAACAATCATTAGCTGCGGGTTATCAACATTTCTGCAGGGAATCTTCAGTGATGTCCGTAGCCTCGGAGTCAACTGGCCACAATTTCCAGGATGATGTATTGTCTCTTTGAGATCCCGAGTCTCCGACTACTTCACACGGGAGTCGTCCATCTCCTTTGGAAGGGGTTGAATGTCAGGATCCTGATCTTTCAGATGATGAAGGACTTTTGCCAGAACAACCTGCTTTCACTGGTCTTTTTCCACCAGCCCTTTTCAAGTCATTGCTTTTCAAAGCAGTAAATGCGGCTCAGCTGGGTCCTCCTTCGGTGGGGGATACTTCTTCTCGTGAAGGGGATAATCCTCTGTTTTCGGAACCGTCAAGACCGGTGGAGGCTATTCCATATTCACCCCATTAATTTCTGGATGTGCTTCAGCGCCAATGGACTTCTCCAGGTTCAGCCCTGGCTCCGTTGTTGGACAGGCGATTTTTCAATGTAGCTCCAGAGATGGTTTCCTTGCTTCAAGTACCGTCAGTAGATTTGCCATTAGTCGCCTTGTTACCGAACTCAGCTATTCCTGGGAATCCAGAGGAAAGTTTGAGACCAGAAGAACGTCACTCCAATCTTGTCCTTCAACGGGTGCATCAAGGAGCAGCCTGGGCAATAAAGTCAGCTACCGCTGCATCCTTTTTCAACCGGACTACGTTGTTATGGCTTCGCCAACTTCAGGAAAAGCTTTCTCCCGATGATACCAGACTTCAGCAAGATATTAACAAGATTATAGCAGCAGTTCAATTTTCGGCTGACGCCACCTTGCATTCTGTTCGCTTCGCTTCCAAATATCTGGCTTCGGCTGTGGCAGCGCATCGCATGGTCTGGCTTCGTCATTGGCAGGCGGATGCTCATCACAAATGGTGTTTGGCATCAGCTCCTTTTGCGGGAACAGAATTATTTGGCTCTTCCTTGGAGCCCTTGTTAGTGGAAACTAAGGACAAACGGAAGATTTTGCCTTCGTCTCAATGCAAAGTTGACTTCCATTTTTATCCCTTTCCTCGCAGGCCACCCTTTCGGGGATCTGAATGGGGTGCTGGTGCTTCCCGTTCCCAAGGGTCCTTCGGGACTAGGCAGAGGGGGGTACCAGGACAGGTCATCCCGAGGTAGGGCCTTCTCAGGGAAACGGCCCTTTTGAGGGGAAGGAAGTCGTTCCTTCCGCCGCCAACGTTAATATCCAGTCCGATCTTTCCATCGGGGGCAGGTTGGCCTTTTTCGCTGACCGATGGGACTCTATCACATCGGACTCTTGGGTCAGGGATACGGTTAGATCTGGGCTATCCCTTGAAATTGTTTCCACTCCTCTGAGGTTCTTTATTCGGTGCCCTGTATCAAAAGATGTTCACAAGAAGATTCTCATGGATTTGGCAGTGCAACATCTGTTGGATTTTATTTATTTATTTATTTATTTGTTCAACTTGTATGCCGCCTTTCTCCGAAGACTCAAGGCGGCTTACAATGCATTTAAAAACCATATATAAAACATTAAAAGTTAAACCATTAAAAACAATTAAAACCCATTCACACCATTCATGGCCGGATCTCGCCAAATCGCAACAGCGAGATCAATGGCCCCAGGCCTGCCAGAAGAGCCAGGTCGTCACCGCTTTTTGGAAGGCCAATAGGGTGGGGATGGTCCGCACCTCAGGAGGTAACTGGTTCCAGAGAGCTGGGGCAGCCACAGAGAAGGCCCTCCCTTGCGGGCCCGCCAGCCGGCATTGTTTAGCTGACGGGACCCTGAGGAGACAAACTGGGGGATCTTACCGGTCGCTGGGAGCTATGCGGTAGAAGGCGGTCTCGAAGATACCCTGGCCCTGAGCCATGTAGGGCTTTAAAGGTAATAACCAACACCTTGAATTGTGACCGGAGACCAATAGGGAGCCAGTGCAGCTCGCAGAGAATTGGTGTAATGTGGGTGTACCTAGGTGCACTCACGACAGCTCTCGCGGCTGCGTTCTGGACCAACTGTAGTCTCCGAACACTTTTCAAGGGTAGCCCCATGTAGAGCGTGTTGCAATAATCTAACCATGAGGTGACAAGTGCATGAGTGACTGAGGAGAGCCTCCTGATCCAAGTAGGGTCGCAATTGGTGCACCAGGCGAACCTGTGCAAAGGTCCCCCTAGCCACAGCTGTCAGATGTTGCTCTAATCTTAGCTGTGAGTCTAGGAGGAAACCCAAATTGTGAGCCCGTTCTGAGGGGGACAATTTCTTTCCCCCCCCAGAACCAAGGATGGACAATCAGCATGGTCTTTAGGAGGCAATACCCACAGCCACTCGGTCTTGTCTGGGTTAAGTCTGAGCCTCTTGACTCCCATCCAGACCCATATCAGAGCTATCCAGAAAGTACCGGAAGCTCAGACAGGAGCAGGGTTCTATTCCCTGCTATTTCTCGTTCCAAAGTCCTTGGGCGGGTGGAGACCAATTCTGGACCTTAAGAGGTTGAACCGATATGTAGTGTATAAACGGTTCAAAATGCAGTCTTTGCAATCTATTTTGGCTGGCATCAGAAGGGGCGACATCCTCACTTCTATTGATCTTACAGAGGCATATTTGCATTTTCCCATTTTTCTTCCTCATCGTAGATTCCTCAGGTTTTGTTATGGAGGAAATCACTACCAGTACCGGACGTTGCCCTTTGGTCTTTCCTCCGCACCCCGCGCCTTTACTAAGGTGCTAGCCACCTTGGCGGCTCATCTCAGGACTATTCCGGTCTGGGTGCAGTGTTACTTGGATGATATTTTAATCCACTCTTCTTCCAGAATGTTTTCCATCAGGGATCTTCAGGTTACGGTTGATTGTTTTAAGGAGCATGGTTTTTCCATTAATATGGAAAAGAGCCAGTTCACTCCTTCAACCCGTTTGTTCCATCTTGGGGCTGTCATAGATTTGGTAGAGGGTAGAGTTTTTCTGTCTCAGGAGCGTCAGGACAGCCTTCGAGAAGTCGTTAATAAGGTTCTAGCGGCTCGCAAGGTTTCCTTGGCTCTGTTATCTACCCTCCTAGGCAAGATGGTTTCGGCCATTCATGTCACTCCTTGGGCCAGATTGCATGCCAGGGATCTTCAATCGTTTCTTTTGCCCTTTCAGAAGGCGGGCAGGGGCAGTTCCACAGCCAAGGTCCCGTTAACTCCAGGCATGAGAAGATCCCTAGCCTGGTGGAGATCTCCTGTGATTTCCAAAGGGTGACTGTTCATCGAGCCTCACTGTCTAGTGTTGACGCCAGACGCCAGTCTCCTAGGTTGGGCAGCTCATATTCAGTCCCAGATGACTCAAGGCAGATGGTCCGGTCGTGATTGGCGACGGAACATCAATTGGCTGGAGCTGCAGGCAGTCTGTTTGGCTCTTCGGCATTTTTGACAGTTACTGCTGGATAACCATGTGTTGGTTCTCACAGATAATGTGGCCACAAAAGCTCACATCAACTGCCAGGGAGGCACCAGATCGGCAGGTCTGATGTTGAAGGCCAGGAGGCTGGGACTGTGGGCGGAGTGTCACCTGCATTCATTGACAGCGGAGCACATTTCTGGGGCTTCAAATGTACAAGCGGATTGGCTGAGCAGGACGGTTGTCAATCACGCGGAGTGGCGTCTGCTTCCTTCACTCTTCAAGGACCTGGTGGACCGGTTTGGCCTTCTGGAAGTGGATTTGTTTGCAACTTCTCAGAATACTCAGCTTCCTCGGTTTTACACCCGGTTTCCAGACCCTCGAGCGGAGGGGGTGGATGCCCTTCGCAGTCCATGGTCGCCTGGTCTTCTGTATGCCTTTCCTCCTTTTCCTCTCATTTCAAGAGTGGTGCGCAAGCTGCTGGAAGAGAGAGCCGAGGTGGTTCTTCTAGCGCCTCATTGGCCTCATCATGCCTGGTTTGCCGACCTCAAGGCCTTGTCTGTGGCTCCTCTGTGGCAAATTCCCCAGGTCAAAACTTCGCTCAGCCAGGGGGCATTGATACATCCTGATCCCCAGTGGCTCCAATTGACCACCTGACGTTTGAGCGGTGCGCTATGAGGGGTAATTACTTTTCTTCCAGGGTCATAAAGACCATTCAGGCTGCTCGCCGTCCTTCGACAGAACGCATTTATTGGGCCATGTGGGCGGGCCTTTTGTTCTTGGTGTACCCATAAGGGTCTTTTTCCACTCCACGTCACCATAGGTCAGGTGCTGGAGTTCCTTCAGGACGGGCTTGACAAGGGACTCTTGTCCAATACCATTAGGAGGCACGTGGCAGCTCTTTCGATGGTTTTATCATGTGGACACTTTACTTCCTTATCTCAGCATCCTACCTTTAGGAGGTTTTTGAAGGGTGCTTCAAATTTGTGCCCTCCAGTGTTGCACAGGTATCCTACCTGGGATTTGTCCATTGTTCTAAATTCTCTCACGGGAGCCCCGTATGAGCCATTGAAGACCACCAGCCTTCGCCTTTTGACGTGTAACGTCACCTTTCTTGTGGCGATTACCTCGGCCAGGCATATTTCAGAACTTGCTGCCCTTTCCGTGCGGAGTGATCTCTGCGTTTTTCATACTGATTGAGTGGTTCTTAGACTCGATCCCTTGTTCATTCCTAAGGTTAATACCCCGTTTCATTGGATGCAGGAATTGATCCTGCCGGATTTCTGTCCTAATCCTTCCCATTCGTTGGAGTGGCGCTGGCATACCCTGGACGTTCGGAGGGCTCTCCGTATTTACCTTAAGAGGACGGCTGCCGTACGTCGTACGGAGTCCTTGTTCATTTTCTTTCTCCCAGTTTCCTTGGGTTCCCAAGTGACATCTTCTACCATAGGCAGATGGATTCGTCAAATGATTGCTAAAGCTTATGAACTACGCTCCTTGCCTCAACCTTCCAGATTGATGGCACACTCGACTCGCAGTGCGGCCACTTCAGGAGTGTGGGCCACTCAGTCATCCTTGTTTGAAATCTGTAGGGCAGCAACATGGACTTCACCTTCACCGTTTATTAAACACTATAAAATAGACAAGTTTGCCTCAGCTGAGGCGGCCTTTGGCAGGCGGGTGTTGCAAAGAGTTCATGATAGTGGGGAGTCCTCAAGCCAGACTGGGCCCACCCATAGTTAGGGACAATAAGCTTTGGTATGTCCCATGCCTGGCTGCTGTCTCCACCAAGACGGAGAAGGGGCATTGGCTTACCTGAAACGCACCTTCTCGTTCAGTAGAGACAGCAGCCAGCCCCACCCTTAGTCAGTCTGGTTGTATGTTCCTTGTTCAACCTTTGTTTTTTCTCCCATCACGTCGAGTTTGTATCTTCGTCTTCACCAAAAGCTGGAAGCCCCTAGCAAGGAAGGCGGGATTTAACAACTTCAATCAGACTCAGTCCTCCAATCTGAACAGACGAGAACTACCCATGCCTGGCTGCTGTCTCCACTGAACGAGAAGGTGCGTCTCAGGTAAGCCAACACCCCTTTTTTCCTTGTAATTCAATTTGCACAATTACATATCTGCCTTGATCATCAGCAAACAATAAATGTGGATGTAATTGGGGTTTTATATACAAAACTACCCTATTAATTTTTTTCTTAGAATTAGCAGAAATAAATTCCAGACCCAAAGTGTTATTTATTAAGTATTTTTTGTCAGTCTCTTTGATACGAGTTTCTTGCAAACTCATCATGATTCAGTTTTTTCAAATAATGAAATAACTTTTTTCTCTTTTGTGGGGAATTTGCCCCATTGACATTCCATGTCAAAATCTTGCAATCCATCTGTTAATGAAGAGGAAGTTCCAGGGATTCCAGCTGTGGCTCCCATCTCCACAGCCTGTCCTTGATCAGCATCAGACCTCTTTTTATCTTTTTCTTTCAGACCCAATTCTTGTGGTAATTGAGCTTTATCTTTTGAAAAATTGTGTAGTTCCAATCCGTATCTTTCCCAAAAAACCCTTGTGCTTTATGGACTGAATTTAGTCTATACCATTGATTTCAAAAGGTAAAGGTAACCCCTTCCAGTTTATCTCAGCAAAAGGAAATATTTTGTTTCAGGAGATCTGTCAGGAAGAAATATTATTTCCATTTCCTTAATATTGTAATTGGAATTTCTCTGAATATTTGTACCTCTTTTCCAGAAAAGTTAAAACTCTGATGGTAATGTTTCTGAATTACTTGTTCGTTAATAGATTTTCTTATAAATTGAATCATAACATCTCTTGGCAATTTTCTTCTGGCTACATATGCTGAGTTTATTCTGTAAGTTTTGTCTATTTCTTTAGAGAAGTCTACTTTCTCATCATTAAACCATTTGGTCATTTGTTACAATTATATCACTTAAATTATGAATTTGTTCAGAAATTCCTCTAAGTCGCAGAAAAACTTCTTTCTGTTTCAAATCCAATAACAATAAATTTGAGTCAAGATGATCTAAATTTGTGTCTGTCTTATCCAATCTAATCTGTATATTTTTAACATTTCTTTAGTTTGCTTTAACTCTTACTAATAAATTCAAACTTTTTATCAGATTTTTCATTCATCTCTTGTAATGTGTCATGTAACATAGAAAACTTTTTCTTGAATGCTTCCATAAGGAGTTTGGCGCTGGGCTCCTCCAAGTCACATTTTGATTCCTTCAACTCCTTAGGCATTTTTGTAAATATATACAATTTCTCTCTTACAACCAGTTGCTGGCAGCAGAAATGCAGGCAAGAACACACAGTTCCCTTTCAAGGCCAGATAGAGTTCCAAAAGCAAAACTCAGCAGCTAGCAGGGAAAGTATTGTTGATATTTTCCCTCCTCGTGGACTCTAATTGATTTAATATAATAGCACTGGAGGAGTGCGTTGAAATAATTATTCAGTATGGAAGAGGCAAACACCAACACGTTTCCTTAGACTACTGAGAAAATGAGTTACAGATTTAATTATATTGAGCTTTTACCAGAAAGAGTGTACATATTATCAACCTGAAAACATTTTATACCCTTCTTTTATTTCTACTGCACTCTGCATATGGTTTTCAGCTTTCTGTGTTTAAAGCTTAGAAACCTTTTTTTCTGTCTACTCTGCAAGTTTGTATATCAACTCAATGTTCGTTCTAAGTAGTCAATGTGTAGCCATTTGTTTTGTTACCAGTATTTGACTGCTGTATTTGGAGCCAGGCATGATCTTGAATATTGATATTTTTTGGGGGGTGGGGGGTTGGTGGTAAAGTATAATTTGGTCTTTTCATTAAGACACCTTGGTTGCTGTCTTACTTTTAAATTTTTCCTCTCATTGGACATGTTACCCTGTTTACACTTGTCTCCTTTTATACATAAAGAGAATGATAGGAGGACTGTACAAGACCAAGATTTGCTATGGCTGTGACCTGATTTTTTTCAGATAGATTATAGTCTGCACTATTTCCATTTTTAAAATTTTAGTCTGAGTCTTTTTCTAGTCTCAAAATATTCATCATGCTATAGAGAGCTTTTAACTAGTAAAAGTTAGAACCATGCCTCCTCTTCTGAACCAGGCTTTGATGGGGCCATGACAATTTCTAACATTTTTCTTGACTTCAGTGTGCTTGCTGTTGTCAGCTTGAAGGATGCCCAGGTATGTGTAGTGATCATGTTCATCCAGATTCTTGATGTTATTTCCATAGGGCATCTTGATTCCTTCAGTTGTCACTTATTTTCCCCATTTGATAGTAAGCACGGTACATTTGTTCAGTCCACAACTTCATTGCAATGTCTTGGCTGTATATATGAACAGTGTTGACCAGCGATTCTATTTCAGATGGTGTTTTTCCACACAGCTTCAGATCTTCCATATAAAGGAGGTGGAATAGTCTGGCAGATGTTTTTGTTTTTGTTTTTGTTTTAAAATAATTTTTATTCAGCATTTACATCTTTAACATCTTTGTTACATTTTTACAGCTTTCCGATACCGGCGTCTTTGGTAATATCTATTTTGGCTTTTGACCAACTATATACAGTACACATACATTTTATATATTACTTACTAATTCATATATTCACTACAATATATACATATCTATTACATATTAAGTATTTTGTTCCTCTATAATATCTTCTCTTACGTTTATACATTGATTTTAGATTCTTTCTCCAGCCAACTATACCATCTATTCCACATTTCGTAATAAATCGTTTCCTCTTGGTCTTTAAATTCCATTGTTAATTTATCTGCTTCTGCACATTCTAGCATCTTCTTTATAATCATCGTATTTGATGGAGCAAATCGTTGTTTCCAGCTTTGTGCAAATGAAATTCTGGTGGCCATGATTATGTGGAGTATGAGGTAATAAATTTATTTTCTAATCTTTTCTTTTATAATTCCCAACAAAAATAGTTTGGGGTTCATCGCAATTTTTTCCCCTGTCATTTCCTCTAGCCATTTTTTAATTTTTAACCAGTATGCCTTTGCTTTGGGACATGTCCACCACATGTGGAAATATGTCCCGTGTTGATGGTTACATTTCCAACAATGTGGTGAGTTATTTGGGGATATCTTGGCCAATCTCACCGGGGGTAAATGCCACCTATAAAACATTTTATAAATATTTTCTTTGTAGGCGGCTGACAATGTCATCTTATAATTTGTTCCCCATAATTTTTCCCAGTACTCTTAATTCTATATTATACCCAAAATCTTTTGCCCAAATTATCATCGTTTCCTTACCGTTTCTTCCTCCATTTTGAATTGGAGGAGACATATGTTTTGGTGATTATTTTCTCATCAGTCCTGGTTAATGTGTTATCCATTTCTTGTTGGTCATTTTGGAATCCGTATACTTCTAAATCTTTTTTGTATTTTGTTTGAATTTGTAAATAGGGCCACCAATCAATTTTAATTCCTTCTTCCAATAATTTTTGTCTAGATTTCAAATTCCCTAGTCCATCTAACAATTCCTTATATGTTACTATTTTATTAAAGTCAATTAAATTGGGGAAGACCAAGGCTTCCATTGTTGACACCCATCTCGGGATTTTTGAATAAAAGTTCCTTTTAATTTTCATCCAAGTTTCTAGCAGTACTTCCCTCACTTGATGCCTCTGGAAGTACTTATGGGCTTTGTCTTTTCCATCCCAGATGAAGGCGTGCCAACCTTTCTGTAAGTCATGTCCCTCAGTTGTTAAAATTCTTCCATTTTTTAGATTTATCCATTCTCTGAGCCATGACATTACTGCCGCCTGGTGGTAAAGTTCCCAATCTGGAAGGCCAAAGCCACCCTTACTTCTGGCATCTTGTAACATTTTTAGTTTAATTCTGGGCTTTTTCCCTAGCCATATAAATTTACTAATAATTTTATTCAATTTGTCAAAAAAGTTTTTCCCCAATTTTATAGGTACTGTTTGAAATAAATATAAAATTTTGGGTAGGATATTTATCTTTATTGTGGCAATTCTTCCAATCAAAGAAATTTGTAATTTGGCCCATTTTCTAAATCTTTTTGAATTTGTTGCAATAATTTTAAGTAATTATCTTCCTTTATTGAGGATGTTCTTGCCGTTAGCCAAATGCCCAGGTACATTGCCTTTTTGACAATTTGAATTCCTAGTTTCTCCTCTTAATTTCTTATTTTGGCCTTGCGTGAGGTTCTTAGTAATTATCTTTGTTTTGTTTTTATTTATTTTCAGGCCTGCTACTGTTCCAAATTTCTCTATTGTAGAAGCAATTTTCCTGTTTCCAAGAGGTCCTCTATTATAAATGCCATGTCATCCGCAAAAGCCTGTGTTTTGTATTCTTCTCTTTTAATTTTTAACCCTTTTATTTCCCTATTTCCCCTTACCTGCGCCAATAACATTTCTAATGAAAGGATGAATAAAAGGGAGATAATGGACAGCCTTGTCTGACCCCTTTCTTTATGTTGACTTTTTCTGTAAAATCTCCATTGACCATAATTTTTGCTGCCTGATTTGAATAAATTGCCTTAATCATTTCTATAAATTTTTCACCAAATTTCATCCCGATTAATTGAGTAATTAAAAACTGCCAATTCATGTTGTTGAACGCCTTTTGTGCATCTACCATTATTACTGCCAATTGTTTTTCTGGGTGGGCCTCATAGTATTCTAAAATGTCCATTATAATCCTTGTATTGCTTTTAATTTGTTGTTTGGGTAAAAACCCGTTTTGATCCGAATGGATAATTTTGTATAATATCTTTTTTAATCTCTCTGCTATTATTGTTGCCAAGCTTTTTTTTTTTAATTTGATTTTTATTATAACATATAGTGATACATTCAATACATTTTCAATTCATTGGTGCAAATATATACATATATACATCTACATGCATTATTACTTGTCTTTTATTTGATATTGTTTCTTAAAGCTAAATTTAATTTCAAAACACTTAAAGATAATAGTGCCCAAATCTCTAAGACTAAATGTAATACTGTTCATTTCTCCATGGATTTTGTTGATTAATTAATACTTAATCTCTATACTCTATTTCCTTCTTTATTTCTTTTCCCCATCCATTCGTACCACATGTCCCACACGCTATAAAATTCCGAATCTTCTCTGTCATTAATTTCTGAAGTCTGTTCATTTTGGCGCACTCCAGTATTTTCCCAATAACATGTTCTTGAGGTGGTATTTGTTTTTCTTTCCAATACTGGGCAAAGGAAATTCTAGCGGCTGTCAGAATATGTATAATTAAGTACTTTTTCTTTTTTGCATATTCAATTTGTTGCCAAGCTTTTATAGTCTGCATTTAACAGTGAGATTGGCCTGTAATTTTGAATAAATTGATTATCAGTACTTTCCTTTGGGATTAATGTTATATATGCCTCCAGCCACGAATTTGGCATTTTAGCTTTCTCTAATACCTCATTGTATATATCCAACATAATTTCTTCCAAAGATTCCTGAATTTTTTTATATACTTCCGCCGGAATTCCATCTGGCCCTGGTGTTTTGTTATTTTTCTGTTTTTTAGTTGCCTCTCTTAACTCTGTTAAAGTAATTTTACCATTCAACATTTCCCTATCTTCGTCTGTTATACTTGGCAAATTCCTCTCCTGAAGGTAATTTATGGTATTTTCTTCTTTAATATTTTATTGACTGTATAGTATTTGAAAATAATTTTGAACAATGTTTTTTTCCCATCAATTTTATGGTGCAAGTTTCCTTGCAGATGTTTTTGATGTTTGAGTGCCATGGCCTGAGTTATTCAGTATTGTTGACAGAGGAATCAGTGCAATGACAAACAGTTGTGGTGAAAGTGAGTCTCCTTGAAAGATTCCTCTTTTGATATTAACCTCTCTGAGTCTATCACCATTCATCAGTCTCCCATTGTGCCATTGATCTTTGCACAAAGCTTCTGATGTTTCAACAATTCGAAAGTTGTTGGTAAGCAGGTAATTGGTCTATAGTTGTCTGGTGCTGCCCATTTTGCTGGATCTTTCATCAGGTAGGTTTTGCCAGATGATAGCCACTCTTCAGTTTCACCTCCTTGCTGTATGTTGTAAAACTGCTTGGCAACAAGTGGGGTATAGACCAGTTAGATGTTTCAACCAAAATCCATGCAATTCATCTTCACCTGGTGCTGACCAATTCTTGATCTTCCTTGCCCTTTTCTCCACCATTTCTGTAGTTATTACAAGTTCTTTCATTTTATCTTCTTTTTTATTCTTAACCACCTCCTTTAACCAAGCTGCGTTCTTGTTGTATTTCTTTGGGTTATCCCATATCTGCGCCCAGAACTGTACTGTTTCTTCCTTGTCAGGTGTTTACTGGTTCACTGCATTCTCTCCATTGATGGATTGTTAGAAACCAGGGTGGATAAAAATCAATGATTTTTTTTTAAATTTAAAAATAGTTTTTTTTATTTAAATCAGATTTTTTTTATTTTTATCATTTATTTTAATAAAATGCTTTTGGAGTAAAAAATATTTAAAGATAGTTTTCTATTTAAGATACATTAATTTAGTTTATTCAGCATGAAATAGAGCTTAGTTATGTAGCATGAGGCTGTATATTCTGCAATATTTACATTTTTTATAAACATGAATCCAAGCTCTGCAAGCTAAATAGGAAACCTTCATTTTTTTTTGCAAATAATAATATTAAAGATTCTAACTACCAGCAAGAATGAGTCCTTACATTTAAAGAGCACCTGTCATTTCAGATCCATCATGGCAGCACCTTTTAGCAGGCATCCACTCACTTGCTGCCTGCCACGTCCCTCATCTTGTTGTGTCACTGCCGCATTACCAGCTATCCCATTAAAGTGCATGGGACTGTCGGTGAGATAACAGCGGGTCAGAGGAAGAGCTGCTGTGGGACAGAGATGACAGTTGCTCTTCTAAACTTAAATTAAAAATTAATTAAAGTTAAGATTTAAATCGAGTTGATTTAAATCAAGCCTTTCTACTAGTGATTTAAATCTTGATTTAAATCAAATCCACCCTGCTAGAAACGTTTCTGATTTGATTGAAATTGGAGATTCTGCCTATAATTTGCAATTCAAGCTTCGTATATGCTGAACTTGGCTGTAGCTGTTATTTGCTGCTTTATTATTCCCAGTGCTTTCTTGATCTTCCTTGTTTCTAAGTGGGATTTCTTGATTAGGTATTCTTTAGTCTTGTTCTTCAGCTTCTTTTCTTTCATCTGTTCTAGCTTATTTTCATCTGATCTCAGTTTGCTAATCTTATTTTCCAGCCTGATCTTCCCTTTTGGTGGTGCATTGTTTGGTGCACATTGTACACCATGTGCACGATTATTAGGCAAGTGAGTATTTTGACCATATCATATGGTCAAAATAATAATTATTGGAATAATAATGAAGTGAGGCTAATAAATTAAAAAAAATAAAGATGGCCACCGTGACGTGCTAAGCCTCCGCTTAGGGGCTGGCGGCGTTTTGTGAGATAAGGGAATACCCGGGGTCTATTCTATGCTAACCCCGGCGTGGTTTGGAGGGAGATTACCGGTGGTCCAGATGGTCTTTGTGTGCTCTTCATGAGCCCACATGCGGAGCCCAGGTGGGTGGAGAGACTGGTGGCTGCTGTGAAGGAGGCGTTCGGCGTTCGGCTGCGGAGTTGTGAGCTGCGAGCTGTGGGCTGCGGAGCTGCGGCCGGTGTTGCTCGAGCGGAGTGTGAGCTGCGAGTTGCGAGCTGTGAGGAGATCGGAGCGGCGGAGCGGCGGAACAGCGGGCCAAGGAGCCGAGGAGTAGCTGGAGGTGAAGGAACAGCTGGAGCCTGTCCGGTGACATCGGGGACACTGGTCCTCCCCTGGGGCTTGGGAGAGGGCCTCCTGGAGAGCCTGGAGAGCCTGGGGGGCCTTAGACCGGTCGGCATGATGGTCGGAGGGAGAGATGCTGTGCTGAGGAGTAGAGGAGGAGCCGGAGCAGCGAAGCCGGGGAGAAGGAGGGTGGCTGAGGATAACAGACTTGGCTGCCGACCAGTTTGCTCTTCTCCTCCCTGCTGGTGGTTGTTGACTCCCCTGGACCAGCTGTGGTAGACTGGCTGTTTTGCGCCCAATGCCACCAGACGGCACGTGAAGGTCTACCAGGCGTTTA
This sequence comes from Pituophis catenifer annectens, assembly GCF_029215685.1. NCBI lineage: Eukaryota > Metazoa > Chordata > Lepidosauria > Squamata > Colubridae > Pituophis > Pituophis catenifer. Next base: position 29,281,813 of record NW_027256885.1, on the reverse strand, counting down.
AGACCTGAACTTGCTTCCCTGCCTCCTATGAATGCGGGGGCTCCGACCCCACGTTGAACATCCGGGATCAGCATGTGTGGATTTGAGACAATTTAGGACGACCAAGAGATCATGGTTTTTCCCTCCACCATGGTTTGGCCAAGCTCTGGGACGTGGACTCCCACCACCGTGAGAGGGTGGTGGAAGCAGCCATGCTGGGGTGAGAGCGGCAATTGGCCGAGAATCCCACCCAGGGGATCACCCAACGGATTACGGGACCTTGCCGCGGTGAGAGAGCAGCAATGCTGGTTCATCTGTATCCCCCGGGGTGTCGTGAGAGGGCACCCGGAAGGAGGCTCCCGATGGTTGGGGTAGCTTTGGCCTAGTCCATCTGTTCCCGCCTCACCATTGTTGCGCCGGTACCCATGGCAGATGATGGCTATTCAAGCATACATGAGAGCGGACTTATGCGCTTTGAGGAATGCCCCCAATTCGTGGAAGTGGCCTATCGGCCTAGCTAAAAAGTACCTTAGTGACGGATCCTGGGATCCCGAGAGGTGGCATGAGAGTGTTACTGTTTTTAAAAGCTCTTTGTATTCTTTTTTAATTAGGCTTTTAGGGGGATTGGGGAGGGGGTGGGGTTATGATACCCGATGGGTGGCAGGGGGGGCTTCCACGGGTTGTGGGCAGTCCAAGTCAGGGGAGGGTCATGATGTGGTTGGAGCGAGGGTGGGGCCCCCTGGGACTCCCGGGGGGGAAAGGGCTCTGATTCCCGTTGCGATGGGGAACCACCGCAGGGGGACAAACGGGAGGCGGTGTCGGTGGTCGGGGGCGCCCCCCGCTTTTTGTATGCGGTGGCCCGCTCCGGCCCCCTGGATACTGCCTGTTTCCCTGGGGGTCAGAGAGAGAGGGCCCCTGGGCTTAGGTTGGTTTATTTTAATGCCAGGTCCGTGGTTAACAAAGCTCCCCTCATCAATGAACTGATTGAGGAGGAAGACATGGACCTGGCTTGCATTACGGAAACCTGGCTGGGCTCGGAGGGAGGCGTCCCTCTGAATGAACTATGCCCGCCGGGTTCTCGGGTGCTACACCTGCCGAGGACCAAGGGGAGGGGTGGGGTGGTGGCGGTTGTTATTAGGGAGACCCATGGTCCGTGGGAGGTCACTGCTCCGCAGGTAGACGGATGTGAGTCCTTCCTCATGAGATGGGGACCGCAAGGTCAGTTGGCCCTGTTGATTACGTACCTATCTCCCAGCTGTGTATCAACGGCCCTGCCCGGACTGCTGGACGCCATATCGGGTTTGGTGGTTGAGTTTCCGAGGCTTATTGTGCTCGGGGACTTTAATCTACCTTCCCTGGGTGGGGCGTCGGGAGCAGCCCGGGAGTTCATGGCTTCCATGGCAGCCATGGACTTGACCCAGATAATACAGGTCCCGTTTCATCAGGGGGGACACGCCCGATCTGGTTTTTATCTCGGAGCAGTGGCGTAGTGAGTTCGGTGGGGGCGTGCCAACTACCCAACCCCTGTCATGGACCGATCACTATCTCCTTAGGCTGGGCTTTCATTGTGCCGCCCCCCGCCACTTGGAGGCGGAACCGGCCACATGGTTCTGCCCCAGGTGCCTGATGGACCCCGAGGGGTTCCAGAAGGAGCTTGGGACTATACCTATCTCTCTTTCCCACGCCCCGGTCGAGACTCTGGTGGATGCCTGGGAAAAGGTGGCTGCCAGAGCTCTCGACCTGGTTGTGCCTTTGCGACCTCTGACCCGACGCAGATCCCGGTTGGCTCCTTGGTTTACTGAGGAGCTCCGGGAGATGAAGCGTCGGAGGAGAGGTCTGGAGAGCTGTTGGAGGCTCAGTCGTTCCGAATCTGACTAATCACAGTTGAGATCTTTTACTCGATCTTATCTGGTGGCGATGGAGGCGGCGAAGCGGGCTCACTTCTCCGCCCTCATCGCGTCTGCAGAGAATCGCCCGGCCGCCCTGTTTAGGGTGTCCCGCTCCCTTTTGCATCAGGGAGCGGGGGATGACCATATGCGGGGTCGGGTCGAGGAATTTAGTGAACACCTGCGGGATAAGATCGCTCAGATTCGGGAGGGGCTGGACTCTGGGCAGAGTCGGTGGGGAAGGTGGCGACGGGTCTGGTGATTTGGGATGAGTTTGATCCTGTTACTCCCGAGGAAGTGGACAGGATCATGGGGAAGCTGAGTACCACCACGTGTGTGCTGGACCCGTGTCCCTCCTGGCTCATTTATTCGGCCCGGGAGGTCACACGTGGCTGGATCCAGGCAATAATAACTGCCTCCTTGGGTGAGGGGAATTTCCCGGCTGCCTTGAAGGAGGCGGTGGTCAGACCCCTCCTCAAGAAGCGTAGCCTGGATCCAGCTATTTTGAATAACTTCCGTCCTGTCTCCAACCTTCACTTTATTGTGAAGATTATTGAGAGCGTGGTGGCACGTCAGCTCCCGTTGGCCCCGGATGAAGCAATATATCTGGACCCGTACCAGTCGGGTTTCAGGCCCGGATACAGCACAGAGACGGCATTGGTTGCGCTGGTGGATGATCTCAGGAGGGCTCGGGACAAGGGTTATTCCTCTGTCCTGGTCCTATTAGATCTCTCGGTGGCTTTTGATACCATCGACCATGGTATCCTGCTGCGGTGCCTTGAGGGGTTGGGAGTGGGAGGCACTGTTTTACGGTGGTTCTTCTCCTATGTCTCTGGGCGTTTGCAAGTGGTGTTGGTGGGGGGGACAGAGGTCGGCCCCGAGGCCCCTCACGTGTGGGGTCCCTCAAGGGTCCTCTCTCCCCTTCTGTTCAACATCTATATGAAGCCACTGGGGGAGATCATCCGTGGTTTTGGGGTGGGGTGTCATCAGTATGCTGATGATACCCAACTTTTTATATCCACCCCGGGTCAGCCCAGTGATGCCCTCGACGTGATGTCCCGGTGCATGGAAGCGGTGCGGCTCTGGATGGGGAGGAACAGGCTTCAGCTCAACCCTGCAAAGATGGAGTGGCTGTGGATACCGGCATCGCGTTTCCAGGAGAATATTCCATCGTTGGCTGTAGGGGGTGAGGTGTTGCCCCCTGTAGAAAGGGCGTGCAATCTAGGCATCCTCCTGGACTCACGGTTGGCTCTGGACGATCATGTTGCGACCGTGACCAGGGGGGCATTTGCTCAGATTCGTCTGGTGCGCCAGTTGCGCTCCTACCTGGACCGTGATGACCTGCGCACAGTCACTCGTGCTCGTCACCTCCCGGATCGACTACTGCAATGCTCTCTACATGGGGCTGCCCTTGAAAACGACCCGGAGGCTTCAGCTGGTGCAGAATGCGGCCGCGCGGGTAGTGATGGGAGTGTCCCGACACTCTCATGTTACACCCCTCCTGCGGGACCTGCACTGGCTACTGGTTGCCCTCTGGGTGAGATTCAAGTTGCTGGTACTTACCTATAAAGCCCTACATGGCTTAGGCCCGGGGTACCTGGCGGAACATCTGCGGCCAGCGACAGCTCCCCATCGCCTGGTGCGCTCTCACAGGGAGAGGGCCTCCTTGGGGTCCCGTCGGCCAGACAGTGTCGGCTGGCGACTCCCAGGAAGCGGGCCTTCTCTGTGGGCGCGCCTACTCTGTGGAATCAGCTCCCCCTGGAGCTCCAGATGGCCCCTGACCTTGGCTCTTTCCGCCGTGACCTCAAAACATGGCTATTTGGCCTGGCCGGATTGGACTGAAGGGGTTTTTTAAAGGGGATTTTATTGGTTTTTATATTTGAATACTGAATTTTATGTGTTTTTTATCGTTGTGAGCCGCCCTGAGTCCTTTGGGAGAGAGGGCGGCATACAAGTTTAATAAAATAAATAAATAAATAAATAAATCATCATTTTATGCATATTTTCCACCTGCAAGCTGTATAAACTTGAATGCTTAGTGGATATATGCATATCATATTATGTGTATTTCTGTAATGAGGGAGGGTGTGGCCTAAGGACATCAACACCCTATATCAAGGTGTGTATAATTATTAGGTAGTTTCTTTTCCTCAGGCAAAATGGGCCAAAAAAGAATAATTGACTCTAAAAAGTTAAAAATTGTAAAAAGTCTTTCAGATGGATCACAGAACCATCAAACATTCTCCGTATTGGTGGAGACAGCAGCCAGGAATGGGTTGTGCTCTGTTCAGATGAAGGACTGAGCCTGTGCAAAGTTGTTAAGTCCCGCCCTTGTTGCCGGGGACGCTCAGCTTTCGGCTCAGTCCTCAGACTGGACGGTTGTGTTGGAACTTTCTCCCTATTTCTGGCTGTTGCCTCACCTTTCCTTGTTTGGAGTTTTTTCCCCTTTCTCCTTGCCTTCACTTGTGAGTAGCTTCCTGATTTCCTCCCTTCCTTAGATTCTGGGAGGAGGTTTGCTTTTCAGCGGCGAGGCTTTGCCTCTGCCGTTTCGGGCCGTTTTCTGCAGCCTCAGCCTTTCCATCTCCTCGTGGACTCAGAATTCTTCCGTGCGCCGTGGGGTGCATTTTGGGTCCTGCTTTCTACAGGAGTCTTGCGCGCCCCGTGGCTTATTTGAACGGCTGGGCCCCTCATTTTATACAGGAGCCTCACGTTCCCTGAGGGCTGTTCGGGCGGCGTTTTTATCATCTGAGCCGCCCAATTGGAATATAGGCAGTTTCCTTCTCCTCCCATGTTCATCAACGTAGTTCAGAAGCAGTGGGTGGTTCCAGGATCCGCTCCGCTTCCCTCATCATGTGGCTCTGGAATTGGCATCGATTCTACAGGTTCCTTCAGTAGATCCTCCGGTCGCTGCATTGTTACCTAATTTTGCCATTCCCAGCAAACCGGAAGAGGGATTACGTCCTGAGGAGCGGCGCTCTGATCAATCTTTGCAGTGGGTTCATCAAGGAGCAGCGTGGGCGATTTGATCGGCTTCTACGGCCTCCTTTTTCAACAGGGCATCCTTGGTTTGGCTTCAACAACTTTGCGACAAGTTGCTACCTGACGACATCCGGCTGCAGCAAGATTTGAACAAAATAATAGCAGCAGTCCAATTTTCTGCAGACGCGACATTGAACTTGGCATGCTTCGCCTCCAAATCCATGGTGGCGGCGGTGGCAACGCGTTGGATGCTTTGGCTCCGGAACTGGCCTGCGGATGCATGCCACAAGTGGCGCCTTGCCTCGGCTGCCTTTGTGGGAGGCAACTTATTTGGACCAGCCTTGGAACCATTACTTGTGGAGACTAAGGATAAGAGAAAGATTTTGCCAAGCGCTCAACGCAAGTTGATTCTACTCCCTATCTATTCTATTCTATTCTCCCTACCGCAGGCCGCAGTTTAGGACATCTGACTGGAGCGCAGTCCATTCCCGGGTGATACCCTCCTTTGGAGCTAGACAGCAAGGTCAGCCTGATAGACCGTCCCGAGGTAAACCTTTTTCAGGACGATGGCCTTTTCGAGGAGGAGGAGGTCGTTCGTTCTGGCGCCAGCGTTAATTGCAGATCCGATTTTCCCATCGGGGCAGATTAGCTCTCTTTGCCAACCGATGGGATTGTCTTACTTCCGACACTTGGGTCAGGGATATGGTAAGAACTGGTCTATCCCTAGAATTCGTTTACACACACACACACACACACACACACACACCGGAATTTTTTATCCGCTGTCCTGTTTCGAGGGACAGTAATCGGCGGATACTAATGGACTTGGCAGTCCAACATCTTTTGGACATCAGAGCGGTCCAATCCATTCCTGCGTTTCAAGTAGGACGTGGGTTTTATTCCCTTCTATTTCTCGTGCCAAAGTCCTCGGGCGGGTGGAGACCTATTCTGGACCTGAAAAGACTGAATCAATACATATTGTATCATCGTTTTAAGATGCAGTCCTTACAGTCTATCTTAGCTGGCGTCAGGAAGGACAACTTCCTCACTTCTATTGACCTCACGGAGGCTTATTTACACATTCTTATTTGTTTATCCCATCGTAGATTCCTCAGATTTTGTTATGCCAGTAAGCATTATCAATACTGGGCGTTACCCTTTGGTCTTTCTTCTGCTTCCTGTACCTTTACTAAGATACTAGCTGCATTGGCGGCCCATCTTCGGGCCATCCCTGTCCTTGTTCAATGTTACCTGGATGATATTTTGGTCCAGTCCTCATTGAGGCATCGCTCTATTGAGGATCTCCAGGTAACTATTTCCTGTCTCCAGGAGCATGGTTTTTTGCTAAATTTGGAAAAAAGTCATTTAGACCCCTCTACTCGCATTCACTATCTTGGGGTGATTATCAATACTCTAAGGGGATGGTTTATTTGTCCTTGGAGTGGCAGGCCAGTATTCGAGAGCTAGTCAGCTTAGTGCAGGGCAGTTCCAGGGTCTCTCTGTCACTGCAATCCACCCTCCTAGGCAAAATGGTCTCCACCATTCAGATCACCCCATGGGCACGGCTCTATTTACGGGACCTTCAGTAGTTTGTCTTGCCTTTTCAGAAGGCGGGGAAGGGCTCTTCCCCAACGAAAGTCCAGGTTCCACCCACAGTCAGACGATCCCTCACCTGGTGGCGGTCTCCGGCACTTTCCAAGGGTCGACTGTTTCACGAGCCTCCTCGGTTGGTACTGACTACAGACGCCAGTCTCATTGGTTGGGGGGCGCACCTCCACTCGCAGGTCGCTCAGGGCCGTTGGTCGGGCCGCGAACTACAACACAGCATCAATTGGCTGGAGCTGCAAGCCATTATTCTTGCCCTTCGTCAATTTCGACAGCTGGTCACGCACCACCACATGTTGGTATTTACTGACAATATGACAATGAAGGCGCACATAAATCGCAAAGGGGGCACCAGATTGTCGAGTCTCATGTTGGAGGCCAGGAGACTGTGTCTTTGGGTGGAACACCACCTGAGCTCGCTGAAGGCAGAACACATCTCTGGGGTCTCCAATGTACAGGCGGACTGGCTAAGCTGTCAAGCCATCGACTACACGGAGTGGCGTCTGCATCCATCATTCTTCCAACAGAGGTCGGACCGCTTTGGTCTTCCGGAAGTGGATTTATTTGCTACCCCAGAGAATGCTCAGCTCCCGCGTTTTTATGCCCGCTTTCCAGCTCTGTGTGCGGAGGGCGTGGACGCGCTCCGGAGTCCATGGCCTCGGGGCCTGCTTTATGCATTTCCCCCTCTGCTGCTCATCCCGAACGTACTGCAGAAGATTCTACAGGAGAGAGCGGAGGTCATTCTTGTCGCACCGCATTGGCCCAGATGGGCTTGGTTTGCAGTCCTCAAGGCCCTGTCGATATCACCACCCTGGAAGATTCCTCCAGCTGTCACTCTCCTCAGCCAGGGGTCGTTGGTTCACCTGGATCCTCAGTGGCTCCAACTGACTGCCTGGCGCTTGAGCAGCACGCTCTGAGTGAAGCCCACCTTTCTTCCAGGGTTGTCCGGATTATCCAGGCTTCTTGAAGGCCGTCCATGGACCGTATTTATTCGGCCACTTGGAGGGCCTTTTGTTTGTGGTGTGACCAGGCATCGATTTCTCCTCTATATGCATCAATCGCCCAAATCCTAGACTTCCTTCAGGATGGCCTTGACCGCAGCCTTTCGCCCAACACTATCCGACAGCAGGTGGCGGTGTTATCTTCTGTCCTGACTTGTGGATCGCTTTCCTCATCACAGCATCCCACGATCCGTCTCTCGGCTCGTCACCCAGCCAGCCCGGATTGCAACAAAAGAACCAGACAAAAGAGCGATTTGCAATGCTTTTTACTTTTGGTCGTTTCAGCAACACAGCCAGCAGAAAAGAACAAGCCGGATCATAAGTGTAAAGCCAGCGCTTCATGCAGCCACTGTGTGGCGCTATTTATACATATTTCCCCACTCTAACCACCATCCGGCAGTTAAAGGCAAAACCCCTCCCAACAGCAGTTCGGCAGCAAAAAAGCCGGCGCTTCCCTGATGCCATAGGAGAGCGCCGCGCCCTCGTTCCTCTGTGCTGTGTTGCTACGCTCCGAGACCGTGTGATAAGCCGCCTTTCATGTGGACCTTTCGAACAGCTGGTAACCTCCTCCCCTCCAGTCCCGTGAGTGGCGAGACCCGGCTGGGGCTCGACACCGGCAGTTTCTGAAAGGGGCTACTAACTTATGCCCCCCTGTCATGCACAGGTATCCCACCTGGGATCTCTCTATTGTCCTGAACTCTCTTACAGGAGCGCCATATGAACCTTTACGGACAACCAGTCTCCGTTTGTTGTCCTGAAAGGTCGCCTTCTTGGTGGCAATCACTTCTGCCAGGAGAATTTCAGAGATTGCCGCCCTCTCCGTCCGCAGTGACCTGTGTGTCTTCCACGCTGACCGTGTGGTTCTTCGCCTCGATCCATCTTTCATTCCCAAAATCAATACTCTGTTCCATCGTATGCAGGAACTGATTCTTCCCAATTTTTGCCCTAACCCAGCCCATCCTTTGGAAAGATGCTGGCATTCCCTGGATGTCCGCCGGACACTTCGTATTTACCTGAAGAGAACTAAGGACCTCCGCCGCACTGAATCCTTATTTGTTTCCTTCATACCAGTCTCCTTGGGGTCTCGAGTTACCCCATCCACCATTGGCCGGTGGATTCGTCAGACCATAGCCAAGGCTTACGAACTGCGTTCTCTGCCGCATCCTACTAGTTTAACGGTGCATTCTACCCACAGTGCAGCTACATCAGCAGCATGGGCAACTCAGGGGTCCTTGCTTGAAATATGCAGGGCAGCTACCCTTCACCCTTTATTAAGCACTACAAATTAGATCAGTTCGCATCCACTGAGGCGGCATTTGGACACGGTATTGCAAAGGCTCCATACCGGTGGGGAGTCCCTGGACCAGACTGGGGCCCGCCCATAGTTGGGACTGCAAGCTTTGGTATGTCCCATTCCTGGCTGTTGTCTCCACCAATACGGACAAGGGGCGTTGGTTCTTACCTGACACGCACCTTCTTGTTGAGTGGAGACAGCAGCCAGCCCCTCCCTTGGCTGTCTGGTCTTTCTTTTCTTCTGTTTTTCTACCTGTATTCCAACACATCGAGTCTGTCTTCTTCATCTTTGCCGTAAGCTGGGAGACCCCGGCAACAAGGGCGGGACTTAACAACTTGGTACAGGCTCAGTCCTTCGTCTGAACAGAGCACAACCCATTCCTGGCTGCTGTCTCCACTCAACGAGAAGGTGCGTGTCAGGTAAGAACCAACGCCCCTTTTGTTGCAAATAGTCAACAGGGTCACAAGAAACATGTTGAGAAAAAACAATGCACATTAACTGCCAAAGATTTGAGAAGAATCAAACGTGAAGCTACCAGGAACCCATTATCCTCCAGTGCTGTAATATTCCAGAATTTCAACCTACCTGGAGTGCCCAGAAGTACAAGGTGTTCAGTGCTCAGAGACATGACCTAGATAAGAAAGGCTGAAACCCGACCACCACTGAACAAAACACATAAGTTGAAACTTCAAGACTGGGCCACGAAATACCTGAAGACAGATTTTTCAAAGGTTTTATGGACTGATGAGATGAGAGTGACTCTTGACGGACCAGATGGATGGGCCTGTGGCTGGATCAGTAACGGGCACAAAGCTCCACTTCGACTCAGACGCCAGCAAGGTGGAAGTGGGATACTGGTATGGGCTGGTATTATTGAAGATGACCTAGTTGGACGTTTTCGGGTTGAAGGTGGACTCAAAATCAACTCCCAAACAAACTGCCAGGTTTTAGAAGAACTTTCTTCAAGCAGTGGTACAGGAAAAAGTCTGCATCTTTCAAGAAGACCATGATTTTTATGCAGGACAATACTCCATCACATGCATCTAAGTACTCAACTGTGTGGCTAGCCAGTAAAGGCCTTAAAGATGAACGAATAATGACATGGCCCGCTTCCTCACCTGACCTAAACCCTATTGAGACCTTGTGGGCCCTTCTTAAATGGGAGATTTATGGTGAAGGAAAACAGTACAGCTCTCTGGACAGTGTCTGGGAGACTGTGGTTGCTGTTGCACAAACAGTTGATCGTCAACGGATCAAGAAACTGACAGATTCCATGAATGGAAGGCTTATTTCTGTTATTGAAAAGAAGGGTGGCTATATTGGTCACTGATTTTTTGTTTTGAAATGTCAGAAATGTTTATTTGTACATTTTGAGTTGTATATTTATTCTCACTTTCACAGATGCAAATAAATGAGTGAGATGGGCAAATTTTCATTTTTCATTTAGTTGCATAATTATTGTGCACACTAATAGTTGCCCAATAATTGTGCACACATAGATATTCTCCTAAGAAAGCCAAAACCTCACTTTTACTTTCTTAAATACTCCAGTTTGAGGTTTATTAACAGCTTGGATTGACCAAAAGCACTGTAGTTGTTCAATAATAAAATTAATCCTCCAAAATACACCTTGCCTAATACTTTTGCACACAGTGTAAATCAGCATTGATCTGCTAGCCTCTGTTCTGTTATTTCTGATTCTGGATGATGTTCTTTCCAGAACTGGTGCATTTGTTTCAAATATCCTCCTCTTGTTGGACTTGATTTTGTAATAACAGATAATTATTTCTTTGTTTTCTATCTCTGTATATTTGCAATGATTAAACACCTTTCCTTCCAGTAGTTCCGCAGCTGCTGGTCTGGTTGCTCAGCTAACAGGCCTGAGTCCTGTAGCCCATTTTTCACCCAATCTCCAGGAACTCTCAACACCTAGTGGGGTTCTTGTTGACTTGTGTGACGACTGAGCTGATACGGGTTTCTATAATATATATATTACCATATTTTTTATGGGAGGGACACTCTTTGTCTGACTCCTCTGATGAGACGTATCCAGTATGGTTGAACCTCTGGCATACCTTTCATCTTCCTAACAGCACACAAGCCTCACAGCCATATCAAGGTAATGCCTCACTGGGGTTATTATTATTATTACTCTTGGTTTGTCACAGAGTCAGACAGATGTTCAGACTGGATTTGGCATTTTTGTCTACCTATTGCACCCTTCCCAAGGACCTGGGAAAGGTAGCTGTGGATGTTTGATTGTGTTACAGATATCATCACAGGATGTAAGCTGTTCCGAGTAAAGCCGCCTTTTGCAATTATCATTACTATAGTAGAAATATTGCTTAAAATAGTTTTATTTTTTGCTTCAAAAGTCCTCTGGAAGAAAGACACTTTAGAAAAATAGTTGTATAATAATCTTATCGGGAAAAGGGGGAGGCGAGGCAATAAGTCAATTTTCTAGTATTAAGTATCCCTACTGTTTTTGTAGTTGTGTTGATATTGGACACAGAACCCAGACAATTTACACCTCTGTCTAAAAGAAGGCAACTCCATCTACCAGCCCACAGAACACAATTGTCAGGGTTCCAACTGATACCCTAATTAAATCATGAGCCTCGAGCCAAGCTTCAAAAGAAATCCAGTTATTTATTAGGAGCATCATGTCGGCACGTACCAAGTGAAGCCAACTCTGACCTCACTTAATTCGCACCTTGGCTCTGACCCTGTTTCCCCCTCCCCCAAGGTGTGTCATTAGTCACATTCCCCAGTGAAGCAATTTCGCGGGTTGTAGAAGTCACTCCCTCAGGCCACTGTGGATCTCCATGGAGATGACCTTGACATTGCAGGCTGGAATGTGCTTTGTTTTGACTAAAATGCAAGTTCCTTGATGCAGCTCTGAGGCTCGATTCTCCATCCACCTGCTTATGGCAACTCGAGAGCAGGTCAGGAATGCTTCACGAGTTGACAATATTGAGAATTGTACAGTAGAAGTCTTCAGAGCAAGTAACTTTTTTTCCAATAAACAAGCCAGGTTTAATTCTTCAGGAACCATCAGTTGTTTTTAAGACTTCTACCCAGTTTGATTTCCAGGAAAAGGGATTTTCCTGATTCTAAATCTAGCAAATGTAGCTAATTCTCAAGTGTGTTTGCACCATCCCATGTTTGGCAGGGTCCAGTGAAAGTGTGTAAAGTGGAGTGATGAGAATTCTGTTACATCTTTAATGGTACAGTTGGACATTATCACTTGATCACTGAGGGGTTCTTTATTACATCAGGACTTTCGCCACTGGGAGAAGTACTTTTCAATCTATGACCCTTCGAGGGTCCCGTCGTGAGAGGGCGGACTGGACGCTGTTCCCATTGGCTGAAATTGTCAGAACCCTCCTACTGTCGTGGGAGGACAGTAGAGATACCAATGGTACATCAATGAACAATATGGCCCATGATACATCTTGAGACCCCTGATTAAGTTCCCTTCATCGCTGCACTTGGAGATGTACACGACTGCGGATCTTCTTGCGCTGCGAGATTCCCCCCTCTCGCAGATGTGGCCCTCATCGTTATCGAGGGTCCACCTCAATGACGGGCTTTGGGACCCAGAGAGGTGGCATGTGAAAACTAGGGGGTTGAGGGCTTTTTTATCAAATTTTTTAGTTAAATTTTTAAGGGGTCTCAGTGAGGGGGAGCGTCAAATTAGAACTCAGGTTGTGGGAGGGGTCGGGTCTGGCCGCAAAGCACGGTGGGGGGGTGGGCCCGGGATCGAGGGGGGGGTTAGAGCTCATCCGGATAGTGTTTTGAATATCAATACTGTGGGTGGGAGGGGTAGATATGGCGGGAGCAGGGGGCCATATTGTGTTAGGGGAGTGCGCACTCGCTGTTTACAAACGATGGCATGCTCCGGCCCCCAAAGCACCCGTCTCCCAGGTTGCATAGACCCTCAGGGCCCGGGCCTTCGGCTGATGCTGTGCAATGCCAGGTCCGTAGTAAATAAAGCCCCCCCTCATTTGTGATCTTATTCAGGAGGGGGGTGCGGACCTGGCAGGTGTTACGGAGACCTGGTTGGGCCAGGAGAGGGGGGTTCCCCTCATTGAAATGTGCCCTCCAGGTTTCCTTGCTTTCCATCAGCGGAGGTCACAGGGGAGGGGCGGGGGGGGGTAGCGGTTATCATTAAGGAAGGTCTGAAACCGAGGGAGGCCACTGTCCCTCAGACGACCGGCTGTGAATCCCTCCTTGTGAAATGGGGCCATGAGGTTCAGATGGGTTTGCTGATCACGTACCTGGCTCCCTGCCACGTGGCAGCAGCCCTGCCCGAGCTACTCAACGTCATCGCCGCGGTGGCGGTTGATACCCCCAGGCTTATGGTCATGGGGGATTTCAACCTACCGTCCGTGAGCGAGGCGTCTGAGGTGGCTCGGGAGTTCATGGCTTCCATGACAGCTATGGACCTGACCCAGTTAATTCATGGCCCTACCCACACGGGGGGAAACACGCTGGATCTGGTTTTTGTCTCTGGACAGTGGTTGAGTGATCTCGAGATAGGGGATATAGTCACCGAGCCCTTGTCATGGTCAGATCACTCTCTCCTTCGTCTCGACCTTCAAACCGCTACACCCCGCCGCAGGGAGGCGGAGCCGGTAAGATGGTTCCGCCCCAGGCGCCTGATGGAACCTGACAGGTTCCAGATGGAGCTTGGGCCATTCCCTGAGGCTCTGGCACACGCCTCGACTGGAGACCTAGTGGCCGCCTGGGATAGGGCGGCCGCTGGAGCTCTGGACCGGGTTGTGCCTTTGCGGCCTCTGACCCGGCGCCTATCTCATTTAGCTCCTTGGTTTACTGAGGAGCTGAGGGAGTTGAAGCGCCGGAAAAGACGCCTAGAGAGTAGTTGGAGGGCCAGTCGTTCTGAATCTGACCGGACACTGGTAAGATCTCATATTAGGAATTACCTAGTGGCGATAAAAGCAGCAAAATGTAGCTACTTTGCTCTTATTGCATCATCAGATAATCGCCCAGCCGCCCTGTTTAGGGTGACCCGCTCCCTTCTCCACCAGGAAGCACGGGAGGACCCCTTGGAGGGTAGAGCCGAGGATTTTGTTCAATATCTGACGACACCCAGCTGTACATCTCCACCCCGGATCACCCCAACGATGCCCTTGAAGTGATGTCCCGGTGCCTGGAGGCCGTACGGATCTGGATGGGGAGGAACAGGCTCAGGCTCAACCCATCCAAGACCGAGTGGCTGTGGTTTCCGACGTCCCGATATAGTCAGTTGACGCCATCATTGACTATTGGGGTTGAATCATTGGCCCCCACGGAGAGGGCTCGCAACTTGGGCGTCCTCCTGGATTCACGGCTGTCTTTAGAAGAGCACTTGACGGCCGTGACCGGGAGGATTTTTTATCAGGTTCGCCTGATTCGCCAGTTGTGTCCCTTTCTAGATCGGGACTCGTTATGCACGGTCACTCATGCCCTCGTCACCTCCCGCCTGGACTATTGTAATGCTCTCTACATGGGGCTCCCCTTGAGGAGCACCCGGAGGCTCCAGCTGGTGCAGAGTGCGGCCGCGCGGGTGGTAATGGGAGCGACATGGCGCTCCCATGTGACACCCCTTCTGCGCGAGCTGCACTGGCTCCCGGTGGTCTTCCGGGTGCGCTTCAAGGTTTTGGTGACCACCTTTAAAGCGCTCCATGGCTTAGGACCTGGTTATCTACGGGACTGCCTACTACCACCAATAGCCTCCCACCGGCCAGTACGCTCTCATAGAGAGGGACTCCTCTGGGTGCCGTCAGCCAAACTGTCGGCTGGCGGCCCCTAGGGGGAGACCATTCTCTGTGGGGGCACCTACCATCTGGAATGACCTCCCCCCAGAGATACGGAGGATCCCGGATCTGCGCACCTTCCGCCGTGCTGTGAAGACCTTTTTATTCCATCAAGCAGGCTTGGCCTAATCTCCTCCCTCTTTTAATATGTAAATTTTAATCTGTTTTTAAATTATTGGGGTGTTTTAATCTGTCCAGGCCAAAATGATTTAATTTGATTTTATCTGGTTTTTAAATTTTTTGTATTTATGTATTTTATTGTTTGGCTGTTCACCGCCCTGAGTCCTTCGGGAGTAGGGCGGTATACAAATCAAATAAACTAAACTTGATACTGCATTGCTAACGGTGGGTTGCTACCAGTTCGCCCCGGTTCGGGTGAACCGGTGGCGGCAGGAGGCTCCGCCCATCTGCCCGGACATCATCAAATATGCTCTGTGCATGTGCAGAAGCTTCTGCGCATGTGCAGATGTGGCGCGCGCAAGTGAACCGGTAACAAAGGTAAGTGAAACCCACCCCTGATTGCTAATCTTCCACATGTCAATCAGCCTACAGTCCTATTTCTTTTTCCAGCACGGTGCTCCGAGACTCCAGGCATGGGTATCACTCTTGTCCTATAGCTTTATAGACTGGGTCTAAACTGAAGACACGCCCTCTGCTGATGCTCCCCAGTTTCAACTCAGTCTATAGCTCTGTATAGACGTGGCAGAGTGAGCTCTGCTAAAAACAGCATTTGGTTCAGCACAGTGAATTGGAAGAAGAGTTCAGGGAAGAGAGAAAGAAGATTACAGCGTGAAGAGCCATTGGCTCAAGCCTGCTACCCTGCAATGAGAGAGGATTGGAATTGTGGCGTCGCTGGATGGAAAGGTTGGCTCCGATGCGTTTTGAGCTTCTCGTGGCTGCCAGTGGCATTTGGCATGTTCTGGAGGCTCTGGCGGCGTTTTTTCTTGCTTGGCGCGAAACAGCAAGAGGCCAGGCGCCATTTTGATTGTGGAGTATTGTGGCGGCCGTGATCTAGAACACACTACTCCAAAAGGCCATTAGTGTTACCGGCTGGTAGCACTCAGGAGAGGGCTCTCTCGGCTGCCTGCCCAGTAGGGAGGTAGACTGGGACCTACAGCATTGGCTATACACAGAACTTCTGAAGCTCTTTGGCTGCCTGCCTGATAGGGAAGTAGACTGGGACCTACAGCTGTTGCAATAGAGACAGACCTGAGGCTTTTTGGCTGCCTGCTCAGTTGGGAGGTAGACCAGGACCTCCAAAGTATAGCAGCCTCCTGGGACTTGCTGAGAGTGATGGTGATCTGGAGTGGTGAGATAACTGAGGCCTTTGGAGCCATTTTTCTTTTGGAGCTTTTCCTGGCAGGAAGCCTTTAGGGGGAAAAAAACAGGCTAGTAGACCAGGTATTACATCAGTGTCTGCAGTTTTTCACGTGCACACAGAGAAATGGCTGAAAGAACTCAGGCGAGCAGAGCTACCAGTTGCAGCTCCAAGCATGGAACCTCTAAATCTAAGAGTGGGGCCAGGGGAACAGCAGCCACAACAAGATCCAAGGCTGTTCCCAACAAGAAGCCTTCTAAGGCCCAGGAGAAGACAGAGCAAAGGCTTCAAAGGGCCTTGGAGAAGCAGGTGGAAAAAGGGGCAAAAGCAGCAGAGAAAAGGAAGCACCTAAGCCCCTTTATAGACAAGGATGTTATGGTTGGCCCTGCTTTTAGCCAGTCTGATAATCTCAGCACTGCAGGAGGTTTACGTAATTATACAAGACGAGTCGGGTTCAGTCTCTATACCAGATCCTGGGCCATGAACAGGTGGCATGTGGCCTCCACAGGGCCTCTCACCTTTACTACAGGAGAGGGGGGTGGTGAGTCAGAGAAGGCATCCACCCGACGTTACCTTCACTCCCACGGCAGTGGAGCTCTGCCCGCTGTGGGAGGGCAACTCAGAAATGCCTCCTGTAGTCCAACACTGGATTTCTGAGGCAGTTAAGAGAGATTTTGAAGCTTGCAGACAGCATTTTCACCAAACAGCAGTGGTGGAACCGGAATTGCAGGTGCAGGAGAGATCCCCGCAGCTCCCTAGGGAGTTACCGAGTTATCAGGTTTCCTGTTCTCCAGACTCTTCCTCGAGTAGTGAAGATTCTGTATCTGAGGAAGAGGGCCTGATTGATCAGGAGTTATCAGAAGATGAGGGGATGGCACCTGAACAACCTACCTTCGAAGGTTTGTTCCAGCCTCATTTGTTTAAGGCATTACTTTTTAAGGTTAAGAGTTCAACCCGTCTGGGGATGGACCCGTCAAAGCCTGAGGTGTCTCAGGAGACTTTGGATCCCACTGATCTCCTTTTTTCAGAGCCCATGACTGAAACAGAGGCCATTCCAGCACCAAGATTATTTATGGATGTAATTCAGAGGCAGTGGGTTTCTCCTGGGGTTTATCCCAATCCCACGTCCTTTGACAAAAAATTCTACAATGTCACCCTGGATCTCACTGAGCTACAGATCCTGGAGGTAGATGAGCCGGTGATGGCGTTGGCATCCCCTTCAGCTACTCTCACTGATGCTGAGGACGTTCTTAAGCCAGATGAGAAGAAGGTGGAGTTTATGCTTCGCAAGGCCCACCAAGCAGCTGCCTGGGCGGTCAAGACTGCCACAGCCGCTTCTTTTTTTCACCAGAGTGTCTTTGCTTTGGTTGAAGCAGATGCAGGAAAAAGTACCACCCAGTGATCTGCGGACTCACCAGGATTTCAACAAGGTTGTAGCTGCAGCAGAATTCACAGCGGACGCCACATTGAATTCTGCATAATTCCTAGCTAGGGCCATTGCTTCTTCTGTCACAGCAAGGCATCTCCTGTGACTAAAACACTGGCAGGCAGACACTAAGAGGAGATGGAAGTTGGCTTCAGCGCCCTTTAAAGGAGGCAAGCTATTTGGTGCGTCCCTGGATCCAGTTTTGGTGGAATCTAGGGACAAGAGAGTTTTGCCATCAATCTCCAGGAGGTGTGATCGCCGACCCTCCCCTCCCTTCCACATAAGCCTTATTTTCGCCCGTATGCAGGGTCAGGGTTTCAGCGACGAGAGGGGTTATGCCCCCAGACAGTATAACCAGTCAGGGCAGGGGTTTGTGGATAAGACCAAGACGCAGCCTTGGAACAGGTGACCCTTTCGAGGGGGGGGCAACCACCCTTTTCGTCGCTCTTGATAACTCCAGGGCCATGGCTCCCATTGGTGACCGGCTAGGGCTCTTTGCTCACCAATGGGAAGAAACGATGATGGACACTTGGGTCAGGGAGACCATAAGATCGGGTCTAGCCCTAGAATTTACCTCCACCCCCCCCCCAAGGTTTTTTATCGGTTGTCCTGTCTCCAGAGACATGACCAAGAAAAAGACCATGGAAGCCACCATCCAGCATCTACTGGATATACAGGCAGTGGAAGTGGTCCCAGTAGATCAGGAGGGACAAGGTTGTTATTCCATGCTGTTTGTGATTCAGAAAGCCTGGGGGGGGGGAGTTGAGACCAATTCTCAATCTCAAAGGACTCAACAAATACGGTACCGTAGGTTCAAGATGCATTCTCTACAATCGATTTTGGAGAATGTCAGAGAAGGAGAGTTTTTGACCTCCATTGACCTCACGGAGCTGTATCTTCACGTACCGATTTCACCTCTAGACAGAAAGTACCTGAGGTTCTGTTACAACGGCAGACACCTGCAGTACAGGGCTTTACCGTTTGGACTGGCATCAGCACCCAGAGTATTCACCAAACTCTTGGCAGCGCTAGGAGCCTTTCTCCGGACACTACCAGTCCAGATACAATGTTATCTTGATGACATATTAATACAATCAGTCTCTCACAGACGAGCAGAGGAGGACCTGCAGGTCACGGTTCAGCTCTTACAGAGTTATGGCTTCTCCATAAATGTGGAAAAGAGCCACCTCAGACCGGCTACTTGATTATTACATTTAGGGGCGATAATAGATACGTTAACAGGGCAGGTTTTTCTGTCGCCAGATCGCCTGGAGAGCATCAGGACATTGACAGTGCAGATCAGATTGGAAAAGAGAGCCCCCATTGCCTTACTATCCACGCTACTTGGCAAGATGATATCTTGTATAGGGATAGTTCCTTGGGCTCGGTTCCATGCCAGGCCACTGCAGTGGTTTCTGCTCTCTTTCCAGAGAAAAGGCAGGGGCACATCACCTGTGAAAGTTAGGGTTCCGAGGGGGGTTCTGAGGTCAATGCTCTGGTGGACTTCAGATTGTATGAACAGGGGTTGTGTGTACAGGGACCAGAAGCATCTGACTATCACCAGACGCTAGTCTAGGGGGCTGGGGAGCCCATTTCCAGAATCTGGTGGCCCAAGGAAGGTGGTCACAGAGGGATTTACACCAAAAGATCAATTGGCTAGAGCTGAAGGTAGCTCGCCTGGCCCTGAGAGAATTCAAGGAGCAGATTGCTGGACGGTATCTCCTCACCGACAATGTGGCGGCTTAAGGCGCACATCAACAGGCACGCACTCCAAGGCACTTATGAAGAAGACAGAGCGACTTTGTCGCTGGGCAGAGAAGAATGTGCTTTCCATAAAGGCCGAGCACATCTCGGGCGAAGAATGTGCAGGCAGACTGGCTGAGCAGGGCCACCATCGACTATTCAGAGTGCCGTCTGCACCCGGACTTATTCCGGGAAATATCTAATTGGTTGGGTCCTCCAGTATTAGATCATTTTGCTTACCCGTCAAACAGCCAGCTGCCCCGCTTCTCAAGGTTTCCTGTGCAGGGGGCGGAGGGAATCGATGCCCTTGGTTGTCTGTGGCCTCAAGGGCTTCTTTATGCCTTCCCACCCCGGCCTTGATTCTGCAGGTGCTCAGGAGGATGTTAGCCGAGAGGGCAGAGGTGATACTGATAGCACCACACTGGCCCAGACGTCCGTGGTTCACAGATGTGGTCAGCCTGTCTATTGCCAGTCCGTGGAGGATTCCTCCGGACAGAGTCTTCCTCAGCCAGGGTCCCATATGCCATCCAGACCCACAGTGGCTCCACTTGACCATGTGGCGCTTGAGCGGAGACTTCTGACGGAGCGAAATTTCTCCTCCGGCGTCATCCAGACTGCCAGACGACCATCCACCACTTGGATTTACAACACTACGTGGGGGATTTTTTGTAGGTGGTGTACCAGACGTAACTTGGAGCCCACCACAGTATCAGTTCCTCAATTGCTTGACTTCCTTCAGGAAGGCCTGGATAAGGGGTTAGCTCCGACTACTCTTTGGAGGCAGGTAGCGGCCTTGGCATCGATTTTATCTTGTGGGACTCTTTAAGAGTCCATAACACACCACCCGGAGGTGCGGAGATTCCCCAAGGGAGCCACCAATGTTAGACAACCAGTGGTTCATAGATATCCCACCTGGGATCTCACCAAGGTGCTGCAGGCCCTCATCAGGGCACCCTTTGAACCTCTAAGAACTACCCACCTCCAGTTTCTCACAAGGTGGTATTTTTAGTGGCCATAACATCGGCCAGGAGGATATCGGAGTTGGCTGCTCTTTCCATGAGGGAAGATTTATGCATCTTCCATGCTGATAGGGTAGTAGTGAGGCTGGACCCAGCCTTTATGCCCAAGATCAACTCTCTATTTCATAGAGTACAGGAGTTGATTTTGCCAGATTTCTGTCCCAATCCATCTCACTCCAGAGAAAGGGAGTGGCACACTCGATGTGAGGAGAGCCTTACGTATCTATATAAAATGGACACATTCAGGAAGACTGAGGCGCTTTTTATATCGTTCCATCCGTCTACGATGGAGTGGAAAGTTACAGCATCGACAGTAGGCAGGTGGCTTCGGGTGACCATTGCCAAGGCATATGACTTGCAGGCCCTTCCAAGACCCAGGGCGCTCACAGCACATTCTACCAGGAGTGCTGCCACAACGGTAGCCTGGGTGATTCAGGCTTCGATGGAGGAGACTTGTAGGGTGGCGACCTGGTCTTTGCCATTGCCTTTCATCAGGCACTACCAACTGGATTCTTTTGCCAAGGCCGCCTTTGGCAGGAGAGTTCTTCAGCGAATACTGGGAACAATCGGTCAGCCGGACCAGACAGATACCCTCCCATGAGGACAGCCAACTTTGCTATGTCCCATGCCTGGAGTCTCGGAGCACCGTGCTGGAAAAGGACCCTACCTGATACGCCCATTTTCCTACCTGATACGCCCATTTTCAGCCAGTGCGTAGAGACTCCAGACCCACCCTAAGGAGGGTCTGGTCTGGGTTATCTTTGGGCGCCGTTGCAGGTACTACGTCATGAGACATCGCTGTAACATCGTTGAAACTGGGGAGCGTCAGCAGAGGGCGTGTCTTCAGTTTAGACCCAGTCTATAGAGCTATAGGACAAGAGTGATACCCATGCCTGGAGTCTCTACGCACCAGCTGAAAATGGGCGTATCAGGTAGGACCAACACCCCTTATCTGTTAATTGGGAAGGCAGTAGATTGTAATATCCAGGAATTGTAAAAGAATGGATGGCAAATACTAATCTATGGAAAGAATGTAATTTTTAAAGTGTTTGTTTACAAAGCTGTAGTTAGTATAGTTGTTTACCTGTAGATACGTTTCTAGGTATTGGTAGTAATCTAAGGATGATCTGCCATAGCAAGTCATGGGAATATTTTCAATACTCACTTCAACATTAATAAAGTTAAGTAAATCATATTAGTAATAAGGGACAGACAGCTGGTTTAAGGGGAAAAGGGTAGTCAATCCTGGCGTGGAATTCACAGTCCCTTTCAAGCAATGACTGCACTTGATGTTTGAGTAGTGTGGGTATGGAGGAAGAATGTACTTGTAAACTTGTGGGGCCAAGAGAAAATTAATATGATTTAAGTTAAGTTAGTTCAATTAATGACTGTATTCTTTAAATTTATTTTTTTCCTTCCAACACTTTAAAAGTGATATATTTTCTGAAGCCCAAAATTTTGAGATTACAGCTGTATATTAGATACTGGACTTCATTGTTAACATGGGTACAACCTTTGGTTGGATTGATTTCCAGTAGTAAAATTGTAATTCTGGCAGCTGCTGTATTGCTCCTACAATACTAACAATTATTATCCATGTATGTAAAAACTTGGAGTTGTGGAACTGTGGTCGGCCTCTAAATATCTCATAACACTTTTCTCTGGTGCTTTAGTCCAAAGGAGATTGTTCCTCTGAAGTCTGTAAAGAAACAGAAAGAACAGAAGAGACCACGACACTTGCTTACAGACCTCCCACTTCCCCCAGAGCTTCCTGGTGGAGACCATTCACCGCCAGTGTCTCCAGAACCAAAGGCAGTCATACCGCTTCAGCAGTCATTGAGAAAGAGACCAAAGTAAGAACTAAATATACTTTATTGGATCTGTTTCTGAGTACTTTACTTGAGTGAAATGGGCAGTCTAGAAACATGAAATATAAATAAACAAAAAATAAATTACAATGACGATTGGGTTAGAAGAATATTTATTGTTTATTTATTTATTGGTTCGATTTATATGCCACCCTTCTCCGGAGACTCAGGGCGGCTTACAATGTGTTAAGCAATAGCCTTCATACTTTTGTATATACCTGCTTAGTAGGGCTTTCGCCCCCCCCACCCCAAGCGGTGTTCTTTTTTATACAAAGTCAGTTTATTGCCCCCACAATCCGGGTCCTCATTTTACCTACCTCGGAAGGATGGAAGGCTGAGTCAACCTTGAGCCTGGTGAGATTTGAACTCGCAGTAATTGCAGACAGCTGGCAGCTAAGTGCTACTTAACAGCACTTTAGTCTGCTGCACCACCAAGGCTCTTATAAAAATAAGAGTAAATTGGATGGTCAGCATAGCTAGCCAGATCACCTTTCATTTTATGCAGTGACATCTATTATAATAAGAGTGGCTATTGTATGTTTATTCTCATTACTCTAAATGTGATTAATACTGGTAAATAACACTTGTATTTCCATTTGAAGTACAACCCATTTTGAAATAGAAAGAAATGGAAAATGAGAGAAGCTCACAATGCAGATTTTGTTCCTAGTGCATGGAGGGTAAAATTTGATCCTCAGCTTGGTACCCATGGGTGCCAGTGTGTCCAACATCATCTCCCTTGGAATCTGTTGGACTCCATGCCTATCTAGTTTTAATTTAGTTTATATTCTATAATTTAAAATAAAATAAGAATCAAGCGTGTTGCAAAGAATCACCTTCAAGTACCATCTTTATTTCCATTAATGTGTTCAGACCTCACATCTCAGAAATAATTGAAAATAAAATGGCAGGTGGTTTTAACTATAGAGCTTGGTTTCTAAGTACACCTATCTCCTTAGAGAAAAAATGAAAATAGATAAGCTAAGTGTCCTGTTCGGATGAAAAACTGGCTGATTTTTTAGCATTTTGGAAGCATTTTGAACTTGAAACTCTGTTTTGAGCTCAAAACAGTACTAAAATACCCAGAACATTACTTTTGCTGAGGTAGAATAGAGTTGAGTACTTTGTATTTTAGTGTATTTCAGGAACCCTGTCATTATCATTAAGGAATAATATGGGCTGTATATTTTATGTGAACATTGCAGTTGGATTTTGTTTACCTGAGTTTAACATGAGGGAGGCCACTGTACCTCAGATAGCCGGTTGTGAGTCTCTCCTTGTGAAGTGGGGCCATGGGAGGCAGATGGGCCTGCTGGTTACGTACCTGGCTCCTTGCTGCGTGGCAGCGACCCTGCCCGAGCTCCTCAATGTTATAGCCGGAGTGGTGGTTGATACCCCCAGTCTTTTAGTCATGGGGGATTTCAACCTGCCGTCCATCGGTGAAGCATCTGGGGTGGCTCG
Source organism: Pituophis catenifer annectens (assembly GCF_029215685.1). NCBI lineage: Eukaryota > Metazoa > Chordata > Lepidosauria > Squamata > Colubridae > Pituophis > Pituophis catenifer. The sequence goes on along the minus strand of NW_027256885.1, from coordinate 29,258,415 downwards.
GGAGTTCATGGCTTCCATGACGGCCATGGACCTGACCCAGTTAATTCAGGGCCCCACTCACATAGGAGGAAACACGCTGGACTTGGTTTTCGTCTCTGGTCAGTGGTTGAATGGCTTAGATACAGGGGATATAGTTATTGAACCCTTGTCATGGTCAGACCATTCTCTCCTTAGACTTGACTTCCTGACCGCTATGCCCCACCGCAGGGAGGCGGAACCGATCAGGTGGTTCCGCCCCAGGCGCCTGATGGATCCTGATAGGTTCCGAATGGAGCTTGGGCCATTTCCTGAGACTCTGGCGCGCGACTCGACGGAAGACCTGGTGGCCGCCTGGGATAGGGCGGCCGCTGGTGCTTTAGATCGGGTTGTGCCTTTGCGGCCTCTGACCCGGCGCCGAATCTGCCCAGCTCCTTGGTTCTCCGAGGAGCTGAGGGGGATGAAACGCCGGAAAAGACGCCTAGAGAGTAGTTGGAGGGCCAGTCGCTCCGAATCTGATCATACACTAGTGAGGTCTTATATCAAGACCTACTTAGTGGCGATAAAGGCGGCGAAGTGTAATTACTTTTCCGCTCTTATCGCGTCGGCAGAAAATCGCCCAGCTGCCTTGTTTAGGGTGACTCGCTCCCTTCTCCATCTGGGAGCGCGGGAAGACCCCTTGCAAGGTCGTGCTGAGGATTTTGCGCATTATCTGCACGATAAAGTCGCTCAGATTCGGGAAGGCTTGGACTCTGACTGGGTAGGTACAGGCGGGTTGTCCGAGGTCTGTCTTGAGACGGTTATCTGGGATGAGTTTGATCCTGTGACTCCCGAGGACGTGGACAGGATGCTGGGGAGGTTGAACGCAACCACATGTTTATTGGACCCGTGTCCCTCCTGGTTGGTGCTGGCTACCCGGGAGGTTACACGAGGCTGGCTCCAGAGGATTATAAATGCTTCCTTGAGTGAGGGGTTCTTGCCTCCCGCCTTGAAAGAGGCGGTGGTGAGGCCCCTCCTCAAGAAGCCCTCTCTGGACCCAGCTGTTTTAGCAAATTATCGTCCAGTTTCCAACCTTCGCTTCTTGGCGAAGGTTGTTGTGAGTGTGGTTGCGCGACAGCTCCCGCAGTACCTGGATGAAACCGTCTATCTAGATCCGTTCCAGTCCGGCTTCAGGCCCGGGTACAGCACGGAAACGGCATTGGTCGCGTTGGTTGATGATCTCTGGAGGGCTCGGGACAGAGGTTGTTCCTCTGTTCTGGTCCTATTAGACCTCTCAGCGGCTTTTGATACCATCGACCATGGTATCATGCTGCGCCGGTTGGAGGGGTTAGGAGTGGGAGGCACTGTTTTACGGTGGTTCTCCTCCTATCTCTCCGACCGGTCGCAGTCTGTGTTGGCTGGAGGGCAGAGGTCGACCTCAAGGCACTTGGTTTGTGGGGTGCCACAAGGGTCGGTCCTCTCGCCTCTCCTGTTCAACATTTATGTGAAGCCGCTGGGCGAGATCATCCGTGGTTTTGGGGTGCAGTGCCATCTGTACGCTGATGACACCCAGCTGTACATCTCCACCCCAGACCACCCCAACGATGCCCTTGAAGTGATGTCCCGGTGCCTGGAGGCGGTGCGGGTCTGGATGGGGAGGAACAGGCTCCGACTCAATCCCTCCAAGACTGAGTGGCTGTGGCTGCCGGCGTCCCGATATAGTCAGCTGGTGCCATCACTGACTATTGGGGGCGAGACATTGGCCCCCACAGAGAGGGCGCGTAACTTGGGTGTCCTCCTGGACGCACGGCTGTCTTTAGAAGAGCATTTGACAGCCGTGGCCAGGGGGGCTTTCTATCAGGTTCGCCTGATACGCCAGTTGCGCCCCTTTCTGGATCGGGACTCCCTATGCACGGTCACTCATGCCCTCGTTACTTCCCGCCTCGACTACTGTAATGCTCTCTACATGGGGCTCCCCTTGAGGAGCACTCGGAGGCTCCAACTGGTGCAGAATGCGGCCGCGCGGGTACTTATGGGGGCGACATGGCGCTCCCACGTGACACCTCTCCTGCGCGAGCTGCATTGGCTTCCAGTGGTCTTCCGAGTGCGCTTCAAGGTGTTGGTTCTCATCTTCAAAGCGCTCCATGGCTTAGGACCCAGTTATTTACGAGACCACCTTCTGCCTCCGATTACCTCCCACCGGCCAACACGCTCCCACAGAGAGGGTCTCCTCAGGGTGCCGTCTGTCAGGCAATGTCGGCTGGCGACCCCCCGGGGAAGAGCCTTCTCTGTGGGGGCACCCGCCCTCTGGAATGAGCTACCCCCAGGGATACGACTAATCCCGGACCTCCGGACCTTCCGCCGGGCCCTGAAGACTTTTTTATTTCAGCAAGCCGGGCTGGGTTAAAATTTTTAATTGGGTGAATTTTATGGGTAACGGGGTTTTAAATTGGAGAAGCCTAAGATAATTTAATTTTGTTTTAATATATTTTAATATTTGTATTGTGTGTTTTTAATTCTGGCTGTTCACCGCCCCGAGTCCTTCGGGAGAGGGGGCGGTATAAAAATTTAATAAATAAATAAATAAATAAATAAACATTTAGTGTATTGTGAGAATCCAGTCTAGGAAAAAATGCCAACATTCAAGGGAGGGGACCTCCTCTATGCACTGTTAACCACCCTATAGAAACCATTTTGTGATGAGGCATGTCACCCCTTCCCCCTAACTATTTGGTGGTAATGCCCACAAGTCAGATGTGGTCCAGGTGCCCAGAAAAGTAAGTATAAACAAATTTAGTGACTCTTTACCCACTGTAAGGTTACAAATACTTATGTTTTCATCCCATACGCCAGTGATGGCGAACCTTTTAGAGACTGAGTGCCCAAACTGCAACCCAAAACCCACTTATTTATCACAAAGTGCCAACATGGCAATTTAACCTGAATACTGAGGTTTTATTACCTAAAATAATGATAAACAAGGCAGAGTTCAGCTAATTGTTCTAAGAAAAACGTGATAAATGCACTTTTATGCCCCTTTGTTTTTTTTCTGCTTTTGAAATATTACAGTTAGCAACAATAAAAAAGAAAAAACTTTTGTAATATTTTCTTTCTCTTTCTCTCCCTCTCTCTCTTTCTCTTTCTCTCACTTTCTTTCCCTCCCCATCTGTTTCTCTCTCTCTTTCCCTCCCTCTCTTTCTCTCTCTCTTTCCCCCTCTCCTTTCCCTGTCTCTCTCTTTTGCCCCCCCCTCTCTCTCTGCCTCCCTCTGTTTCTCTCTCTCTTTCCCTTTCTCTCTCTCTCTTCCCCCGCCTCTGTTTTTCTCTCTCTCTCCCTCCCCCCTAGGGGGGGGAAAGGAACCCCTGAACTGGTGCTGGGTGGTGGGAATCTGACGTCCGTAGTCTGATGAGCCCAGGAGCAGTGCACCGAAGCTCAGCTGGCCGGCGGGGAGGCAGGGCATCTCAACACAGTGTCAGCCTTGGAAGCCATATTAGGCCGGAAGCTCCAATGCTGCCACCTTCTCGTGTGTGGGAAAGTAGGAGGGGGGATTAAGGAGAGGGGTTGTTAGGGGTTGTTAAGGAGCATGTGACTGACTGGGGGGAAAAGGGGATGGTTTGGGGAGCTTTGACTTACTGAAGGAAAACCCGGGCTTTTCAGATTCGGGTTTTCCTAGATGTGCCAGTTTGCCTATTCTAGTAAAGAGAACTTTGGAAAATGTTTGCTTCCGCGTCTTTACTTGGAGTTGGAGTTTTTCTGGAACGCTGACACACAGCTCTGCAGGAAAAGCAACTGACATCGGGGAGGCCAGAACGAGCCGAGATGACGCAGGGTTGCATTGTGGCTCTATGTGGTAATGGGCTTCAGGAGGAAGCGTGTGAGTGAAAAAGTTCACTCAATCAATTCCAACTTCACAATATCTTTTTCTTTCACAAGAAGTTGGAATTGATTGAGTGAATTTTTGTTTTTAGTCCCACAAACTTTTGTTTCCCTGCAAACAATGGCGAGAAACACGACGGAGAAATGTGATGGAGCTCGGCTGGCGCGCCGGCACACGTGCCCACAGAGAGGACTCTGTATGCCACCTCTGGCACATGTGCCATAGGTTCGTCACCATGGCCATATACCATCTCTTATCTATAAACAAATCCATATAACATCTTTTCAATCCTGGTGACAGCAGAAAGTCCATAAAGGGTTGCCAGAAGTAAGATATCTTGTTTTAACCTTGATCAAATAAACCACCATTATATTCTGTCCTTTTACTTCTAACAGTCTTAATATTTACAGTAGTTCATTAAAATATCATAGGATTTGATTTCATTTCTTTTCCTTTTTTTTTTGTCACATCGCACAGATTTTTTCAAGGCTCTAACAAGCCTGTTTTGTAAATTCAGTAAGGAAAAAATTATCCAGGTCACTCTCTTGGTTTGTCATTTGTATTTCCCTTTTAAACTTTAAAACCTCAGCCAGTTTCTTCGGTAGTTCCAGTGAAACATCTTTTTCTAGGCCATTCCCTTGACCTGTCACTTGTAAATCCACTTTTGATCCCATTTCTATTTTGTCAGATAAAATTTGTTCTACGTCTCTCATTTCTTCAATAACAACTTTTAGAGATAGTCTATCCAGAGAAGCAGACCTCATTACTGACATTGTTGATTGTTGATATTGTGACTACTATTTTCTGATTCCATTCTTCAAAAGTCTCTTCAGTATTTGTATTATTATGATGTTTTGCATCATTTTACAGGATTGTAAATCTTTACCTAAAAACTTTAGTCACCTTTTAAAAGTGTTTCAGTTATTAGAAATCTTCACCTGCTTCAATAAATGGACATTACCATTGCTTATACACCTCATCCAGGCCCAGATAGTCCTCATTATTGTCTGTGATTAGATTCAGAGATGCTAGCTGATGAAATAATGATTGTTATATTTCATTAATAAACATTTTGAAAACCAAAAATGTATCAGTGAAGAAATACATATATTGCAGTAATTAAACTAAACTAAAGAGAAAAAAAAATACAGGGAAAAAAAATAAGATCCATATAGTGATATAAAATTCAATCCATAAATTTATTATATATCTTCTCATTTTTAGAATGTAAGCACATTTCAAAAATTGATAAAGACCACATATTTGAATCTATTCTTCAACATCAAGAATATAAATTTCTATCTAAATCAGGGCTGTCAAACTCCCAGCCCGTGAGCCAGATGCTTCACGTGCTGGCCGCGCCCACACCCGGTTTAGCGAAGGGAGAAAAAAGATCCAATACGTCACGTGACGCTGCCGTGACGACGTGAGTTTGACACCCCTGATCTACATGAAATGTCTTTGTTGAGCCCAGCACTTAATTAAGCCAGAGTTCTTCATAAAGTGTCAAATTCCATACTTCAGGATTACAACTCATCACATTTACATGTTTAACATATATTTTCTTAAGTCTGTGTTACATATAATGTAACCTGAAACCAAAGGGAACCATGACTAGACATGAACAAATATGTGAGTCAAAGAGTCTTCAAATTTCTTACAAAACTAGGATAAGAAAATGAAAATTGGTGACAACTTAGAAATGGCATTCTGATATTATGCTAAACAGTGATGTTGTTTTTCATTTTGGTTTAGCACATGTGGATATAGTCATTTTGTGGTTTGTAAACTATGGTTAATATTTAATACCACAGAGTTACCCTGTGGTAAGATGGGTGGCCAATAAATTTTATATATAAAATAAATAAATCATGTATAAATCTGGCCAATTGTGGTTTATTTCATAAACCTGATAAACAAGCCATGTTTCTAGTCTGAACCTGGAATATACAGTTTCATACCATTTAGTATTGTAATCTGCTACCCTGAAAACTATGTATAAACTTCTTGGAGCTTTTAAGAAAAAGAGTGGAACATAATTATAATAAATATGTCAGGTAACACAGTAATTCTTATATGCAATTTATATACATGCACACATGCAGATCAGACTAGGAAGGTTTATGAAAGAGTTTTTAAGTAAGAATTTTGCATTTTAACAGTTCTTGTGTATTTCTCCCCCCTCATCTCTTCCAGAATCTGTTGCCCTCGTTATGGTGAGAGGAGACAGACAGAAAGTGATTGGGGAAAGCGCTGTGTGGACAAATTTGATATTATTGGTATTATTGGTGAGGGAACATATGGGCAAGTGTACAAAGCCAAGGACAAGGATACAGGTGAGTGCAAAACGTGTACTATTTTTAGCCTTTTCTGGTTTGTGTGTGTGTACGCACACATATATATTAGATGTATATATAAGATTGTTTTAATTACTTTTATTATAAAATAAAAAGTATAAATGATGTCTTCTGTATATAAAGGAAAAAATGACCTGCCTATAATAAGATAAACTGGTTGCCCTCTTGTTTCAGTGATAAGGGATGCAACGTATCTGTTAATGAATCAATTTCAAGTATGGAAATGAAGAATTCTGAAATATGAAAGCTTTTATACTTCTGATATACCCAGTGTTTACCTGATCAAAATTCTTCAATGTATGGGTAGTCCTCAAGTTACAACCACAACTGAGAAATAAGAGAGCCAGTTTGGTCTAGTGGTTAAGGCACCAGGCTAGAAATCAGGAGACCATGAGATCAAGTCCTGCCTTAGCCATGAAAGCCATCTGGATGACTTTGGGCTAGTCACTCTCTCTCAACCCAACACATCCCACAGGATTATTGTTGGGGGGAAAAATAGGAAGAGGAAGGTGTGTTGGATATGTTTGCCGCCTTGAGTTATTTGTAAAAATAATAAAAGTGGGATACAAAATAAATAATAAATTGGGACTGGAATTTTGGTCATAAGTCGTAATCATAAATTGAGGCACCACGTGACCAGACTCAATTTTACAACTTTTACAATGGTGGTAATGCGGGTCATCATGGTTAAGCACATCATGTGGTCATTAAGCAAATCCATTCTTTCAAATGGGCATTTTTTTTGCCAGAAAAACAGTTGTGTGATTGCAGGATGGTGTAACAGATCATAAATATGAGCTGGTTGCCAAGTGCCTGAAATATGATCACATGACCATGAGGTTTGTGTGCAACTTGTAACTTTGGTTGTTAAACAACCAGTCCTAAGTTGAGGACTACCTGTATTGACAGTGTCCCCTCAGGTAATTGACAGAGAGGGACATCCGTAAGAAGACCATATTTTTCATTTCTCCTGTGCGCTGCTTAGAGAGTCCAAGCAATGGGTGTTAACTTCATCTGATTGGCCAGAGTTGAATTTGTTTAAACATACCTCCTCTTCCCCAGTTTATTAACTCAGTCGGCCTACAGAGACTTATCCTCCTTAGCTCCATTGCTTGGACTTTCTAATCACCACAATTTCAGGAGAATTATTCTAAATTGCTGCCCAGGAAGATCTTACTGCGGTGACAGGGGCTTGTTGCTTCATGCAGAGCCAAGCACTGCTCAGTTGATCTGCTCGCGCTGCGGCAGCAAATTTCTCCACCCCAGCTGGCCAGCGCGCCACGTGGATCTGCCGGACTGCCGCGATCGGAGATATCAGCGAACAGTGAGTTGCGGCCAGCAGAGCACAGGAGAAGCCGTGGTGTCGGCTTCGCGCATAGCGGGGATTGAGGACTGATCCGTGGTGTCGGATGTGAGCTCTCCCCTGCCTACACTGCGGTAATTCTGGCGCTTAGAAGCTGTGTTTTTGGCTTCGTGCCATTTTGAATCACCCCCCCCCCCCACAGTTAAATTGCGCTTACAAGCCATGGTGTCAGCTTGGCGCTAGTGAATTTGCTGTTCCACCAATTCTTGGAGGATTCCATCAGAAAACGGCAGTGCAATAGGGAGAAATTTTAGCGCTTAGGCTTTTTATTTAACTACCAGGCCTCCATTTCAAGATGGCGACTCCTAGCCGTTCTCCTTCCCGCGCTTCTGCATCTCCCTCCATTGGACACCAGTCTTCAGTGGCTCTGGCCCCTCAGAGAGGCAGATTAAGGACTAAGGGCCTGTCCACCAGGTCCAAGTCCTCTGCCCCACCTTCCTCTGCAGCGGAAAAGGATGCCATGAGAAGGCAACGTGCCTTGGACAGGCAATTTGACAAGGCAAAGAAAAAAGCTGAGGCCTGCAGGGATCCTGCTCTTTCAGAGGGCAGCGGGGAGTCCAGTACAGCCTTGCAGGCTGCAACTTTCAACCAACCCCATCAGGATCAGTTGGGTTTGTCCCTCAATATTTCCAGTGCCATTATAAAGATTTAAAAAGAAAAAATTAAATTGAAATCATAGCTTTGATTCTTTCAAATAGAGAAGTGATTTTCATATAAGGACTAAATTAAAACTTAACTTGACAAGACTTATAGGGGTGGAAAAGTGAAAGTTATTGACTTAAGAATGACATCTAAGTCAATGAAAACTCTTGTCTCCAAAAATGCAGGGGCCTCTCCAGTACAGCAGTCAATATTACAGGGTATGATGCCACCCCCAGTATTTACTACACAGTTGCAATCACAACCACCACTGACACTAAGGGATTTACAGGAGGCTTTAAAATCTCAAACCAAAGAAATAGAAGTCAAAATGGAAGAAATGAATAGTAAGATGGAGCAAATGAATATTAAAATGGAACTAATAACGAAAGGGATTGAAGGAATGTCAGATGAAGTGGGTGAAATTAGAGAAACTATCAATACTAAGAATAAGGAAATTAGAGAAGATATTGTAATGGCATTTCAGGGGTTGGCTAAGTATATTGTGGAGTTGGACGAAGTGGTGGTAGAAATTAGTCAAAGTAATTTAAAATTGGAAGAGGAAATGTTTGATGCTCAAAATAAGATGGAGATGTTTGAAGAAGAGGCAGTAATGTCTCAATATAGAGATATGAAATTTGCGTTGAGAGTAAGAGGAATGAAAGAGAATCAGCACGAAAATCTGAGAGAGATATTTGCAAAGGCTTTTGCACCTATAATGGGACGGCAACCCGAGGAACTTATAATGGAAATTGATAAAATATTTCATGTTAATTCTGGGATTGCGAGGCAGAGGAAACTTCCAAGAGATATTGTGATTTACTTCACAAAAAGGATTATTTGAAATGAGATTATACAAGTTTTTTATGATAAGAGATTTAAAGTGGAAGACCAAGAGGTTGTAATAATGAAAGAAATCCCCCCAAAAATTATAAGACAAAGGAAGGAGTTTGCCTTTCTGGCAGATGAATTAAAAAAACGACAGCACTGGTTTAGATGGGATATACCAGTTGGAATAGTGGTGGACTATTTAGGAACAAGATATCGACTTAATACAATGTTGAAAGCAAACGATTTTTATAGCAATGTATTGAAAGCTGGACCCCCACCATTTTCGGAAACTAAAAAGACAAATGAAGAAGGGACAAGGCAGAAAAAAACAGAAGGGAAGCAGATACAAGCTGAAGGAATGAACTCGCTGACTGCAGAAGAGATACAGCAATTAGTGGATATTGAACAGCCGTTGGTACCAATAGAAGAAGTAAAGGAACAAAGAGTGACAAGAGCCGCATCTAGACGTAAACAACAAGAACAAAAGGAACAGCAATTTAAAATTAAAGCCCATGAAGTTACTAAGGAAGTAGTGGGAGGAGCAAAACCAAAGAGGCAGGTGTACCTGGATCTGCAGGATGTGCTTCAGAAACTTCAAGTTACAAAAAATGATGACTAAATTTCTAACTTGGAATGTTAATGGTTTAAATTCACCACAAAAGAGGAAGAAAATATTTCATTATTTGAACCAATATAAAAATGATGTTATCTGTTTGCAGGAGACTCATATTAGAACAAAAGATCAGAAATATTTAACAAACTCTAGATTGGGAACGCATTTTATTGCTTCGGCACCAGACAAGAAAAATGGAGTAGTTATATATTTAAAGAAGGATTTAACAGCTAAATTAATTGAAGCTGACACGCAAGGAAGATATATTATAATTGAACTTTTAATAGAAGGGAAGAAAACACTTGTAAGTGGAGTATATGCACCAAATCAACAGCAAGAAAATTTTTACAAACTTTTATATAACAAGATAACCCAATGGGATTATAGATCTTTTATTTTAATGGGAGATTGGAATGGAGTTTTGGATACACAAAAAGATAAAAAAGGACCCTTTTTTTTTTGAACAATTTTTTTTATTGTTTTTAAAATTCAAACAAATCAAACAAATCACTTATCTAATTAAACATTTGTGCAACCCCCCCTTCCCTCCCCCCTCCCCCAACTTCCCAGAAGAAAAACAGGGTATAGGTTTTACCAAACATACGCTAAAATATGCTAAATTAATGCAAGACATTAAAACTCCCTAGACCCCTTAACTCCCCTTCTACAGATTATTCATCAACCTCCCTTTAAACACAAAATAACATATAATCCTTTAGCCCTAAGAAATTTAAAAAAAAAAAAACAATAACAAACACTAGTAGATAATACATACTTAATCATTTGGCTATTCCTCCTGCTTTTGTTCTCAATATTCAAATATTTTTAACAATAACTAAACCTTAATTAATCATTAATTGAACTCTCAATTCATTTAGTTAATCATTATAGTTAATCATTAATACATCAATAATTAGACCAGAAAAAATTAATCTTCCCTTCTTCCTTTCTTTCTGTATTTTTTCCAATCTTTCTTCCTCCCTCCTTTTATTTTGAGGAGGTTTTGAATTTTAACTGGGGGTTGATGTATCTTTAAGACTTGTCCCTTTCTCAAAACCATTTCCTCTGGTTTAGAGCCCCCATATCGACTCTTCTTGCTTGTATAGACAGTCAGTTCATAGAACAAAGAATTAACTCGATCAGTTTGCAAAGAAAAATCCAGTTGCTGCATTTCAATTAATTGTGTGAAAGCCTCTGCCAAATCCTCCAAAACCTCGTAGAGCTGATCAGTTTCTTCTTCTTTCTGCTCCAAATTATATTTTTGAAAAGTTCTGTCAGTTAATTCCAAAAGGGCAGGAAGAAGGTTTGAAGATTCTTGAGGGTCAGCCAGTTCCAGCTTCTCTGTCTTGATCAAAATGTCTCCTGCATTGTCATTATGCTTTCCTTCAAAAACATCCTCAGTTGCTTTTTTATCCTCCACCAGTTCTGTAAATTTTTGTTCCATGATTGCTGTAAAGTTATTAATAATTTCAATTTGGTTATTCATGGCTTCCTTTATAAATTCTGCAAGGTCTCTAAAAAAAGCCTCCTGGCTCTGTGTTTCAGTTCTCTGTGTCATTTCTGACGCCATTAAGGAGCCTCCACTTTCAGAAACTCCTTCCTTGGAAGCCATATTATTTTAAAAGAATTTTTCTTTTCAGAGCCATTAAGTCTCTCAAACAGCTTTCTCAGATTTATTTGTAGTTATTCAAGCAAGATAGTCTTTTCTGGACCCAGCTCTCAAATCCAGCAATTTAAATCCAGTCTCTGAGCACAAGTCTATTAACAAGCACTTTCATTTCCTACTTTAACTTTCACACCCACAACAAAGACGCCATTTCCAGCTCCAGCTCAGCAAAATCAAATAGAAACAATGTATCCCGGGAGTTAAGCATATACTTGCAAAAGCTTGTTCTCCTGCTTCCGTTCTGTCTGCCTTTTGAAATCAGTTGATCTTCTTCTTGGCAGCAGTCGGTCGCCGGCGTCTGGCTCCGTTTAAACGGAGTCGCCACGGATCCGGAGCTTCAGTGGGCTGAACGGGGAGCTCTCACCCTCCAAGCCCCTGGAATTGCTCCAGGGGCTCCCGGGGAGCTCTACCCTCGCCCACCGGCTTTCCTCTCCTTCTTCTCCCGAAGGAGAGGTTTTTAAGCTGTCTGACAGCTGATTAGCGCTGTCAGAACGGCTCGAATGGTATTGCGGGGCTGGCGGTCCAAAAAGACTGTCCGCGACGCCAGGCGGTGCCAACCGGAAGCCAAAAAAGGACACTTTCAAGGTATTCAAAGTTGTGCTAAGCTGCCCAAATCTTTTTTTGAGATGATGGATGATTTGGAGTTGAGAGATATTTGGAGAGAGCGAAATGCTGAAGAGAAAGATTTTACCTTTTTCTCCGACAGACATCAATCCTTTTCTAGGATTGATTTTATACTAATCAGCAATGATTTTTTTTCTAGGCCAAAGAAGATTAAGATATGTCCAAGTATGTTATCAGATCATAGTCCAGTTTGGATGGAATTGGATCAGGGAAAAGGGGATAGAAGATCTTGGAGGTTAAATGAAAATATGTTTAGATATGAGGAAAATGTGAAAGAATGTAAAAAACAAATGAAGGAATTTTTTGTTATGAATATGCATAAGGGCACTCCAATGGAAATGGTTTGGGATGCAAGTAAGGCTTATATGAGAGGAGTTCTAATATATTTGAATAATAAATATAGACGTAGAAAGGAACAAAAGAGGAAAGAGTTAGAAGAGGAGATAAAGAAGAAAGAGAAAGTACTTATTTTGAACCCAACTGATAAGAAAGTGAAAGATACAATAAACCTGTTGAAAGGGCAGTTTAATATGTTGATGGCAGACCAGGTGACAACTAATTTACGATATGCCAAACTTAATATTTTTTATAATGCTAATAAACCAGGTAGATGGTTATCTTATATGTTAAGGAAAAAACAAAAATTATGTACTATAGAGAAAATAGAGTATAAAGGAAAAGAGGTGTATCAGCAAGATATTATTAAAAAGGTATTCGCAGAATTTTATTCAGAGTTATATGTTAGTGATACAATTCAAGGTTTAGATATAGATAGATACTTACAAGAAGCGAATATTCCTATAGTTACACAGGAGCAAAGGGATGGAATGAATTATCCAATAACTTCTGAGGAAATTATCTTAGCAATCAAACAATTAAAAGTGGGTAAAGCACCAGGTACAGATGGTTTGAAAGCTACTTATTATAAGAGCTTACAGGTTGAAATGTTGGAACCTTTAAAGGAGTTATTTTGAATAATTCAGATGGGAGGAGAAGTGCCTCCATCCTGGAGGACAGCTTTTATATCACTGATTCCAAAGGAAGACCTTGGTAGTACAGTGGTCTAAAGCACCCTGTTATTAACACAGCTGCCTGCAATTACTGCAGGTTCGAATCTTACCAGGCTCAAGGTTGACTCAGCCTTCCATCCTTTCTAAGGTAGGTTAAATTAGGACCCAGTTTGTGGGGACAATAAGCTGACTTTGTATAAATATACAAAAGTATGAAGGCTATTGCTTAACGCATTGTAAGCCGCCCTGAGTCTCCGGAGAAGGGCGGCATATAAATCAAATTAAAAAAAAAAAAAAAGACCAAGATCTTAGTCAACCAAAAAATTATCTCTTTTAAATATTGACTATAAGATATTTGCCAAAATATTAGCAAATAGATTAATGCAGGTTATGCAACAAATAATTCATAACGACCAATCAGGATTCATAAGTGGAAGACAAATGAAATATAACGTAAAACAGATTATAAATTTACTGGAGTATTTGGAAAGAAATAACCAAGTTCCTGCAGCGCTGATTTTTTTGGATGCTGAGAAAGCATTTGACCAACTGAATTGGCAATTTTTATTAAAAGTATTAGATAAGATGGAATTCGGGGATTTTTTTTATGATCTATTAGGGCAATATATCAGGAACAAACAGTCCAAGTAATAATTAATGGTAGTTTAACGGAAATTTGTAAAATTGAAAAGGGAACAAGACAGGGTTGTCCCCTGTTGCCATTATTGTTTGTTTTAATATTGGAAATATTACTGATTAAAATACGTGATTCAAGCAAAATTAAGGGGATTAAAATAAGAATGAAGATTATAGATTAAGAGCGTTTGCAGATGACTTGGTTATTACATTGAACCAACCAACTAAACCGGTTATAGAGTTAATGGATATAATAATACAGTACGGGCGAGTGTCTGGATGTAAGATAAATAAGCAAAAAACTAAAATAATAGTAAAAAATATGACTACAAGACAAAAAGAAGTGCTAGAAAGATTAACGGGATTTGAAATAGTTAAAAAGGTTAAATATTTGGGAGTATGTATCACAGCTTCAAATGTGAAATTATATAAAAATAATTATGAATTGTTGTGGCAAAAGGTACAAAAAGAGATTGAAAGATGGAATAAATTACAGTTGTCCCTGTTGGGAAGAATTGCAGCGGTGAAAATGAATATCCTGCTAAAATTTTTATTCTTTTTTTTTTTATTGAAAAAGTTTTACAAATACAGATTTTTCCCCCTTTCCCCCCCCACCTTTCCCTCCCTAACCCTCCCTATCCCTCCCCTACCCCCATGACTTCCCCAGGGTGAAATCCAAATCCAAATCACATTATATAATACTTTACCGCCCATCTACTCTACCCCCTGTGTACTATACATTTCTTCCTAACATACAACCATTCTACCCCATATATACTATACATTTCTACACAACGTTCAGCTAAAAGTTATCTAGTACATCCTGGTTTAATATTTATTCTGCATAATCCATCCATTTCTCCACTCCCGTATATAGATCTCTTGGGTCCGGTCTTTTAAATATGGTGAAATCTTCACCAAAAAACTGGCCACCTTCAGAGTCCATTCTTCGATAGTAAACATAACATCCCTTTCCCAATATTACACCCAGTGAAAAAATCCTTAACTATACCCAATAAAAACAATTGAGAAGAAAATTAAAGTTTTTTCCTCAAGACATTTTACTTAACCCACCAAATTTTTTATCCAAAAAGCTTTCACATTCTTGCAGGTATATATGATAATATGTAACATCCAAACAATCACCTCAGATTAATCCCTTCTTCCAACAGTATATTTAATGTCCTTCATTACCATCTGCCCCCATCATTGAAGAATACTTCTATATATAAACCCCCCCTGAGTGACATTATATTTATATTCCGTATGATATAACCAAAATCCAACCATAACGGTCGTCTTTATTTTTTCTTCTATAATGTCTTACATCTGAATTGTTAATTCCATGAATCGTGTTAGGATAACAACCAGATCGTCTGCAAATGCCCCTGTTCTGTATTCCTCTTGCCTTAAAGCTATTACCTTCAACACACTCATAGTCCATCTTTCTCAAAGTTTATAATAGAAAGTTTCAATTCACTCGAACACAGGCCTTCTCCTCATCCAAAAACACTAGCACTGCAGGGGTCTGTTTATTCCTCTCAAAATAGTCCAATAAATCTGTAATTTGCCTCAGATTATCTTTCATATATCTGCCTTCTATAAGTCCTGCTTAATCATAATGAATCACCTCTTAGATAACTGGCATTAATCTGTTGGCTAATACTTTTACAAAAAATTTATAATCCATATTCAAGAGAGATATTAGTCTAAAATTTTCTAATTTTGTAGAGCCTGCTTCCTCTTAAGGGGGTATTTTACCCCCTTGTTATATTCGACTTGGCTCCTCCCATGGCTTCAAGTTTTTGTGTTTTACCCTTGACTCCCTTCTTGTATGGTGGCTTAGACCTCTGCTGTTGTTGTTTTTCTAGAATTTGTTTGTAGGCTGTGGCTCCGTGTGCTTCCATTACCTCCATCTCCATCTGCTTCCGCTGCATTTCAATCTCTTGTTCAAATTGTTTTTCTTTATCACCCTTCTGTATTCCTAACACTGAAGATGTACGTGGGGATGTTGGGCCAATTTTTAAAACATTGAGGTAAAATTCTTCCGCTTTTTCAAAAGTATTTAGTCGATATCTCTCTCCTTGATACCTCAATATTATTCCAACTGGAGCATCCCATCTAAATGGAATTTGTTGTTTCTTTAATTCAGTCACCAAAAATCCAAAATCCTTTCTATCTCTTAGCATCTTAGGTGGCAACTCTTTGTAGATCCCAATCTCCCTTCCATCCACTTGAATAGTAGAAACAAAAGACTTTTGTAAAATATCATTTCTTATTCTTCTATCTGTAAAGTAAATCACCACATCTCTAGGCAATTGCCTTTGCCTTGCCACCCAAGAATTCACTCTATAGACCTTATCAATTTTGCACAAAATCTCCTCAGGGTCAACCTTTAGCATCACAGCCAGGGCATCAGCACAAACCCTTCTCAAATCCTCTCTGTTATTTTCCTTTATGCCTCTCAATCTTACAGCAAACTCCATAAATCTAAATTGCATTATTGTCACTTCATTTTCAATTATTTGCGTTTTATTGTCCACATTAGAAATTTTATAATCAACTTCCTTCATTTTGGATTCTACTTCTGAGCTAAGTTCTTCCACTTTTTTATCAATCTGGAGAACTACTTCTGAGAAGCCGGTCAAAACTGTCAATATATCTTGCTTCACCTTGTCATACTTTTCTTGAACCACCTCCTTAATTTCCTGTTGAGATTTTTTAAACTTCTGATCCATAATTTCATCTTGTTTCATCAGCACCGCAACAATAAATTCCTTCAAATCTTCAAAACCATTCTCCTTTATTTGGCTCTGTGTCTGCAAGCTGGAAGGCTGCTCTTGTGACTTATGAGTGGGGGAGCCCCCCCCTACAGCTTTAGTGTCTGGCTTTATTTGCTTTGAAGCCATTCTGCCACGTAGTCTAGCTTTTTCTGCAAAAGGAAGTCTTCCCTCCCTTTTCACCACCAGAAAGTCCTCTCAAAAATTTCCACAACTTTAATCAATTAAGGGAGAAGGAATAGATCAAAATCTCTTTAAAAAGGACTTTTCCGTTTTCTTCTAGCCAGCGCTGTTACTTTAGGTACTTTGTAGCGTATTAAAACAATCATGCAAATCCACTTTTGCTTTCAGCTTTTCCTACCGCTGAAGCCGGACGCCATTTTAACAAACTTTCACTCTTTCTCCATTCTTTAGATTCAATCAGAGGGCTAGTACACATACTTGCAGTTTTAAGTTTCAGGTCCAGATTCTACCCTGTTTATTTTGATAATTCTCTTTACTTTCGCTGATAAAGTTGGTCGCGTTGTCTAGCTCTGCTAGGTGCAGAGTTGTCCCTGGGGTCCGGAGCCTCGGCGAGCTGGATAGGGAGCCTCATCCTGCTTCCTCCCCAGAAGCAAAAAAAGCAATCTGGGGACTTCACAGGGGGCTCTACCTAATCTCGCCGGCTCTCCTCACGGTTCCTGTGGAACTCGGAGTTTTTCGAGCCGCCTCTCAGCTGTAGAGGCGGCTCTTTACGGATGGCGGGGCTGGCGGTCTTGAAGAGACCGTCTAGTGATGACGGCGGCGCCAACCGGAAGCCTAAAATTTTTATTCTTGTTTCAAATGATACCAATACTTAAGAAAGATGCGAACTTGAACGAATGGCAGAAAGGTATTAATAAATTTATTTGGGCAGGGAAAAGACCAAGAGTAAAGCTTAAGATAATGCAAGATGTACGTGAAAGAGGAGGTCTTAAAATGCCTAATTTGAGATTATATTATGATGCGGCTGTTTTATCAACAATTAGTGACTGGTTTAATCTAACGGAAGATAGAAAATTGAATATTGAGGGATATGATTTATTATATGGATGGCATGCGTATCTGTTGTATGATAAAAAGGCGGATAATGTTTTTAAGACTCACATATTAAGGAATGCTCTGTTGCGTGTCTGGAGAAAATATCAATATAAATTAAATCATAAGATACCTATATGGGCAGTACCCAGACATGTGATAGAAAATATAAGTGTGGAACAGAAACAAGATAGGACTACATATAAGGAACTTCTGTCATGGTAAATGTCTAACAGTACCACCTCCCTGGCCATCTGGCTCTGCAGGGGTTAACTGACCACATATCCCATAACCCCTATAGCCACTCCTTACCTTCTAGCCCCTCCTCCTGGGTATAATAGCTCCAACCACGAGGTACTCCAGTAGTTCCAGATACATACCTGAAAGAGAGAGGTACAAGGTCAGTGACCTCTGGTACCACTAGGCCTAGGATTCACCTAGGTCTGCAATAAAGGAATTAGATTGAAGCTTGGAATTTGTCTTTGAGTTATTGGGCTAGATCCAGCATTAAACAACTTCTTACAATGGAAGGGAATATATTGCAATTAAAGTCTTTAAATGTATTAAGAGAAGAAAAGATAGCCCAGACTTGGTTTCAGTTCGGACAGTTACATGCGAGATGGAAAGAGGATCAGAAAATTGGTATCATAAAAACTGATGAAAATTTGGTAAAACAAATTAGAGATCAAGGTCAATCACATATAAAAAGGTTATATAATGCATTGATAGAAATAGATTCAGAAACTGAATTAGTTAAAGATTGTATGATTAAATGGGCACAGAATATCCAGGAACCAATAATGATGGAAACTTGGGAAAAAATTTGGGTTAGAAATGTGAAATTTACACAAGCACAAAACTTGAGAGAAAATTTTTATAAAATGCTTTATAGATGGCATCTAGATCCTAAAAAACTAGCATGTATGTATCCGAACCAACAACCTAAGTGTTGGAGATGTGATTGTGATGATGCAACTTATTATCATATATGATGGATGTGTAAAAAAGTTAAAGCTTTCTGGATAAAAATATGGTGGATTATTCAGAAGATTTTTAAGAAAAAGATAAGTTTCACCCCACAGTTATTTTTGCTGGGTATTATCTCAGACTGTACTGTTATTGAAACTAACTTGATGTTAAATTTAATAACGGCAGCAAGACTGTTAGTGGCGCAATATTGGAAGAAAGAAGATTTACCTACTATAGAAGAATGGACATTAAAAGTATCGAACTTAGCAGAAATGGCGAAAATCTCAGCATATTTGAAAGACCAATCACAAGAAAGATATATTGTGGACTGGAGAAGATGGATTGATTATATTCAAAACAAATATGGGACTAAACAGTTTCAAATAGTATATGAATGAATATTTGGATTTAAGAAGATATGTTATTACTTAGCTACGTAAATAGGGAGCTAAAGTGAAAAAGGGATGAAAAGAGTTTATAGATAGCATATGTTAGATTAAGATTGCTAAATGAAATACCCTGTATTTCACTCTGGGAAGTCAGGGGCGGGGGGAAGGGGGAGGGGAGGGAGGTGGGGCTCAAAACTTGGTTAAAATGTTTGTAAAAACTTTTCAATAAATATATATATATATATATATATTTCCAGTGCCAGACAGGACAGCCAGGAGGTGGTCAGCGCTGTATTTTGTGAGGTTCCCAACATATACCCGGGGCCCTCCCATCATGCCCGGCCTTCTCAACCATCGGCCACCTTCACTCCTATCGCGGCGGTGCTCTGCCCGGAGGAAGATAACACCTCTGGCATGTCACAGGAAATATGCAATCTTATTATACAAACCGTTTCTAAGGGCATTGATGCCGCTCTTACTCAACGGGGCATTCTGGCTCCTTTGCCATTGACTGCGCCAGACCAACAGGCTCCCCATCCTGTGAGTCACCTGGACAGTGACTATTTGCTGGAAACTCACTCACCTTCGCCTTCGCACCATAGCGATGCACCGTTTACGGGTGAAGAGGATATGGCAGAATATAACCTTTCTGAGGATGAGGAGGTCACCCCGAACAGACCTGCCACCATGGGGTTATTCTGTCACGATCTCTTTCATACCTTATTGAATAAGGCAAAAAGTACGGCTGTTATGGGGCACTTGGAGGGATCTTCGGACACTCACGATCCCACCGAATTTCACTGAACCTGTCACAGAGCAGGAGGCCATTCCATCACCCAAGCTCTTTATAGATGTCATACAACAACAGTGGCCCCAGCCTGGATCTATTTCCACCCCCAGTGGTTTGGACAGGAAAATGTATACGGTGGAACGAGAGCTCGAAGAACTCCTTAAGGTTCCAACCATTGATGCTCCCGTGGTCAATTTGGCCTCTTCTAACATCCTCCCTTCCGATGTGGCTTAGGGCCTCCAAACTGAGGACAGGAGGGCGGAGCTATCTGCTCGTAAGACCCATCAGGCAGCCACATGGGCCATTAGATCTGTGTTCTGCCCCAGCTATGGATCCCAAAGAATGTAGCACACACAAACTCCAAACAAAACTCAGTTTACTTCAAAACACAGTCTTTTGCAAATGCAGGCTGTTAATGTCTTGTTTTCCCGGACAATTTTTGGACTATCATAATGGGGCCCTTGGCCATGCCTCACTACTACCTCAGGGCTTTTGATGTATTTAAGGTCTCAGCTTCTTGGTCTGCGAGACTCCCCCCTCTCGCAAGCCTGGCCCTCCACGTTATTGAGGGCCTACCTCAATGACAGGCTTTGGAACCCAGAGAGGTGGCATGTGGCGAAGAGGGGGTTGAGGGGTTTTCTATGTAAATTTTTGGATAAATTTTTAAGGGGTCCCGGGGGGGGAGGGTAGGATTCGAACTAGAGTAGTGGGTTTGGGGGATAACCCACTAAGGGGAGGGTCGAGCCTGGCCATGACGTGCGGCAGGGGGGGGTAGGGGATCCGGGGTGATGGGGGGGGTCGAGCTTGTCCAGATTGTGTTTTTACCATCGGTACTGTGAGTGGGGGGGTAGATATGGCGGGAGCAAGGGGCCATATCATGTGGAGGGAGCGCGCGCCCGCTGTCTTTGAGCGGTGGCGCCCTCCGGCCCCCAAGGCTCCACTCGTTCTCCAGGTTGCACAGACTCTCAGGGCCCGGGCCTGCGACTGATGTTGTGCAACGCCAGGTCTGTAGTAAATAAAGCCCCCCTCATTTGTGATCTTATTCAGGAGGGGGGAGCGGACCTGGCGGGTATTACGGAGACCTGGTTGGGCCCGGAGGGAGGGGTCCCTCTGGTAGAAATGTGCCCACCAGGCTTCCACGCATTCCATCAGCCGAGGTCACAGGGGAGGGGTGGGGGAGTAGCGGTTGTTATTAGAGAAGACCTTAGGCCGAGGGAGGCCACTGTCCCTCAGACGGCCGGCTGTGAGTCTCTCCTCGTGAAGTAGGGTCATGGGGTTCAGATGGGTTTGCTGATCACGTACCTGGCTCCCTGCCACGTGGCAGCAGCTCTGCCCGAGCTTCTCAACGTTATCGCCGCGGTGGCGGTTGATACCCCCAGACTTACGGTCATGGGGGATTTCAACCTGCCGTCCGTGGGTGAGGCATCTGAGGCGGCTCAGGAGTTCATGGCTTCCATGATGGCTATGGATCTGACCCAGTTAATTCATGGCCCTACCCACACGGGGGGAAACACGCTGGATCTGGTTTTTGTCTCTGGACAGTGGCTGAGTGATCTCGAGATAGGGGATATAGTCATCGAGCCCTTGTCATGGTCGGATCACTCTCTCCTTCGCCTTGACCTTCGAACCGCTGCACCCTGCCGCAGGGAGGCGGAACCGACAAGATGGTACCGCCCCAGGCGCCTGATGGAACCTGACAGGTTCCAGATGGAGCTTGGGCCAATCCCCGAGGTTCTGGCTCACGCCTCGACTGGAGACCTAGTGGCCGCCTGGGATAGGGCGGCCGCTGGAGCTCTGGATCGAGTCGTGCCTTTGCAGCCTCTGACCCGGTGCCGATCTCACCTGGCTCCTTGGTTCACTGGGGAGCTAAGGGAGATGAAGCGCTGGAAAAGACGCCTAGAGAGTAGTTGGAGGGCCAGTCGTGCTGAATCTGACCGGACACTGGTAAGATCTCATATTAGGAATTACCTAGTGGCGATAAAAGCAAAATGTACTCATTTTGCTGCTCTTATTGCATCATCAGATAATCGCCTGGCCGCCCTGTTTAGGGTGACCCGCTCCCTGCTCCACCTGGAAGCGCGGGAGGACCCCTTGGAGGGAAGAGCCGAGGATTTTGTTCAGTATCTGCATGACAAAATCACTCAGATTCGGGAAGATCTGGACTCCGACTGGGTAGCTCCAGCGGGGACGACGGAGGCAGGTCCTGAGAATGTTATCTGGGATGATTTTCATCCTGTGACCCCTGAGGACGTGGACAGGATTCTGGGTAGACTGAATGCGACCACATGTTTGTTGGACCCGTGTCCCTCCTGGTTAGTGCTCGCTTCCCGGCAGGTGACACGAGGCTGGCTCCAGGGGATTATAAATGCTTCATTGGGCGAGGGTGTCTTTCCCGCCGCCTTGAAAGAGGTGGTGGTGAGACCTCTCCTCAAGAAGCCTTCCCTGGACCCGGCAGTATTGGCTAACTATCGTCCAGTCTCCAACCTTCGCTTTGTGGCGAAGGTTGTTGAGAGTGTGGTTGCACGACAGCTCCCCCAGTACCTGGATGAAACGACATATCTAGATCCGTTCCAGTCGGGCTTCAGGCCTGGGTACAGCACGGAAACGGCATTGGTCGCTTTGGTGGATGATCTCTGGAGGGCTCGTGACAGGGGGTGCTCCTCTGTCCTGGTCCTGTTAGATCTCTCAGCGGCTTTTGATACCATTAACCATGGTATCATGCTGCACCGGTTGGAAGAGTTGGTGGGAGGCACCGTACTACGGTGGTTCTCCTCCTTTCTCTCCGACCGGTCGCAGTCTGTGTTAACGAGGGGGGCAGAGGTCGACCCCGAGGCCCCTTATATGTGGGGTGCCACAGGGATCGGTCCTCTCGCCCCTTTTGTTCAACATTTATGTAAAGCCACTGGGCGAGATCATCCGTGGTTTCGGGGTGGAGTACCATCAGTACGCTGACGACACCCAGCTGTACATCTCCACCCCAGACCACCCCAACGATGCCCTTGAAGTGATGTCCCGGTGCCTGGAGGCCATACGGATCTGGATGGGGAGAAACAGGCTCAGGCTCAACCCATCCAAGACCGAGTGGCTGTGGTTTCCGACGTCCCGATATAGTCAGCTGGTGCCATCGCTGACTATTGGGGGCGAATCATTGGCCCCCACGGAAAGGGCTCGCAACTTGGGTGTCCTCCTGGACTCACGGCTGTCTTTAGAAGAGCACTTGACAGCCGTGACCGGGAGGATTTTTCATCAGGTTCACCTGATTCGCCAGTTGCGTCCCTTTCTAGATCGGGACTCCTTACGCACGGTCACTCATGCCCTCGTCACCTCCCGTCTGGACTATTGTAACGCTCTCTACATGGGGCTCCCCTTGAGGAGCACTCTGAGGCTCCAAGTGGCGCAGAGTGCGGCCGCACGGGTGGTGATGGGAGCGACGTGGCGCTCCCATGTAACACCTCTCCTGCGCGAGCTGCACTGGCTCCTGGTGGTCTTCCGAGTGCGCTTCAAGGTTTTGGTTATCACCTTTAAAGCGCTCCATGGCTTAGGACCTGGTTACTTACGGGACCGCCTGCTACCACCAATAGCCTCCCACCGACCGGTACGCTCCCATAGAGAGGGGCTCCTCCGGGTGCCGTCGGCCAAACAATGTCAACTGGCGGCCCCCAGGGGGAGAGCCTTCTCTGTGGGAGCACCTACTATCTGGAACGAGCTCCCCCCGGAGATACGGAGGATCCCGGATCTGCGTACCTTCCGTCGCGCGCTCAAGACCTTTCTATTTCATCAAGCCGGCCTGACCTAAGTCTTTCTCCTTTTTAAATGGAAATTTTAAATCTGGTTTTAAATTATTGGGGTTTTAAATTTGTTCAGCCAAATTATTTAATTCGTTTTAATCTATTTTAAATTTTGTATTTATATGTTTTATTCCATGGCTGTTCACCACCCTGAGTCCTTCGGGAGTAGGGCGGTATACAAATTCAATAATTAATTAATAAATAAATAAATAAATAAATAAATAAATCCTTCTTAACAACCTACAAGAAATTCCACAGATAAGATAGTCTTACTAGAGTTGGCAGAAAGCCCAGAAACCAGGTTTGCAGTGAAACTTCAAACTCAATGATCAGCGAACAAACGAACACACATCGTTTCCTGCACCTTTTTACAAGCTGTGTGCAAACTTAAATAGGCTAAGGGAGTGGCCAATTAGCCGCAAGCCTTACTCTCGAGGAGACCTCCTCCTGAGTAACCACTCCTGCTTTTTGGCAGCTCTGCGTGCTCGTGCATTGAGAAGAGGCTCCTCCACTTCATCCTCTTCACTTAAAGGAGCCTCTGGAGGTTCTGAAGGCCCTAGCTGAATCCCTGCCTCTGGCACCACATCTTCTTCAGCCTCCTCACTGTCCGACTTGAGCGCCGGCTGCACAGGCTGCTGGCGCGACACCACACCAGGCTCCTCGTCGGGATCAGCAACAATCCGTGCAGGCCGCTGGTGGGCCACAACAATCTGCCACTGTGGCTTCTTTCTTCACCAGAACTTCCTTGATCTGGCTCAGACAAATGCAGGCCCGGGCACCCCAGGGTGACTCTCGATTGCATCAGGACATAAACAAGTTAATTGCTGCAGCCGAATTCTCCGCAGATGCAACACTCAATTAGGCAAAGTTTGCATCACGGGCCTTAGCGTCTAACGTCACCTCCAGGCGACTATTATGGCTGAGTGTTCTGTCCCCGTCGCACGCACACACACAAACAGACAGCCAGGAGTTAATGAATCAAACAGTCAGGAATTCCTTTAAGATAACAGTCTTGGCAGCAAACCATGAACTGCCTGCCAAGAGATTTTACTCACTAAGGGAGGTTTTTTCTCCTCAGTCCAATATACCAAATTAATTCCTCAAAGCAAAGAATTGTCAAAGTCCAGTCTGAAGAAATCCAAAAAGAGATTCTAACAGGGTTCTAGAAACACGATATGACTTCCGAGCTTTTCAATTTGTCCGTCACAAGGCCTGAATAGCCAACACACCCCCTTTTATCCCTTGTGGGGTGTGGTCCAGTGACTCAACTCAATCTCTGGCCCACCCACGCCTCTTTCTCTGCTGCGCGCGCTTATCCTTCCGACGCTGTCTGGGATCCAGCCAAAACTCATCCCCCTCACTCTCTATCTGCGGCTGCTCCGAAGTGCCTTGCTCCTGGCATATCTCTTGGCCTTCGGAGGAAACCTGAGGCATTGCCAGAGAGGAGGCTCTTGGAGAGGGAGGCCTTGCCAAATCCTCTCCTTCACCTTCTGAGTCCTCTCCCTCTGTTAGGACAGGCTCGGGGGTCAGAGTCACAACACTGAGACATTGGCAGGCAAACATGAAGACTAAATGGCGTTTGGCTGCGGCCCCATTTATGGGCGGTTCTCTTTTCGGGGAGGCCTTGGATCCGATTTTAGTAGAAGATAGAGACAAGAGAAAGGTTCTCTCTTACGTCTCCAGGAAATCGGACAGACCGTCTGCCTTTCCTTACCGCAGGCAGCCCTTTTGGTTTCAGAATCCCGGGTTTCAAGCCCCGGTTTACCAGAGATCCTTCCAGCAACCCTCAGACAGGGCACAGGACAGGCAGTCCTTTAGAGATCGAACCAGACAGCCTCAAACTAGACGACTTTTTCAAGGTTCCAGTTTCTGGCCCTATTGCAGGAACAAGTGACTGTTCCGCCTGGGATCCCATAGGAGGCCGCTTGGCCAAGTTTGCCAGCATTTGGCAGAGCACGACCACTGACGTCTGGGCCCTTCAAACTGTCACACTAGGACTCACCCTACAGTTCAGTTCTGAGACCCCAAGGAGGTTCATACAATGTTCAGTTTCCCAGGACCCCTGCAAGAGAGCTCTAATGGAAGCCGAAATTCAGCATCTACTGCCCATCCAGGCCATAGAACCAGTACCACCTCCACATCAGGGTTCCGGCTTCTATTCGATTCTCTTCTTGGTGCAGAAGAAATCGGGGGGCAGCAAAGCCATACTGGATCTAAAGCGACTAAATTTACTCATCAAGTACAGACGCTTCAAGATGCAATCCCTGCATACCGTCCTGGGTTGCATCAGACAAGGAGATCTCTTAATATCCATAGATCTCTGGGAGGCCTACCTCCACGTTCCCATCAGACCATCTCACAGGAGGTTTCTCAGGTTCTGCTACGCGGGGGCCCACTTCCAATACAGGGCCTTGCCCTTTGGACTTTCCTCTGCCCCCCGCACATTCACCAAGCTTCTGGATGTGGTGGCAGCTCACTTGTGGGCGACACCCATCAGAATACAATGTTACCTGGACAATATATTAATTCAGTCTTCTTCCCTTCAACAGGCGAGATGAGACATCCAGGTAACAATACAAACCCTCCAGGATCACGGGTTCTCTGTGAACCTGGAAAAGAGTCACCTTAACGCCATCCACCAATCTTGTCAATCTGGGCGCAAGGATCAACACGCAGACCTGTCAGGTCTTCCTTTCCTGGGATCGACTTTCCAGCATCTGGGCCACGGTGAAACAGGTAAAAGCCCTCAGACAGGTTCCCCTGGTGTTGCTCTCCCAATTATTGGGCAAGATGATTTCCTGCCTGGCTATTGTGCCTTGGGCGAGATTGCACTCACGGCCCCTACAGTGGCTGCTTCTGCCAAGTCAAAGAGCCACCAGCAACACCAATACCCGGATCAAGGTTCTCCCGCGGGTGATCAGATCACTGCAGTGGTGGACATCGCCTGCCCTGGAAAAGGGCTGCTCGTTCCAGGAACCCCATCACCTGGTCCTTACCACGGATGCCAGCCTCTTTGGCTGGGGCACTCATCTGCAAACTCAGGTGACGCAGGGTCGATGGTCGCCAAAGGATTTAATGAACGACGTCAATTGGCTAGAACTGAGAACCACTCACCTGGTGCTCCGACACTTCAAGGACCAACTATCGGGTCACCACGTGTTACTGCTGACGGACAGCATTACAACGAAGGCACATGTGAACCAACAGGGAGGCACTCGATCCAGGACCTTGATGCGCGAAGCTGCGGAGATGGTCCTGTGGGCAGAGAAACATCTGATCTCCCTACAAGCGGAGCACATCTCCGGAGTATCCAACACACAAGCAGACTGGCTGAGCAGGACTACCATCGATCAGTCAGAATGGCAGCTACACCCCGACCTGTTCCTTCAAATAACAACCAAATTTGGTCACCCTCAAGTAGACCTATTTGCCAGCCCAGTAAATGCGCAGCTTCCACGGTTCTACACCACATTCCAGACACCAGGAGCCGAAGGGATCAATGCCCTCTGCTGCCCGTGGCCTTAGGGCCTCATTTATGCCTTCCCTCCGACTCCCTTAATACTGAGGGTCATCCGGAAGGTCTTGGAAGAGATAGCGGAGGTTCTTCTCATTGCTCCTTACTGGCCCCGACAGACCTGGTTCGCGGACCTCGTGAGCCTATCTCTCACTCGTCCCTGGAGAATTCTGCCAGATCAGATCTCCCTACGTCAGGGGGCCATCTTCCATCCGGAACCCCAGTGGTTCCAATTGGCCACCTGGCACTTGAAAGGGAGATCCTGAGGAAGGACCAATTCTCTAGAAAGGTGATCTCTACCATCCTGGCTTCATGACGTCCGTCAACAACCCGCATATACAACACCACATGGTCTTCTTTCTGCCGCTGGTGTGCGCAGAAAGGAATAGTCCCCACTTCAGCATCCGTCCCAAAGATTTTGGACTTCCTCCAGGAGGGTTTGGATGCAGGGCTAGCCACAAATACACTCTGTTGGCAGGTCGCTGCACTAGCAACCATTCTACCTTGTGAGGGAGCCACAACCCTTTTTCAACATCCATGGGTTCGTAGCTTCCTGAAAGGGGCTTCCAACCTGCGCCCCCCTCCAGTCCACAGATATCCATCCTGGGATCTGAGTCTGGTGCTTCAGATGCTCACCTCATCGCCATTCAAACCGTTGGGCTTCACCAGTCTCAAACTCCTAACCTTCAAGGTCACCTTTCTAGTAGCGATAATTTCCGCTCAAAGGATTTCGGAGCTGGTAGTGCTTTCAGTGCGAAAAGACTTACTTATTTTTCATTCTGATCACGTCATTCTTCGTCTCGACCTGACGTTTCTCCCAAAAATCAACACCTGGTTTCACAGAGCCCAGGAGATTATTTTACCTGATTTTTGTCCTAACCCCAGGCATCCTAGAGAATGTCGCTGGCACTCCTTAGATGTCCACAGGGCCCTGCATAAATGCATCGACAGAACGGCTCCGTTTAGGAAGATGGAATCGTTATTTGTTTCTTTTCAGCCTAGATCCCTGGGCGCAAAAGTGATTCCTTCCACCGTCGGTAGATGGTTCAAGGCCTGTATTTCCATGGCCTACAATCAACAGAAACAACAACAACCCGGCCGCATTACCGCCCATTCTACGTGAAGCGCGGCCACCACGGCGGCATGAACCACCCAGGCCTCTATTCTAGAATCTGCAGAGCGGCCACTTGGGCCTCTCCTTCGCCCTTCATCCGGAATTATAAAATGGACAAGTTTGCCTTGGCCAAGGCAGCCTTTGGACGAAGAGTGCTCCAGTAGGTTCTTCCTGTTGAGGGGACACCGGATTCTTCTATTTCCTACCCTAGGGATATTTAGCTTGGGTATATCCCATTGCTTGGACTCTCTAAGCAGCGCACAGGAGAAAGAACGTTGGCTTACCTTGAACGTTCGTTCTATGTGCGCTGCGTGAGAGTCCAACCCCTCCCTATCTTTGGTTGGGTCCAGGAACCTAGCTGACTATGTTTTCCTTCCAGGTTTTGTCTTCTCCAGATCCAGACTCTCATGAATAAACTGGAGCTACATAGGAAGAGGAGGTGTGTTTAAACAAATTCAACTCAGTCTCTAGCCAATCAGATGAAGTTAACACCCATTGCTTGGACTCTCACGCAGCGCACATAGAACGAACGTTCAAGGTAAGCCAACGTTCTTTCTCTTGTTTATTTTGCCCATTATTACTTTCATTATTATATTTCCTGTGATATTTGGCAGGTGAATTGGTGGCTTTGAAAAAAGTAAGGCTGGACAATGAAAAGGAAGGCTTCCCTATTACAGCTATCCGTGAAATCAAGATCCTTCGACAGTTGATTCACCAGAGTGTTGTCAACATGAAGGAAATTGTTACAGACAAACAAGATGCACTGGATTTCAAGAAGGACAAAGGTAGTCATTGTCAAAGAAGATTGTTCAGAAATAAATTATGAGATTATA
This sequence comes from Pituophis catenifer annectens, assembly GCF_029215685.1. Lineage (NCBI taxonomy): Eukaryota > Metazoa > Chordata > Lepidosauria > Squamata > Colubridae > Pituophis > Pituophis catenifer. The sequence continues at coordinate 29,229,613 of NW_027256885.1, read as the reverse complement.
GCCTGTGCTTCAAATCACCTGGCTTTCTTAGCTGTAATGAACATGCTTTGTACATAAAACATACCCAATGTATTGTGAGGAGGTATATTTTAATTTTGACTAAACTGCCAGAATGTCAAAGGCTTACCTTATAAGAAACATCTGGGTTAGAAGTGTCCTATTCATCTTGAGGATCTTTTGTGAAATTTTGAGAGGAGTTCTATGCTATGTAGGATAATCAGGATAACTTTAATAAAAGTTAAGGGGAGGAAAGTTGCTATTCTTAGGAAGAGAAATTTAGATATACTGGAATATTGCATCCAATTTGTGTCGCCATGATATAAAAAAGATGTAGAATGCAGAGAAGATCAACAAAGATGATTAGGGGACTGGAGGCTAAAACATATGAAGAACGGTTGCAGGAATTGGGTATGTCTAGTCGGCAACCCACAGCTCTGGAGCTGCATGTGGCTCTTTTATCCCTCTGCTGTGGCTCCCTCCTTTCATCCTCTCTTTCATCCTCCCTCCTTTCATCCCTCTGCTGCAGAGAGAAGCGGCCAACGCCGCTGATGTTTCCGCCTCCATGGCCTGCTCGCTGCTCTTGCAGCGCCTTGCGCAGCAGAGTGAAATTTAGCGTGCTTCACAATGAGGGAGACAGGGTCCCCTCCTCCTCCTGGAGCCCATTACGACGCGGAGCAACAATGCGACCCTGCCCCACTTGCCCCTGGCAACAGCAGTGACGTCAGCCGCAGCGTGGGTCAGGCCAGTGTCTCGGGGTGGAGAGCAGGTTGCGCATCTCCCCAAGCAACCGAGGCACATCCAGCACCAACAAAGGCCGGAAGTAGTCACCCTCCATTTCCTGCTGTAGTCGGGCAGCAAGACCCAGCTAGAGATGAGGCTCCAGAGAATCAGAATTGGGGGGGGGGGACACACAAAGACAGAGATACAGAGAGAGAGACAGCGGCACAGAGACAGAGACAGAGAGAGAGATATGAACAAACAGAGAGAAAATGGTGAACAACACACCCGAGGCCGGGTGGGGTGAGGCGGGGCCGAGCGGGGCCAATAATTTAACTGGTTCTCTGCCCTAATGACCAACTGTGTAGGCGTGGCTGGGGAGGTCATGTGGCTTGGTGGGAGTGAGGAGTTGGCCACACCCACCCAGTCACACCGGTTGTTAAATTATTGGCTCCCGGTGGTTTCTTTTCTGTGGGAAACGGGTCCAAATGGCTTTTTGAGTGTTTAAGGTTGCAGACCCCTGGTCTATTCTAACAAAGGGAAGGACTAGGGGTGACATGATAGCAGCATTCCAATATTTTCAATACCACAAAGAAGAGAGGGTTAACCTATTCTCCAAAGCACCTGAAGGCAGGACAAGAAACAATGGATGGAAACTAATCAAGGAGATATTCAGACACAGCTGTCTTGATAATGAATACTAAGGGAGATAGAATCCCGAATCCTCCTTTTTACCCAGAGCAAAATTTATGGCACTTACATTTTCCTACTTATGGCATATTTTGCCTTAGAATATTCATAGGAAATTTGATGTGCTAAATGTTCATACTTTTATTCTTCATAAAAGTGTTGGTGTTTTCTCTCTTTCATTTTCTGTTAGGTGCATTTTATCTTGTATTCGAATATATGGACCATGACCTCATGGGATTGCTAGAATCTGGGCTGGTGCATTTCTCAGAGGACCATATCAAATCATTCATGAAGCAGTTGATGGAGGGACTGGACTATTGTCACGAAAAAAACTTTCTTCATCGCGATATCAAATGTTCCAACATCTTATTAAACAACAGGTAATGATGTGAATTTATTTTGTATTGGATAGTGAAACCACACTTGGAATACTGTGTCCAGTTCTGGTCACCATGAAAGAAAAAAGATGTCGAGACCCTGGAAAGTGTGCAGAGAAAAGCAACAAAGATGATAAAGGGTCTGGAGGCTAAATTGTATGATGAATGGTTGAAGGGTATGGTATGTCTAGCCTAAGAGCTGTGGTGGCGCAGTGGTTAGAATGCAGTACTGCAGGCTACTTCTGCTGATCACCGGCTGCCAACAGTTCAAATCTCACCAGGCTCAAGATTGACTCAGCCTTCCATCCTTCCGAGGTCGGTAAAATGAGGACCCAGATTGTTGGGGGCAATATGCTGACTCTGTAAACCGCTTAGAGAGGGCTGTAGAGCACTGTGAAGCAGTATATAAGTCTAAGTGCTATTGCTATAGAAGAGACAGATTTGGGGGGACAGGATAACTGTCTTCCAGTACTTGAGGGGTTGTCACAGAGAAAAGGGGGTTGACTTATTCTCCAAAGCCCCAAAGGGCAGGACGAGAAGTAATGGGTAGAAGCTTATTAAAGAGATCCAACCTAGAAGTAAGGACAAATTGAAGTTGTGGGTGCTCCATCCCTGGAGGTTTTCAAAAAAAGACTGGACAACCATTTGACTGGGTTGATATATAAGACTCCTGCCTTGAGCAGGGGGTTGGACTAGACGTTTTCCGAGGTCCTTTCCAGCCCTATGATTCTATGTTCTATGGATCAATTAGATGAGTTTGTGTGGGAATTGAAAGATGGATTTTTGTGTTCTGTCCAGTATATTTAGGAAATGTCTTCTTCCCATTCTTCCTATTCTTCCCCTTCCTGAGATCTGAGGAAGATCTTTGCTCTGTATTCTTTTGACAGTTCTAGTAAAAATTTGAAAGGAAAAAGTTATTTATTTTTTTTATTAACATACCAGTATCACGAAACATGTTTCTAATGAAGATCTACTTCATTGGCAGCATTTCAGCAAGCAAAATGTGCTTTATGTAATACCTCTATTCATTTGAGTTACATTTGTCTTTGCTGTATAATAGCATTTGAGTTGCTGGCTGCGATTTCCGTTAAACAATCATGCTACACAGAATCACTTTTGGTGAGATGGGTGGCTATATAAATTAGATTAATAAAACATTAGCTGCTAGTTTTTTATTAGTGTGTTTCAAGCATAAACTTTAATGAAGTGACAATTGTACAAGATCCAATCCAGCTCCATCTATGTGACCTCATATATACAGTTGCACAGCAAAAGGGGATTTGTCATGAATGTTTGTATTATTTAATATATTTTATTATTTATTAAACTTCTATGCCACCTATCTCATCGAGGCGAATCTAGCTGGTTTACAGTCATTCAATAAAAATACCATCTAAAACAATAAAGACCATTTAAAATTCAGTTAAAATTCAATTAACCAAGATGGAGAGGAAGGGAGCAAAGTGTGCATGGGGAGGAGGTGGGGGTCTATCTAATCCACGGGTGTCAAACTCAATCACGTCACGGGCCAGATTGTGATGTATCATGATGTTTTTTGCCTTTGCTGAGCCAGGGTGGGCATGGCCTGCACGTGACGTATCCGGCCCATGGGCCACCAGTTTGACAGGCCTGATCTAATCCATTGGGCTGGGACAGTTCCTCAGATAGCCTGGACCCATACCCTGAAGGGCTTTAAACGTGATAACATCTTGAATTGGACCCTGAAGCAAACTGGTAACCAGTACAGCTTACAGAACAGTGGTGTGACATGGGCCACCCTAGGAGCCCCAAGAACTGCTTGCGTGCCTGTGTTCTGTACCAGCTGAAGCTTCCAGATAATCTTCAAGGGTAGCCCCATGTAGACCATGTTGCAATAGTCCAACTGTGAGATGACCTGGGCTTGAATGACTGAGAGCAAGGACTCCCTGTCCAGTAAAGGGCACAACTAGTACACAAAACGAAGTTGCACAAAGGCTGTCCTAGCCATGACGGCCACCTGCTCAATGAGCAGGAGTTACAAGTCCAGGAGAACCTCCAAGTTGCACGCCATGTCTGTCTGGGGTAGTGCAACCCCATCCAGAACTAAAGAAGTTAAAGTCTCGGAACCTGGAACTCAATGTACCCAAAGCCGCTTGGTCTTACCAGAGTTCAGCCAAAGTCTGTTGTCCCCCATCTAGACCCCCAGAGCCTCCAGGCACTGCAAGAGGGCAGCAACAGTATCACTTGGGTCACCCGGGATGGAAGATGTAAAGTTGAGTATCATCATCATACTGGTGGTACCTCATCGCCTGGTGGCAGATGATCTCACCCAGCAGCTTCATTGTAGATGTTAAAAAGGAGTGAAGAAAGTATCGAGCCCTGTGGCACACCACAATGGACCTCTCAGTCCACAAATTTTAAAATTAAAGTTAAAATAAAAAAGAAGAAAATAACCACCAGACAATAATAATAATAATAATAATAATAATAACAACAACAACAACAACAACAACAACAACAACGGGGGGGCTATCCCGCTATTTAGAAATTCTAAATTTACCGGACTTGAACATTTTGACTCTACAAAAAAACACCTTACTCGGAACAGCTTACATCCTCCGACGATACCTTAACAGTTCCTAGGTCCTTGGTTAGGACTCGAGCTGCTGAGCTATTAACCAGCCTCAAAGGCTGTGAATCTCACCAAAGATTAAATAATAATAATAATAATAATAATAATAATAATAATAATAATAATAATAATAATATTGTCCCAATTGTAATTGGAGCCCTTGGAGCAATACCCAAAGGGCTACCTCGCTATTTAGAAATTCTAAATTTACCGGACTTGAACATTTTGATTCTACGAAAAACCACTTTACTCAGAACAGCTTACATCCTCCGATGATACCTTAACAGTTCCTAGGTCCTTGGTTAGGACTCGAGCTGCTGAGTTATTAACCAGCCTCAAAGGCTGTGAATCTCACTAAAGATTAACTAATAATAATAATAATAATAATAATAATAATAATAATGAGAAAAAAAAGATAAAGAAAAAGGAAAGGATCCTGGAAACTATAGGCCAATCACCTGTTTGCCAACAACATACACGCTTCTTACTGGTATCATTGCAAACCAAATCTATGGATACTTGGAAAGAAATAACTTGCTCCCTGTAGAACAGAAAGGATGCTGCAAAAACTCAAGAGGAACAAAGGATCAATTGCTGATTGACAAGCTAATCCTAAAGAACTCAAAGAAAAGACGAACCAACCTGTTCATGGCTTGGATAGACTATAAGAAAGTGTTTGATTCAGTTCCCTATAGCTGGATCAAGAAATGCCTGGAAATCTTTGGCATCAGCAGCAACATATAAAAATTCATGGAGTCTTCAATGAACCTCTGGAAAACGAAACTTATGGCTAATGAAGAAGAACTGGGTGAAATTGAAATTAAACGAGGCATTTTCCAGGGCGATTCCCTTTCACCCCTACTTTTTATACTCTCCATGCTACCACTGACAATCATTCTGAAGAAGATGAACTGTGGATACGAACTTGCAAAGAAAGGACTGAAAATCTCGCACTTGATGTACATGGATGATTTGAAACTGTTTGGTAAAACAAAAGCTGAACTGAATTTATTAATTGAAAACATAAAAGAATTCAGCCAAGACATTGGTATGCAGTTTGGAATTGACAAATGTGCAACAATAGCAACCAAAGCAGGCAAGATCACAGAAGAGGATGGAATAGAACTAGAGTTGAAGAAATGATAAAGGCAGTAAAATCAGAAGAAGGCTATAAGTACTTGGAGATTTTAGAGGCCTCTGACTTAATGCATAATAAAGTCAAGGAATTAACCTCAGCCAAGTACATTTGGCGAATTCATAAGATATTAATGTCCAAGCTGAGTGGAGGAAACATCATAAAAGCCATAAATACCTGGGCTATACCTGTGATTCGATACTCTGCAGGAATAATTGACTGGACCCAGATGGAGTTAGACAGCTTGGACAGAAAAACAAGGAAGCTTATGACAATGAAGCATGCCTTGCACCCCAAAAGTGATGTTGACCAATTATATTTACCAAGAGCAGAGGGTGGTCGAGGACTCCTACAAGTAAAGCAGACTGTGGAAGAAGAAAAATGCAGCTTGAATGATTACATCCAGAAAAGTGAAGAACCAATGATTAAGGAAGTAAATAAAGGAGGCCTTTTAAAGACAACTAAAACAAAAGCAGAATATAAGAAAGAAGTAATTGAGCAGCGAGCTGAAAATTGGAAAAGCAAAGCTCTGCATGGCCAATACCTGAAAAGTATTGAAGGCAAAGCTGACCAGAAACTAACTTGGAACTGGTTAAGATCAGGAGTACTGAAAAAAGAAACAGAAAGCTTTATTTTGGCAGCTCAAGAACAAGCCCTAGCCACAAACTGCATGAAGGCAAAAATTCAACATGTTACCACCAACAGCAAATGCCGCCTCTGTAATGAGAAAGATGAGACAGTCGACCACCTGAGCAGTGGGTGCAGCAAAATTTCACAAACTGACTACCTACAACGCCATGACCGCGTTGCTAAGATCATTCACTGGAAATTGTGCCAGAAGTTTGAGTATAGCAAAAACCACTGGGAACATCAGGTTGAGAAAGTTTTAGAGAATGAGAAACTCAAGATCTTGTGGGACTTCAGGATTCAGACTGACAGGCACTTGGTCCACAACACACCTGACATAACAATAGTTGAAAAGAAAAAAGTATGGTTCATTGACATTGCAATACCTGGTGATGCACGGATTGAAGATAAGCAGCAAGAAAAAATCACAAAGTACCGGGACTTGCAAATTGAAGTTGAGCGACTGTGGAAAAAGAAATTGTGTGTTGTCCCGATTGTAATTGGAGCCCTTGGGGCAATACCCAAAGGGCTACCCCGCTATTTAGAAATTCTAAATTTACCGGACTTGAACATTTTGACACTACAAAAAACCACCTTCCTAGGTCCTTGGTTAGGACTCGAGCTGCTGAGTTATTAACCAGCCTCAAAGGCTGTGAATCTCACTAAAAATTAAATAATAATAATAATAATAATAATAATAATAATAATAATAATATAAACATGTACAAGAAAAGTAACAAAATGACAAATATATCATTCACACTGATATTGAACATAAATGTTCACCCTGGTTGAATGCTGAAAAATATATTAAAAATAACTGATACATTCTCCCCTTACATAACAGGTCTACAAGTGATTATAAACTTTCCCAACTATATTTAATAAAAAATACTATCTATATATATGAAAACAAAATACCACTCACACATCATCACAAAATCTCCAGAACCATAAAGCCTACAAACTTGAAATTTGCCACGTATGTTCCTCTTGGCTTCTAGGTGCTCACTAAGAAAGGATTTTTCGAAATGACCATCAGAGCATTAGTGTTTCCTATATTATTATTAACATGCTCTGATGCTAAGGAGTTCTACTTCCCCTCCCCACCTGAAAAGAAATCTGTTTCAAATGCAAAACACAAGCAGAGGAGAGGAGTTTCACTTTCAGTTTTATTTTCACAGCAGCAAGCAGCTTTACTACAGAACAGTTGAGCTAAGCCATGGCCAGGCTCCTTCCTGTCTCCTCCTTGCTCACACAGCAAATACTGTTTCACTTTCCAAACAGCCCTCTGATGCTAAGGAGTTCTACTCCCCTTCCCCACCTGAAAAGAAATCTGTTCCAAATGCAAAACACAAGCAGAGGAGAGGAGTTTCAGTTTTACTTTCACAGCAGCAAGCAGGGGATGGGATGGGGAGGCTTCTGTGGGAAAAGGCTGGGGGAGAGAAGGGGATAGGATAGGAGAGGCTTTTGTGGGAAAAGGCTGGGGGAGAGAAGGGGATAGGATAGGAGAGGCTTTTGTGGGGCAAGCCTGAGGGAGAGAAGAGGAGAGGAGAGGCCGATGGTAACTACTCATTAATTTTCAAGCTGTAAGTGTCGAATTATCAAGCCCGATCACATAGTTTTGTAGCGGAGCACGGGTATTCAGCTAGTGTTCCACATCAGGGACATATTGATAAATATATATATAATGCAGTCAGCAGGTAACCCCAAAGGTATTTATTTATTTATTTTATTTATTTATGTAATTTATATGCCGCCCTTCTCCTGAAGGACTCAGGGCGGCTTACAAAGAGACATTCAACAAATTTGAAAATTACATAAAAATTAAAATCCAATTAAAAATTACTTAAAATTATTTCAATGTGAAAATCCCCCAACGGGTCAGCCCATTTGATGAAAGAGCCACATCTTCAGTTCACGGCGGAAGGAGAGGAGGTCAGGGGCTGTCCTAAACCCGGTGGGCAACCCGTTCCAGAGGATCGGCCCTCCCACAGAGAACGCTCTCCCCCTGAGGGCCACCAGCCAACATTGTCTGGCTGACAGCACCCTGAGGAGGCCCGCTCTGTGGGAGCACACAGGACGATGGGAGGATGGCAGGAGATGATCCTGCAAGTACCCCGGGCCTAAGCCATGTAGGGCTTTATAGGTGAGCACCAGCACCTTGAAACAAACCCGAAGGACCACCGGCAGCCAGTGCAACTCGTGCAGGAGAGGTGTCACACGGGAGTAACAAGAGGCCCCCATAACAACCCGCGCGGCCGCATTCTGGACTAGCTGTAGCCTCCAGGTGCATCCCAAGGGCAGCCCCATGTAGAGGGCGTTACAGTAGTCCAACCAAGAAGTAACAAGGGCGTGGGTGACCGTGGCAAGGGCATCCCGGTCTAGGAAATGGCGCAACTGGCTCACCAGGCGTACCTGTGCGAAGGCCCCCCTGGTCATGGCCGTCAGATGATCTTCTAAAGATAGCTGTGAATCCAGGAGGACACCCAGATTGTGAACCCTTTCTGAGGGAGTGAGTACCTCCCCTCCTATCACAAGTGACGGGACCACTAGATCACGGGATGCCGGTATCCATAGCCACTCAGTCTTGGATGGGTTGAGTCTGAGTCTTTCTTCCCATCCAGGCCCACACCACTTCCAGGCAGCGGGACATCACAGAAAGGGCATCCCCAGGGTGGTCCGGGGTGGAGTTATAAAGCTGAGTGTCATCAGCATATTGATGGTAATTCACCCCAAAACCACGAATGATCTCACCCAGCGGCTTCATATAGATGTTAAAGAGCAGGGGGGAGAGAACCGACCCCTGAGGCACCCCACATGTGAGGGGCCTCGGGAGGATCTCTGTTCCCCCGTCCATACAAACTGTGAGCGGCCCGAGAGGTAGGAGGAGAACCACCGTAAAACGGTGCCTCCTACCCTCAACCCCCCGAGTCGCTGCAGTAGGATACCATGGTCGATGGTATCAAAAGCCGCTGAGAGGTCAAGAAGGACCAGGATGGAGGAGCAACCCCCATCCCGGGCCCGCCAGAGATCATTCACTAGGGCGACCAGTGCCGTTTCCGTGCTGTAACCGCGCCTGAAACCTGATTGGTACGGGTCCAGGTAGTCAGTTTCCTCCAGGAACTGAGGGAGCTGCTGTGCCACCACGGACTCAACAACCTTCGCTATAAAGCGAAGGTTGGAGACTGGACAATAGTTGTTAAGGGAGTCTGGATCCAGGGTGGGCTTCTTAAGGAGGGGTCGAACCACCACCTTTTAGGTAAAACTAATCTTCAAAGCCCTCTGATAACCATTGGTTATTGTATTTAACACACAGAAAGTCCACAAACTGTTTCCAGTCTCTTATAAATTTATCCAATCCATTGTCTCTAATCAATGCGGTTAATTTCACCATCTCTGCCAGTTCAGTCAATTTTAAAGTCCGCTATTCAACAGTTGTTTCTGTGTAATGCTTCACATGGTGATAACCATAGTGGCACCTTATCAACCAATCTTCTTTTGTACTTTGACCATACACACCCAATCCATTGCCTAATGATGTGATTCTTGAAACCAGGGTTAACTTTTACCTTCCCATACCACAAATAGGCATGCTGCCCAAATCTCAGATCAGAACCTTCAAGGTTTAACAAAGTTTTCCAAAGTTATCCACTCTTCTAACCAAAAACAGGCATCATATTACAGTCTGGGCAAACCAAGACCACCTCTTTCTTTACCATCATGTAGGAGCTTATATTTAATTCTTGATTTTTTATTTTGCCAAATAAATTTGGATATATCTTTCTGCCACTGTTTAAAAGAAAAATCTTTGATCACTATCAGTATACACTGTGTGCACAATTATTAGGCAAGTTGTATTTTGGAGGATTAATTTTATTATTGAACAACTACAGTGCTCTCGGTCAATCCAAACTGTTAATAAACCTGAAACCTGAAAGTAAAAGAAAGTAAAAGTGAGGTTTTGGCTTTCTTAGGAGAATATCTATGTGTGCACAATTATTGGGCAACTATTAGTATGCAGAATTATTATGCAACTAAATGAAAAACGAAAATTTGCCCATCTCACTCACTCATTTGCATCTGTGAAAGTGAGAATAATAAACAACTCAAAATGTACAAATAAACATTTCTGACATTTCAAAACAAAAAATCAGTGACCAATATAGCCACCCTTCTTTTCAATAACAGTCATAAGCCTTCCATTCATGGAATCTGTCAGTTTCTTATTTATTTATTTATTTATTTTATTTATTTTATTGAATTTGTATACCGCCCTACTCCCGAAGGACTCAGGGCGGTGAACAGCCATAGAATAAAACATATAAATACAAAATTTAAAATAGAATAAAACAAATTAAATAATTTGGCTGAACAAATTTAAAACCCCAATAATTTAAAACCAAATTTAAAATTTCCATTTAAAAAGGGGAAAAAACTTAGGTCAGGCCAGCTTGATGAAATAAGAAAGTCTTGAGCGCGCGACAGAAGGTACGCAGATCCGGGATCCTCCGTATCTCCGGGGGGAGCTCGTTCCAGATAGTAGGTGCCCCCACAGAGAAGGCTCTCACCCTGGGGGCCGCCAGTCAACATTGTTTGGCCGACGGCACCCGGAGGACCCCCTCTCTATGGGAGCGTACTGGTCGGTGGGAGGCTATTGGTGGTAGCAGGCGGTCCCGTAAATAACCAGGTCCTAAGCCATGGAGCGCTCTAAAGGTGATAACCAAAACCTTGAAGCGCACTCGGAAGACCACCGGGAGCCAGTGCAGCTCGCGCAGGAGAGGCGTTACATGGGAGCGCCACGTCGCTCCCGTCACCACCCGTGCGGCCGCACTCTGCGCCAGTTGGAGCCTCCGAGTGCTCCTCAAGGGAGCCCCATGTAGAGAGCGTTACAATAGTCCAGACGGGAGGTGACGAGGGCATGAGTGACCGTGCGTAAGGAGTCCCGATCTAGAAAGGGACGCAACTGGCGGATCAGGCGAACCTGATGAAAAATCCTCCCGGTCACGGCTGTCAAGTGCTCTTCTAAAGACAGCCGTGAGTCCAGGAGGACACCCAAGTTGCGAGCCCTTTCCGTGGGGGCCAATGATTCGCCCCCAATAGTCAGCGATGGCACCATCTGACTATATCGGGACGTCGGAAACCACAGCCACTCAGTCTTGGATGGGTTGAGCCTGAGCCTGTTTCTCCCCATCCAGATCTGTACGGCCTCCAGGCACCGGGACATCACTTCAAGGGCATCGTTGGGGTGGTCTGGGGTGGAGATGTACAGCTGGGTGTCGTCAGCGTACTGGTGGTACTCCACCCCGAAACCACGGATGATCTCGCCCAGCGGCTTGATCTGTTGACGATCAACAGTTTGTGCAGCAGCAACCACAGCCTCCCAGACACTGTTCAGAGAGGTGTACTGTTTTCCTTCACCGTAAATCTCCCATTTAAGAAGGGCCCACAACTTCCGGTGGCACCGCCGACGTTGCTGGACGCCCTCTCTCTCGGAGCGCCAGCCCTGTGATCTTGTAAAGCCACCCTGAAATCGCAAATCAGCTGTCTGGCAGCTGGAAAACCTTTCCCCCGGGAGAAGAGGGAAAGGAGAGCAATCGGATGGGGGTAGAGCTCCCCGAAAGCCCCTGAAATAGTTTTGGGGGCTTGGAGGGTGAGAGCTCCCCAGGAAGTCCGGTGAAACTCCGAGATCCAGGGCGCTTCTGCTTTAAGCAGAAAAAAACGTCGCAACCACTTCTGCAATCTTTACTGAGATCTAAGTTGATCATCTATGCAGACGGAGTGAAGACAGGAGAGCAGACAATCGCAAGTAACAAACTCCTAATTCCACGCTTAAATTGCTACTTTTTGAAGCTGCTTAAAGGAGTGAAGAAAATGGCGCTTGTGCTTATTAGGGTGTGAAAGTGAAAGTTAACTCTCGATAAAGCTGTTAACACCCAGCATTGTTCAAGGTGGATGGACAAAAAAAAAAAAAGGGCTGGCTTTTTTGAAAGTGATGAAGGTTCACTATTACAAACATCAGTAAAAACACAAATAGGGTTTTTCAACAAGGATTTTATTCAAGTTCGAAACAAAGTTACAAGTGAAGATACTATAGCGGTATTTCAGTTGCCAAATAATAGTGAGTTGCTGAATGAAGAGGTGGAAGAAACAATCCAGTTTAATGTGCCTTTGGAAAATGGAATGGATGTTTTTCAAATTAAGAAGGAAAGGCTGAGAGGTTTGAAGGAATGTAACCAGGAAATATTGAGAGAGATTTCTCCAGAGGCTTTGATACAGTCAACTGGAAAATTGTTAGGAGGCGTTGGGATTTCTAATATAAGAAGGTGGATTCGAAGTGGAACTTTACAACTTTTTTACAAAAATGGACTCTCAATCGCAGTTAAAGAGGTGTGTTTACTGAAAGGAATTACTTTGCAAAAAGAACAAGATTGTAAGGTACAGCAACTTCAGTTGAAAATTCAAGAACTTATAAAAATAAAAAGGCGGAGGAATAAGACTGAAGAAGAAGGTTCGCAAAAAAGTTAGGAAAAAATGGAGATGGAAAAATTACAATCTTTTTGTCTGGGGAGGATAGTAGTAGTGAAAATGAATGACTATACCTGTATCTAGGGATATGATTTGTTTTGAAAAGTTATGTTATAGTGAAAATGAATGATTTACTTATATCTAGGGACATGATTTGTCTTGAAAAATTATATTAAGTAATGTTATGTTTGAATTGTTATGGGCTACTGACCAAATTTTCATTTTTGTTTTGAAGTATATTAACACTAAAATGCAGAGAATAAGATGAATAAGTTTATGCAAAGTTATTAAGTAAGGAATGTTTTCAGGAAGAATCAATATAAGTTTATGGGGTAAAAAGTAAAAGTAAGGTTTTTATAATATAATTTATTTGAGATTGGTTAAAATATTTTGTTAATGTGTTAATATATGTAAGGGTTGGAGATGTGATGGTTAATTGTAATTGGGCTCTGATTGTGCAATGCTGGAAGAAAGAAGACTTGCTTATTATTGAAGAACGGACAATAATGAAGTTGGATTGATTATTTTCAAGCAATAATTGGTTTAAATAGTTATATTCAGATATGAACAAGGGGAGTTAAAGTGCAAAAGGGAGATAAACCTATAGATAGTTAGCTTATGTTTTTTTTTTGTTTTTTTTTATATGTTTGTTAAATGCTATATCCTGTATTTGCTCTGGGAAGTCCGGGGGGGGGGGGGGTGGGTGGGTTGGGGCAGGAGTGGGGAGGAAGGAAGGGAAAATATGTGTAAAATTTTAAAAAACTTTTTAATAAAAAAAAAAAAGGGCCCACAAGGTCTCAATAGGGTTTAGGTCAGGTGAGGGAGGGGGCCATGTCTTTATTCTTTTATCTTTAAGGCCTTTACTGGCTAGCCACGCAGTGGAGTACTTCGATGAATGCGATGGAGCATTGTCCTGCATAAAAATCATGGTCTTCTTGAAAGATGCAGACTTTTTCCTGTACCACTGCTTGAAGAAAGTGTCTTCTAAAAACTGGCAGTAGGTTTGGGAGTTGATTTTGAGTCCATCTTCAACTTAAAAACGTCCAACTAGGTCATCTTTAATAATACCAGCACCTACCAGTATCCCACTTCCACCTTGCTGGCATCTGAGTTGAAGTGGAGCTCTGTGCTCATTACTGATCCAAACATAGGCCCATCCATCTGGTCCATCAAGAGTCACTCTCATCAGTCCATAAAGGAGATAGAGGACACCCCTGTCTTGTTCCTTTCTGGATTTCACATGGTTTTGTCAGATCTCCATTCAACATAATCTGAGCTTTCTGGAGTGTTTAGATGAACTTCAATCCCTGTAAGAAACCAAGTCCAAAGTCCATCCTTTTAACAACTTTAAATATAAAGTCCCAGTTCGAATTGTCAAAAGCTTTCTATGCATCTAAGAAAATTAACACAACCTGTTTGTTACCATGTTGTTGTAAATGTTCAGTTATATCCAAAATTACTGTCACATTATCCTTTAATTGTCTTCTGGGTAGAAAACCACATTGATCTTTATGTATGTAATCTTGTAAAACTTTTTAAAGTCTTTCAGCTAAAATGAATGTAAACAATTTATAATCGTTAAGAGAGATTGTTCTGTAGTGCTTCACAGAAGTTAAGTCTTGTCCCTCCTTGGGTATCAAAGAGATATAGGATTCTTTCCATGAATCAGGTTTAGAATTTCCTTGTAAAATAGAATTCATTGAGTCCTTCATTGGAAGAAGTAGTTGATCTTCAGACGTTTTATAAAATTCATTTGATAAGCCCTCAGGTCCTAGCACTTTACCTATCTTAGCTCTTTTAATTGCTTCTGTTAGTTCAAAAGTCGTTATTGGACTGTTCATAATTTTCTTCTGATTTTCCGATAGTTTAGGAAGATTTGGGGTCAATATATAAAAGAGAGTCAAACCAGCACAAAACCATGCCACCCAGCCCCAAATCCTGCAGCCAGCCCAAAAGGATACCCGTGGTTCATGGTATCAAAGGCTGCTGAGAGGTCAAGGAGAGCAAGGACGGATGTACTACCTCTATCCCACTCTCACCAGAGGTCATCATCAAGTGCGACCAATGTTGTTTCTGTCCCATAACCAGGCCTGAAACCTGACTGGAAGGGGTCCAGATAATCTGTTTCATCCAGGACCCTCTGAAGCTGCCAGGCAACCACCTTCTTTACCACCTCCCCTAAAAAGGGAAGGTGGTAGAGAAGGTGGTTGCCTGGCAGCTTCTCACCTAAAAAGGGAAGGTGGGAGACTGGACAGAAATTGTCCAGCCAGGTAGGATCAAGGGATGGGTTTTTGAGGAGGAACAAACCAGGGCTTCCTTGAAAGCTCCTGGAAACATCCACTCTTACAGTGAGGAATTTATCACTGCCTGAACCTACCTGACTGTCACAATTCTGGAGGTTTTCACCAGCTAGGAGGGACAGGAGTCTTAATTGTCAGGTGGTTGCACTGCACCGCATTGAGGACCCTGTCCACTTCATCAGGTCCAACAGGATCGAACTGTTCCCAGATAATCAGGTAAGACCTTTCCCCAGGCACCTCTAATGGACCTGCATCACACAAGGGTTCCAACTGGGAACGAATCTGAGTGACTTTGTCCAACAGGCGTTCAAGTTCCTCTGTGTGGCCCTGAAGATGATCATCCAAGCCCCCCTGTCCTAGGAGGGACCAGGTGATCTTGTACAGGGTTGCTGGGAGACAGTGTACGCACGCAATAAGGGGAGAAAAATAATGGTGTTTCACTACTCTTACCGCCACAAGGTAGGCCTTAATAGGAGCTCTAAGTCATGTCTAGTCAGATTCATCCCTCCAGCAGTGCTCTAGGTGTCTCTCTGCCCTTTTCAGAACCTGCAGCTCCTCCATGAACCACAGGGAGGGTTGGGAGCGATGGGTCAAGAGAGGCCTCACAGGCGCAATCCTGTCCAAAGTCTTGGCTGCCCTTTAGTTCTAGGATATAACCAGAGCTTCAGCAGGACCGTGCAGCAAGACCCCCAGGATATCCCCCAGTTCCCTCTGGAACCCATTTGGGTCCATCAGTTGCTGAGGCAGACCACTCAAATGGGTTCAGCCTCCCTGAGGAGGGGGGTGGGGGTGGCATAAGAGAATCTCAAAAGATTTCAGGGTATACTTTGACCATGACAGTGGGGATAACAACAGATCTCCCACCAGATCATGTTGCCATTGCTCCCACAAGAAAATTACTTTTAGAGAAAAGTAACGTTTTACACTTGGGCAAGAAAAAACAAATGTACAGGTACATATTAGGTGAAACCTGACTCAATAGCAGTAACTGTGAGAGGGATCTTGGAATCCTACTGGACAATCACTTAAATATGAGCTGGCAGTGTTCTGGTCATAGGTCTATACTATAGGCCACCCAACCAAACAGAGGAAGTAGATGACCTTTTTGCTAGTCAGCTAACTAAGGTATGTAGGAAGCACACCACAATAGTAATGGAGGATTTTAACTACCCTGACATCAACTGGGAGACAAACTCTGCACCAAGTGGAAGATCCAACAGGTTCCTAACAAACCTAGCAGACAACTTTGTTTCCCAAAAAGTAGAGAAGGGAACGAGGGGATCAGCCATATTGGACTTAATTCTCACTTACAGAGATGAAATGATAGAAGGTGTTGAAGCTACAGGAACCTTGGGGGCAAGTGATCACGCAATATTGGAATTCAACATTATGCAAACACAAGTAGTAGAAAAAAGTCAAACTAGTCTTGGACTTTAAGAGAGCTAATTTCAATAAACTTAGAGCTTGAGAAGGATTCCATGGATGAGAATCCTCAAGGGGAAAACAACTCAAGAAGCTTGGGAAATTTTGAAAAGTGAGATTATAAAAGTCCAGTCTAGCACAATACCAATGAAGAAGAAAAATAATAGATCTCAAAAGAAACCAGCATGGCTGCATAAAGAACTCTCTAACAAATTGAAAGACAAAAAGGACAAGTATAAAAAGTGGAAAAAGGGGCAAATAACTAAGGCAGAATATCAGCAAATAGCCCGAGCCTGTAAAGATGAAGTGAGGAAAGCTAAGGCTCATAATGAACAAAAGCTTGCGACTAAAGTAAAAAATAACAAAAAAAGCTTCTTCCAACATATTAAAAACAAGAAAAAAGTCAAGGAAACAATTGGCCCATTGCTGGGAGAAAGTGGCAAGAAGGTGACAAGCAACAGGGAGAAAGCAGAACTACTTAACTCGTTTTTTGCATCTGTCTTGAAACAAAAGGAAAAAACAGTCCAACCTATCAAAAACAGCACCACAAAAAACAGATTAGGAACACAAGTTAAAATAGGGAAGAAAATGGTAAGTGAACACCTGTCTACCCTAGACAAGTTCAAATCACCAGGACCAGATGGATTACACCCCAAGATTCTGAAGGAACTGGCAGACAAAATCTCAGAACCACTGAACGATATCTTTCAAAGTTCCTGGAGCACAGGGGAACTGCCAGAGGATTGGAAAAGAGCTGATGTAGTTCCCATCTTCAAAAAAGGAAAAAAAATAGATCCAGGAAACTCAAGACCTAACAGCCTGACCTCAATACCAGGGAAGATTCTGGAAAAGATAAACAACGAATCACCGAACACCTAGAAGCAAACCAAGTAATAACCAAAAGCCAACATGGGTTTGTCAAAAACAGATCATGCCAAACTAATCTTATTGCATTCTTTGACAAAGTGACAAAATTAGTGGACCAGAGGAATGTTGTCAATATACAGGTGAAACTCGAAAAATTAGAATATTGTGCAAAAGTTCATTTATTTCAGTAATGCAACTTAAAAGGTGAAACTAATATATGAGATAGACTCATTACATGCAAAGCAAGATAGTTCAAGCCTTGATTTGTCATACTTTTGATGATTATGGCTTACAGCTCATGAAAACCCCAAATTCACAATCTCAGAAAATTAGAATATTGTGAAAAGGTTCCATATTCTAGGCTCAAAGTGTCCCACTCTAATCAGCTAATTAAGCCATAACACCTGCAAAGGGTTCCTGAGCCTTTAAATGGTCTCTCAGTCTGGTTCAGTAGGAATCACAATCATGGGAAAGACTGCTGACCTGACAGTTGTGCAGAAAACCATCATTGACACCCTCCATAAGGAGGGAAAGCCTCAAATTGCAAAAGAAGTTGGATGTTCCCAAAGTGCTGTATCAAAGCACATTAATAGAAAGTTATGTGGAAGGGAAAAGTGTGGGAGAAAAAGGTGCACAAGCAGCAGGGATGGAGAGGATTGCCAGGAAAAGGCCATTCAAAAGTGTTGGGGACTTTCACAAGGAGTGGACTGAGGCTGGAGTCAGTGCATCAAGAGCCACCACACACAGACAGATCCTGGACATGGGCTTCAAATGTCGTATTCCTCTTGTCAAGCCGCTCCTGAACAACAAACAACGTCAGAAGCGTCTTATCTGGGCTAAAGAAAAAAAGTCATCTTTTCTGATGAGAGCAACTTTTGCATCTCATTTGGAAACCAAGGACCCAGAGTCTGGAGGAAGAATGGAGAGGCACACACTGCAAGATGCTTGAAGTCCAGTGTGAAGTTTCCACAGTCTGTGTTGATTTGGGGAGCCATGTCATCTGCTGGTGTTGGTCCACTGTGCTTCATTAAGTCCAGGGTCAACGCAGCCGTCTACCAGGAGATTTTGGAGCACTTCATGCTTCCTTCCGCAGACGAGCTTTATGGGGATGCTGACTTCATTTTCCAGCAGGACTTGGCACCTGCCCACACTGCCAAAAGTACCAAAACCTGGTTCAATGACCATGGGATTACTGTGCTTGATTGGCCAGCAAACTCGCCTGACCTGAACCCCATAGAGAATCTATGGGCCATTGCCAGGAGAAAGATGAGAGACATGAGACCGAACAATGCAGAAGAGCTGAAGGCCGCTATTGAAGCATCCTGGTCTTCCATAACACCTCAGCAGTGCCACAGGCTGATAGCATCCATGCCACGCCGCATTGAGGCAGTAATTGATGCAAAAGGGGCCCAAACCAAGTACTGAGTACATATGCATGCTTATACTTTTCAGAGGTCCGATATTGTTCTATGTACAATCCTTGTTTTATTGATTTCATGTAATATTCTAATTTTCTGAGATTGTGAATTTGGGGTTTTCATGAGCTGTAAGCCATAATCATCAAAATTATGACAAATCAAGGCTTGAACTATCTCGCTTTGCATGTAATGAGTCTATCTCATATATTAGTTTCACCTTTTAAGCTGCATTACTGAAATAAATAAACTTTTGCACGATATTCTAATTTTTCGAGTTTCACCTGTAATTTACTTGGACTTTAGTAAAGCATTTGATAAAGTAGACCATAACCTACTACTAGATAAAGTAGAAAAATGTGGGTTAGACAGCATCACCACCAGATGGATTCGTAACTGGCTGACCAACCGCACTCAACGTGTAGTCCTCAATGGAACTGCATCTACATGGAGGGAAGTATGCAGTGGAGTACCCCAGGGCTCTGTTTTAGGCCCAGTGCTCTTCAACGTCTTCATCAATGACTTGGACGAGGGGATAGATGGGGAACTCATCAAATTTGCAGATGACGCCAAGCTGGCAAGAATAGCCAACACTCCCGAAGATAGGCTCAAGATACAGAAGGATCTTGACAGACTGGAACATTGGGCGCTATCTAACAAAATGAAATTCAACAGTGAAAAAAGCAAGGTTCTACATTTAGGGAAGAAAAACAAAATGCACAGGTACCATATATGTGGTACCTTGCTCAAAAGTAGTAACTGTGAGAGGGATCTTGGAGTCCTAGTGGACAACCATTTAGATATGAGCCAGCAGTGTGCAGCAGCTGCCAAAAAAGCCAACATAGTTCTGGGCTGCATAAACAGAGGGATAGAATCAACATCACGTGAAGTGTTAAATACCACTTTATAATGCCTTGGTAAGGCCACACTTGGAATATTGCATTCAGTTTTGGTCACCACGATGTAAAAAAGATGTTGAGACTCTAGAAAGAGTGCAGAGAAGAGCAACAAAGATGATTAGGGGACTGGAGGCTAAAACATGAAGAACGGTTGCAGGAACTGGGTATGTCTAGTTTGATGAAGAGAAGGACTAGAGGAGACATGATAGCAGTGTTCCAATAACTCAGGGGCTGCCACAAAGAAGAGGGAGTCAAACTATTCTTCAAAGCACCTGAGGGTAGAACAAGAAGCAATGGGTGGAAACTAATCAAGGAGAGAAGCAATTTAGAACTAAGGAGAAATTTCCTGACAGTTAGAACAATTAATAAGTGGAACAACTTGTCTCCAGAAGTTGTGAATGCCCCAACACTGGAAATTTTTAAGAAGATGTTGGATAACCATTTGTTTGAAGTGGTGTAGTGTCTCCTGCCTGGGCAGGGGGTTGGACTAGAACACCTCCAAGGTCCCTTCCAACTCTGTTATTCTATTCTATTCTATTCTATTCTATTCTATTCTATTCTATTCTATTCTATTCTATTCTATTCTATTCTATTCTATTCTATTCTAGTGTGCAGCAGCAGCCAAAAATCCAATGCAATCCTAGGTTGCATTAACAGGGATAGAATCAAGATCACGTGAAGTATTAATAAGGTTTTATAATGCCTTAGTAAGACCACACTTAGAATACTGCATCCAGTTTTGGTCATCATATTATAAAACAAATGTTGAGACTCTGGAAAGAGTGCAGAGAAGAGCAACAAAGATGATTAGGGGGCTGGAGGCTAAAACACATGAACAGTTGTAGTAATTGGGTTTGTCTAGTCTAGTGAAAAGGACTAGGGATGACATGATAGCAGTGTTCCAATACAGGTAACCCTTGACTTACTACCACAATTGAGCCCAGAATTTACTTTGCTAAGTGAGAAATTTGTTAAGTGAGTTTTGCCCCAGTTTATGACTTTTCTTGCCACATTTGTTAAGTGAATCACTGCAGTTGTTAAATTAGTAACACGGTTATTAAGTGAATCTGGCTTCCCCATTGACTTTGTCAAAAGGTCACAAAAGATGATTGTATGACCTGGGACACTGTAACCATCAGAAATATAAACCAGTTGTCAGGAATCCGAATATAAATCAAGTGACCATGGAGATGTAACAGTCATAAGTGTGAAAAATGGTCATAAGTCACTTTTTTCAGTGCCGTTGTAACTTTGAATGGTCAGTAAATGAACTGTTGTAAGTCAAGGACTACCTGTATTTGAGGGGCTGCCACAAAGAAGGGGGGGTCAATCTATTTTCCAAAGCACCAAAAGGCAAGACAAGAAACAATGGATGGAAACTAATCAAGGAGAGAAGCAACCTAGAACTAAGAAATTTCCTAATGGTGAGAGCAATTAACCAATGGAATAGCTTGCTTTCAGAAGTTGTGGGTGCTCCATCACTGGAGGAGATGGGACAGCCATTTGTCTGGAATGCTATAGGGTCTCCTGCTTGAGCAGGGGGTTGGACTAGAAGACCTCCAAGGTCCCTTCCAACTCTGTTTATTCTGATCATCTCCAGTATGTCACCACTGTCCCGAGTCAGGCCTGAGATGATCTGGGATAGGTCCATGGATGCTATGATGGCCATGAACTCCTGGGCCACTTCTGAGGCCAAAACCAGGGAGGGCAGATCAAAGTCCTTCAGCCTGGGGAGCTTCACTGCAACCCTGAGATGGCCTCCAGCAGCTCAGACAGGGAGGTTGCCACACAGCAGGGAGCTGGTACAGTAGGAACAATCCCAACTGATCCCGCAAGCCCAGCTTCAAAAACAGGGTTTCACAACCAGACACTTGGGGAGCAAGGCCTCTGAAACGCAAAAGAGATTCTCAGATGACCACTGCTACCTCACCTCCCTTGCCTTGAGGTCTTAGCTGATGCCAAACCCTAAATCCGTCTGGGCACATCTCCGAGAGGGGAATTCCCCATTTCCAGAATCAGCCAGGTCTCAGTGATGCATGCTAGGTCAGCTTGCTCCTCATCAATAAGGTCTTAGATAAGGGGAGCCTTATTATTGACTGACCTGGTATTCACCAGCAGCAGCTGAACCCCACAGGGCCTCCAAGGGCATGCTGTCCAGGGGCTGGGAATGAACTCATGGGGCCTGATTTAAAGTTTAGGAAGTTTTAAATTTAGCTGCTTTTATCTAAAAATATAAATAAAATAATAAAATATTTGTGCAGCTTTTTGAGATTTGGTCTGTTTCTGTAGTGTTTCACTCTAACTACACAAACAAAATCTCACAAAGCTGTATGTGGCATTTTGTGTGGAAAAAGTGTGAAAGTTGGTTTTTGAGCTTTTCGTGGCTGTGTGAGGTTCCTGCTTGTTGCAGGAGCCATTTTGGATAAAGTGCAGCTGCTTTTACATTGTGTGTGAGTCAGTTGTGTTGTGTGTGTGTGTGTAAAGTATGAAAGTTGGTTTTTGGTACCTCTTATTATTTTGTGTACTTTATTATTTTTATTATTTATTATTGGCCACACCCACCCGGTCACCTGACCAAGCCATGCCTACCCGGTCACCTGACCACCAAGCCACGCCCACCAATTAAGCCACACCCACAGAACTGGTAGGGAAAATTTTTAGATTTCACCCCTGGTGTCTTCCCCTGTAACGGCCTGCCTTCTGTCTCCTGTAACAACCCATGTCTATCAGCACCTTGATGTGTTTTACCGCCCCAGGTCCCTCAAGGTGATCCTCCCACCCTGATCTCCCTCCTCTAGGAGCAAAGGGCTCTGCCATCTGCTTTCAGCCAGTCTCATTCACTGCATCAGACATTCTGGGGAGATGGTTGAGGAAGGGAGCCCTCATGGCAGTGCCAACTTGGCTCCCACTCCTCCACTCCCCCCCACTACCCAATGTTCTCTCTCCTAAATTGGTTCTTTGCATTGGCCAGCCAGAGGGAGGACAGACTCACCCAACTCATCTACCCAACTCTCACTCTGGGTGGTGGCCTCAAGCATCCCACCCTAACACACTAGCCACTCCTAGGCTCTCACCCTAGGAGTGGACTCAAGCACTTCAGGGCCCTTAGTCCGTCTCCAGCGTAGCCACCACTCTCTTGTCCAATGCACCTGGAGGGGGGGCAGCCAGCTCGCCACCACCAAGTCACCTCTGCCAACTCCCCACTGCCAAGTTGCCGCAACTCAGCACAGGGACAACTCACCACAGGCAGCCAACAAGTGGGTGGGCAGAGTGCAGAGTGGTGCCAGCTGGGGGCTTCCCATTTTCACACCCTCCGCCACTGCACCAAGCTGTGGGCCGAAGAGGCTGGAGACAGCAGTGGCCAGGGGTGTCCCATTTTCACACACCCCACCACCGTTGCCACCACTGCCGTCCTCTTCGGCCCAGAGCTTGACAGGGCGGTGGCGGCAGAGGGTTGTGTGAAAATGGGACACCCCTGGCCACCACTCTGCCCACCTGCTCACTCACCCGCCTTCCTGGCTCTCCCTTTGGCCGCCCACGGCAACTTGTCCCTGCAGCAAGTTGGCTGTGTGGAGTTGTCCTGCAGCAACTTGGCGATGAGCTGGTCTCACCAAGCTGGCCGTGGCAAATTGTTCCATTCTGCTTGGGGGGCCCACACTCCCCTCAAGTTTTTTCCTAGTCTTATGAGCAGTGGTGAAATCCAAATTTTTTTACTACCGGTTCTTTGGGCGTGGCTTGGTGTCCGTGGTGTGGTGTGGTGTGGCTTGGTGGGCATGGCAGGGGAAGGATATTGCAAAATCTCCATTCCCACCCCACTGTGGGGCCAGCCAGAGGTGGTATTTGCCGGTTGTCCGAACTACTCAAAATTTCCGCTACCGGTTCTCCAGAACCTGCTGGATTTCACCCCTGCTTATGAGAGCCCCTGCTTATGAGAGGCCATGGATTCAAGTCACCTGCTCCGCCTTTGGTTTTAGGTCTTCCAAAAATTTTCCTAGGGGCCACCAAGCTCCAGCCATGGTTTTGTAACACCTGCTCTGGGTCCCACTCTTGGACTGCCAGCCCTTGACCACCACCACTGCTTTTGCAGAGGCCCCAGTCACAAGTCACCAGCTCCTAACATTTTCAACTCACTGGCCCCTGTCTTCAGGCCCTGTTGCAGCATTGCTGTCGGCCTCAGTCCTCATAGCACCGCCCAGTCTCCACTGTTAGCCTCTCATCGCCACAACCCTCAGTCTCACCTGTGGGGCTCCTTCCACAACCCAGTATCAAACGCTGCTATCGCCCTCACCAATAGTTGGCCTCGGTCTCAACTGTGGGGCTTCACTCCATGCCTCTGGAGCAAGCCGCCACTCCAGCCTTGGCCAGCTTCAGTACTAGCTTCAGCTCCATCCCCACAGCCTGACACTTGTCACTGCTGCCAATGCCATCACTGTCCTTGGTCCTACCCTTGCGGTCAAGCCACAGCTCTGGTTTAGGCCCCAGCTCTGGTTCCAGGTGCCCTCTGTTATCTGTGCCTTCAGGTTCACAGCACTGTTGCTGCCAAACAGTTGATCACCCATGCTGCTGAACAGCTGAGCCGAACACCATATTTTAATCTGACCTCAGCCAGAGAATTTCTCAGAACATCTATTCCTATTCCCATTCCCATTCCATTCCATTCTATTCTAATGAAATTTATTTGCCACCCATCTCATGTCCAACGACTCTGGGTGGCTTACAATATAAAAACATTAAAATCATGAATTATAACACCATAGATAAAATCTTTAACACAAGATGGCAAAGGAGGGAGCTGGATACATGGGGGAGGGAGGTGGGATTAGATTTTAATTAGTCCACCACCTCCAGCATGAAGCTCCCCCATTGAGTTCCCAAACCATCTGGCAGAGCCAGGTCTTAAGGCTCTTACGAAAAGTCCGAAGGGTGGGAACCAGTCTCACCTTGGGGTAGGATGTTCCAGAGGGCAGGAGCCATGGCAGAGAAGATTCTTTTCCTGGATCCTGCAAGCTGAAATTCCTTGGCTGATGGGATTTTTTTATTTATTTATTTATTTATTTATTTATAATAAATAAATAAATAAATAAATAAATAAATACTATAGGCCGCCTGTCTTACCTAAAGGTAACTGTGGTCGACTTACAGTCATCCACAGTATGCCCCCACTGCTGGCATGGGTGGGGTGGGCCATTCCCATTGGGTGAGATGGTTACATTTTGGATTCCCAACCTCATGTTTACAAAGTAAAATACATTGTAGGAAATACTAAAATAGTAGTTCATATTATGGAAACAGTTCAGAGAGAGGGCAGACCAAGTACAGCTGGCCTCAGCAGAGCTATTGGATCTGGTCCTGATAATTTAAAAGTTCTGAGGCTATTGCTCAATTGCCTTCCTTCACCATTTGTAATTCTGTTCCTGCTGCATATTTTCCCCACTATCACACGGGAAAGAAAAAAGTCAAGGAACTGGTAGATGACTTGACGTAATATTTCCATGCATTCTTCCTTCCCCCAAGTCCTCTGTAAAAGATAGATTTTTAGTTGGAAAATAGAGTTATATCTATAAATTTGTAGAATAATTTTGTGTAGACCACTTCTGTAGGAGATCTCATGTATTGTTGCCCTTTTGTGTAAAACTTTTATTATTAAATGTCCATTATTTTTTTGCAGTGGGCAGATCAAGCTGGCAGACTTTGGTCTTGCCCGACTTTACAATTCAGAAGAAAGGTAAGATGTTTAAGAGGCGTGTAGACATGACTTTAGATATTTTAACCATAATACGCCAGGATGGACTTCTGTACAAACCTTATTGAATTCACTTGTACGGTCTAGGATAATTAACCATGGTTCACATAGCTGTGCCTACTTTGCTGCAGGCCCCCCACTGCAGCCAACCCATTGCGGGCATTTATCGTCAGCCGGCCATTTGCCAACGCTCCTCCAATGTACCCTCCTCCTGGGCAATTTGCCGAAGGATACTTGTCCCCGGCCAATCCACAGTGCAGGACAAGTAACCATGTGTCCCTGCTCTGCTTTCCCATTGGACACAGTCAACGATAAATGCCCCATGATGGGTTGGCTGCTGTGGGGTGTGAAGTGGGCATAGCCATGTGCCTGTGGTTAATTGTCCCATTCCACACTTGCATACAAGCATATAGGAATTCTCTTTTTTGTCTCTCTTTTTGAGTCGGTGGTGTTAATGAGGGAGCTGATTGCACTGTCTTTGCCTGTTTATTGCCTGGTAATCTTGTTTCTGTTTTGAATTTATAACTAAATTTATTGTTTACTTCTAACACACCTCAGTCTTGAACTTGATTGAAGCCATTAGGCAAATTATTCTGAGCCTTAGATCCCTGACCATAAAAGCAATGATTTTCCTAATTTTGTTTAAAACTAAAACCAAAGAGAAAGCATTGACCTATCTTTCTCTGCCAATGAAGGTATCCTCCTTGATCACCTGATATGTGATAGTTTTCTGTAGAGCGAGGAATCTTTGTGTGAGATCAGAGGCAGTTTTATTATTTCTTGTTGTCTCTGAAGTGTGATATATAGATACACAGAAACATTGTGTTCTGTGACTGTATCTTCATCACTTTTCATTCCGAATGCTCTGATAGGGCTTGAGGACAACTTTAGATAAAATTTCTCGTGGCTTAAAAGTGATACTTAAATAATAGTTACTCTGTTGATTGCACCATCTGTTTACTTTGATTCTTACAGAATTGAGCCTAAAGTGTTGTTTTATATAATTGTTTTTTTACTTAGCCGTCCATATACCAATAAAGTCATTACACTATGGTATCGACCACCTGAGTTGCTGCTAGGTGAGGAGCGTTACACACCAGCTATAGATGTCTGGAGCTGTGGGTAAGCCAGTGACACTTTCATGTTTTGATTTTTGATGTTAGCTTGTGGCTACTATCTGCAGTCACTCATACCTCAAACTTTAAGCATAGTGTGGTTGAAATGGCATATATTTTTGATCTACCTTAAGTAAGTATGATAAATATCAATTTCTCCCTTGCGCTGCTTAGAGAGTCCATTGAGTGGGAGGTTCCTCATCCGATTGGCCTCTTACTGAGTAAGAAATTAGACTAAACACACCTCCTCTTCCTGTTTAGCCCAGTTCCTTACTCAGTCCGAGCCTCAATCACTTGTTTTTTCCTGGAGCTCCACTCTTTGGACTCTCTAAGCCTAATATTGGTTTGATTTCTTGGAAATTGTTGTTTTTCTTCGGCGAGGAGCAAGCGAAGGGAGGAATTTTGCAAGCGCTGATCAGCTGTTGAGCGCTAGCTTCGGCGGCAGCTCAAAGTGCTTCTTCTGACCCAGCGTGTGATCATGAGTTACTGGAGGGCGCGTAAGGGGCTGTTTCGTCGGCCTCGCGCCGTTTACGATATCTTTGCTGTGGGTTGGATAGAATCAGAGGCTGGCTGTCCTTTTGTGCCATTTTTTTCTGGAGTTGCAGAGGAAGGAGCGCGCGTGGGAGGCTGTGTTGCTCAGCCTCGCGCTAAGGGAATGGAGAGTAGCCTCATGGTGCCTTGGCTCAGCTCTTCCCTGTATTGCCTCAAGCTAAGCTTAAAGGGGTCATTTGCATTGACATTTGGAGTGCTTCTGGGGCTATTCCGTCGGTCCTGGGGCATTCCTCCCCTTTTTAAATTGTGATAATTGCGCTTGTTTGCTCTGGGTCCTGGGATTACTCTGCAAGGCTTGGCTCCATTTTCAGAGTGGGACTGCCTCGTCAGTCCTTCACCTGGCCGCCATTTTGGTCCCGCCTTTAGCACTGAGTCATTGGGCGCCATTTTGTTTCCAACTGGGCCTTTTTTTGCAGTTTATTTCATATGCCTGTCTGCTTTTACTAACTGCCCTGATATTCCCTGTTTATTTCAGGTCCCTTTGGGGCAAGATACAGTGGCTCTTCTGTTTATACATTCTTGCTGATTTATAATTATGGCAGAACGCACCTGTTCTACTAGAAGTTCCAAAGTCCCATCTCAGCATAAAGGAGGATCCAGATCCAGCTCTCCCTCTCCCTCCTCTGTTTCTCTTTCTGCTACTGCAGAGAAGGATGCCCAGAGAAGGCACATGGCCCTCAACAAGCAATTTGATAAAGCAAAAAAGCAAGCTGAAGCCCTTGTGCATTCCCCTCCCTCTGTCTTGCCTGTTCCTCTTGATCTCATTCCAGAAGAGTCTCCGGAGCTGACTACCATTCACGACTCCTCCTCTTGGTCTCCAAACATCAATTCCTCTGCTCAGGGTGACCAGCCTATGGTGAGAGAGGTTTTTACGCAGGGAACTGAGGTCCACTCACCTGCAGTCACTCAACCCTCTGCCACATTCACTCCTACATCGGCGGGGCTCCGCCCTCCAGAAGGTCAGTCCTTTTCTATTCCACCAGAGATGTGTGACATGATAGCCCAGTCGGTGGCTAGAGGCATTGAATCCGTCTTCTCACAAAGAGGTATTTTGGCTCCTTCTTCTGTGCCAGCTCCGTCCAGGCTTTCCTCAGGATCTCCTCCGCTCTTGACCCAGGAGGCTCCTGCTCCTTCCCGGTCTCCTTCTCATTCGCATCGCACTGACCAGTCCTTTATGGATGATGATGAGAATCTTGACTTCTGTCTTTCTGATGATGAGGAAGATCCCTCTTCCAGCAGTTCTCCTTCCACAGGACTCTTCTGTCAAGAGATGTTCAAGACTCTGCTGCACAAGGCCAAGGTCACAGCAAATATGGGTCTGACTCAGCCTCCATCGATGCCTGCTTCGGAGTCTTCTGATTCCAACGCCTGTCTTTTCACCGAATGTGTCGCCCAACAAGATGCAGTTCCTTCTCCTAAATTTTTTGTTGATACTGTTCAGCGTCAATGGTCACAGCCGGGTTCCATTTCCAACCCCAGTGGTTTGGATAAGAAATTGTACTCTGTGGAGCAAGAATTTGAATAGCTTTTGAAGCTCCCTGTCATTGATCCTCCCATGGCCAGCCTGACTTCCCCCAGCATCCTTCCATCCGATGCTGCTGAAGGTCTCCGCACGGAGGACAAACGGGCCGAAATATCAACACGTAAGACTCATTTGGCCTCTGCATGGGCCATCAAGTCGGCTACGGCGGCCTCCTTTTTCGCCAGGACCTCTCATCTGGCTTAAACAGATGCAAGCCAGAGCTTCCACAGAGGATACCCGTTTACGACAGGATATTAGCAAGATAGTTGCCGCCACTGAATACATGGCGGATGCGACACTCAATTCGACCAAGTTCGCCTCCCGCGCCATGGCTTCCAACATCGCTTCACGTCGCCTCCTTTGGCTCCATCACTGGCAAGCGGACATGAAGACCAAGTGGCGTTTGGCGTCCGCCCCCTTCAAAGGGGGGGCTCTGTTTGGTGAGGCATTAGATCCCGTGTTGGTGGAGGGCAGGGACAAGAAGGTCTTTCCCCTTTCATCCAGGCGATACGACAGAAGGTCTACCTTTCCGTATCGCAGGCAGTCCTTTCGTCCCACTGAACAGGGGTTTCAAGCCCCACAACGTGCGGGTCAATTCGGCCAGTCTTCCAACAGAACCCAAGACCGTTAACCCTACAGGGATTGTGGCCGTCACTTCCAGGGCAAACGCCCCTTCAGAGGATCTGGGTCTCGACACTATCGCAGAAGATAACACCGTATCTCATTCACATCCCATCGGTGGTCGGCTAGTGCACTTCGCTGATGTCTGGTGCTCCACAACCACAGACGCATGGGCCATTCAGACGGTGTCCATTGGGGTCACCTTAGAGTTTGTTTCTTCCCCCCACGCTGATTTATTCAATGTTCTATTCCCGTGGACCCTTCTAAGAGGGCCTCGATGGAAGCTGAGATTCTGCATCTTCTCTCCATTCAGGCCATTGAACCGGTCCCCACAGAACACCAGGGCTCTGGGTTCTATTCCATTCTGTTTCTTGTTCCAAAAAAGTCGGGGGGTTATAGGGCCATTTTGGACTTGAAGCGCCTGAATGTTCATATTCATTATAGGCGCTTTAATATGCATTCACTCCATTCCATACTGAGTGGCATTAGGTTGGGGGACTTCTTATCATCTATTGATCTCCGGGAGGCCTATTTACATGTTCCCGTTAGGCTTTCCCACAGGAGGTTTCTTAGGTTTTGTTACGGGCACGCCCATTATCAATACAGGGCCATGCCCTTTGGCCTTTTCTCAGCCCCCTGTATTTTTACTAAACTTTTAGACGTAGTGGCGGTACATTTGCGTTCCTTCCCTGTCAGACTGCAGTGCTATTTGGACGATATTCTTATTCAATCTCCCTCGTTTCAGCAGGCCCAGGAGGATGTTCGACTCACCATCGAAGCTCTACAACAACACAGTTTCACCATGAACTGGGAGAAGAGCCAACTAAGTCCCTCTACGGACTTAGTTCACCTGGGAGCCCGCATCGATACCTCGTTGGGTCAGGTATTTCTGTCGCAGGAATGGCGTCACAACATCAGGTCCACGATCAGACAGGTCAGGGCACTTCGCAGGGTTCCACTTCTCCGGCTCTCCCAGTTGCTGGGCCAGATGATTTCGTGCCTGTCAATCGTTCCCTGGGCAAGACTGCACTCGAGACCTCTTCAATGGCTTCTTCTGCCGAGCCAGAAGGCAGGCAACAGCAACTCGTCCATTCGGGTCAGGGTCCCTTCCAAGGTGCTCAACTCGTTGCTCTGGTGGATTTCTCCCGCCCTGGAGAAAGGGTCCCCCTTGCTCGAACCTCACCGCCTAGTGGTCACCACGGATGCCAGTCTGGTGGGTTGGGGGGCCCACTTCAACTCCCAGGTCGCTCAGGGACATTGGACGGCCAACGATCTCCGCAACGATATCAATTGGCTGGAGTTGAGGGCTGCCCATCTAGCTCTGTCACTTTCAGAGCCACCTGTCCGGACACCACGTTCTTCTTCGGACGGACAATGTCACGGCAAAAGGCCACGTGAATCGCCAGGGCAGCACCCATTCCAGGCTCCTCATGGACGAGGCCGCCCAGTTGGGTCTTTGGGCAGAGAGACACCTGCTCTCCTTGCAAGCAGAGCACATAGCGGGAATCCACAACACTCGCACGGACTGGCTCAGCCGCACCGACATCGATCCGGCAGAATGGCAGCTGCATCCCTCTCTATTTCTTCAACGCTTCAGCCCGCCAACAGTGGATCTATTCGCCACCCCGGCCAATGCTCAAGTAACCCGATTCATCTCCAGGTACTGGACACCAGGAGCAGAGGGCACCAACGCCCTACGCTGTCGGTGGCCTCCGGGTCGGCTTTACGCCTTTCCTCCCATTCCATTAATTCCGAGGGTCATTCGGAAGATATTGGAGGAGAGAGCGGAAGTCATCCTAATTGCTCCCTTCTGGCCCCGGAGAGCCTGGTTTGCGGACCTCAAGGACCTCTCCATTGCTCCTCCCTGGAGGATTCCACTGGACCAAGTTTCTCTGCGGCAGGAGGCTGTGGCTCATCTAGACCCCCAGTGGCTTCAGCTAGCCATCTGGCTATTGAAAGGGACCTACTAAAGCGAGAGCTTTATTCCGACGAGGTGATAGACATTCTCCTGGCATCTCGCAGAAGTTCCACCACTCGCATCTATGAGGCCACCTGGTCTGCGTTCCGTTGATGGTGTAATTCGGCCCACATCGATCCCACTCGGGCCTCCATCCCGCAGGTCTTGCAATTTCTACAAGTGGGCTTCAAGGCTGGTCTGGCGGTCAATACCCTCAGACGACAGGTGGCAGCCCTGTCAACTGTTCTTTCCTGCAAGGGCCACAAGTCCCTGTCACTTCATCCTCGTGTCAGGTGTTTTCTCCTAGGAGTAACCAACTTACGCCCACCCGTCCACAGATATCCTTCCTGGGACCTTGGCCTGGTCCTGCAAGCCCTTATGGACCCACCTTTCGAGCCTTTATCCACAGTTAGTCTAAAGTTTCTGTCCTTCAAAGTTGCCTTCTTAATTGCTATCACTTCTGCTCTCAGAATTTCCGAACTTGCCGCACTTTTGGTTCACAGGGATCTGTGTTCCTTTCACTCCGATCGAGTCATCCTTCATTTGGACCCCACCTTTCTCCCAAAGATCAATTCCCACTTCCACAGATTGGAGGAAGTTGTTCTTCCAGATTTCTGTCCCCATCCCGTCCACCGTTCTGAACGTTGCTGGCATAAGTTGGATGTTCGTCGAGCACTCCGTACATACATCTCCCGGACAGCTCCCCATCACAAGTCGGAATCCTTATTTGTCTCCTTTCAACCTACCTCACTCAGCTCCAGGGTTTCTTCGTCCACTATCGCCAGGTGGCTCAAGGCATGCATCACACTGGCCTACGAGCATAGACACAGCCAACTTCCTGGTTGTGTTACAGCACACTCAACTCGTAGTGCCGCCACCACTGCGGACTGGGCCACTTAGGCCCCTCTCCTCGAGATATGCCGGGCGGCTACCTGGGTATCTCCAAACTCATTCATCCGCCACTACAAGTTGGACAGATTTGCTTCAGCCTAGGCGGCCTTTGGTCGTAGGGTTCTTCAGCGCGTCCTCCCTGTGGAGGACAATTCCACCTCCTCTGTTTCTTCCCACCCGGGGGATATTTAGCTTGGGTATATCCCACTCAATGGACTCTCTAAGCAGCGCAAGGGAGAATGAACATTGGACTTACCTGAAGGTTCTTTCTCCTTGCGCTGCATGAGAGTCCATACCCGCCCTCTCTGTGTTTCCTGTTTGGGGTGTTTTTCCCTTTTTTTCCCTTATGTTTATGTCTCGCTCAGGATGTCAGTTTCTTCGGATTCGGACTTCATGTGGAACTGGGCTAAACAGGAAGAGGAGGTGTGTTTAGTCTAATTTCTTACTCAGTAAGAGGCCAATCGGATGAGGAACCTCCCACTCAATGGACTCTCACGCAGTGCAAGGAGAAAGAACCTTCAGGTAAGTCCAATGTTCATTTTACTGTTTCTTTGGGATAGTAGCCACAAGCACATGCAA
Organism: Pituophis catenifer annectens; assembly: GCF_029215685.1. Classification (NCBI taxonomy): domain Eukaryota; kingdom Metazoa; phylum Chordata; class Lepidosauria; order Squamata; family Colubridae; genus Pituophis; species Pituophis catenifer. The sequence goes on along the minus strand of NW_027256885.1, from coordinate 29,197,045 downwards.
AAGCCCATTTCTTAAAAATGAACCTTTAGGTTTTTATATTTAAGATACTCTACTGTTCTTTTTTATAAATGTGAACTGAAATATTACTACTGTTCATGGCAATAGTTTTCTTCAGAAATGATGAAGACCTAACTATTCCACAAGGCAATGAGAAAATGCTGCTCTGTAAAAGTAGATAAGCTCATTTGCATGCACCTTTCATTGGTAATTTGCTGGTTATCTAATAAGATCCCTAGGCAGCCAAGAGAAGCTTGCCACACACACACCATCCTTCCACCCAGGGGTGAAATGCTCCCGGTTCGGACCGGATCACCTGATCCAGTAGCAATGGCGGTGGGTGGTTCGGAGAACCGGTAGCAAAAATCCCTGGCCACCCCATGCCCAGCTGAGCCGCGTGATGCCCAGCTGAGCTGCGTGATCATCAGAGGTTTTTTTTTTTTACTTTTAAAAACATTTTTTCTTTGGCCGAAAAAATGCTTTTAAAAGTTAAAAAAAGGCCTCTGATGATCGCATGGCTCAGCTGGGATCGTCAGAGCCTTTTAAAAGCATTTTTTCTACAACCTCTTTGGCCGAAGAGGTTGTAGAAAAAATGCTTTTAAAAGTTAAAAAAAAAAAAAAGTTGGCCACGCCCACCCAGACACATTACCCCCCACCACCACCACCAAGCCACGCCCACAGAACCGGTAGTAACAAATTTTACATTTCACCACTGGTCCCCCAGCCCTATCTTCTAGGGGGGAAAGGAGGGGACGGGGGGGGCAGGATGAATAAAAACAGGCAATTCGGACAAAAGGAGAATTTGTAATTCTCGTGGCTGGGATCCCGAGGTAACCTGGTTTTAAACAATTCAGCAACTACTTAAAGCTCAGACCACAAAGGGGAGGGGTGCTGCCATTCTCCACTCTTATTGTTCCTCTGCATTTTATATTGTTGGGGGTGTTTTGGGGGGGAGGAGAAATACTATTATTCTGGTTCTCCTTCTTTAGAGAAACCAGCAATGCTCTTTTTTTAACAGTCTTGTAGTCACAATGACCACATTTTCTTGTGAATTAAATAAAGGACAAACTGAAAAAGGGGGGCAGATTTGACATCAATTTGTAAGGATTAAAAAAAATGAATTACTTTTATTTACGACTTTGTTTCTCAAAGGAAAAATTCAAGCACAAAAAAAAACTGGAGCAAAACTTTATAAAAACGAATAAAGAGTTGTTTTCTGAAATAACGGGCCATCCTTTAGAATGAAGGTCACTGCATCTTTAGCTGATGTTTGCTAAATTGTGGGGGGAAAGGATTTATTAACCTCTGTTCCTACTTATAAACCTCTTTGAAACATGCCATTCCCTGCAAATACAACTTTGCAAAAGTGCAGTGAAATTTTTAGCCTCTTTATCAGAGTTGGGAAGCGATAAAATTCAGCTGATTCAGATCCAGAGCCCTGGTCAAGTCTCAACATCTGTTCAACCTGGACAGCGCAAACAGACAAACACTAACAGCACCTGTGCCACGGTGTTGTTTGTTTTGTGTGCAATCTTTACAGAACCGAGCTGTTGAACCGAGGGCAGTTCACAAAACACACCCAGTATTAAAGCAGTTTTGCTTAGTTTGGGGGATACGTGTCTCATGAACCTAAACAACAGCAGCTGATAGACTAAATCTTAGCTCAACAAACCATAGCTTAGCCCGTGGTGGGAATGTGGTTTTTAAGGTCAGGAGAAAGACCAATCCAGAGATTAGATTTCACCCTTTCTGGGGTTCACAAACTTGCCGTCTCCCTCACCCCTCGAAGGTCAATCATTGTCCTCCCAACCATTTTCAACAAATGATACCAATTAAAAAAATGACATCACGACCCCCTCCCTTCCCCAATACCCATGGTTCACAGTTTCGGGAGGAGGAGCATGGGTTCAATTGCTGCAAGGATGGAGGAAGGGCCAACAGACCAAGTCAAAAAAGTCAAGATGGGGGCTGCTGAAATTCTGAAATTCTGCTGCTTTTTTTAAAAAACAACAACAATCTGCATGACAATAGAGTGACTTCCTAGACGGAAGGCTTTCTCAAACATAATGCAAACAGGGTCCATCTGTTTTATCATGGCCTTTTACGCAGGGGTGAAATCCAGCAGGTTCTGACAGGTTCTGGAGAACCGGTAGCGGAAATTTTGAGTAGTTCAGAGAACCGGCAAATACCACCTCTGGCTGGCCCCAGAGTGGGTAGGGAATGGAGATTTTGCAATAGCCTTCCCCTGCCACGCCCACCAAGCCACACCATGCCCACCAAGCCACGCCCACAGAACCGGTAGTAAAAAAAATTGGATTTCACCACTGCTTCCACCCCACCACCCACCACCCCACAAATCCCCAATTTCTGCTATTGGTGTTTTAGCTTGTTCTGTTTTCTTCCTAGCTGCATCCTTGGGGAACTGTTCACAAAGAAACCTGTTTTTCAAGCTAATCTTGAGTTGTCTCAGCTTGAACTAATCAGGTAAAGCATTCTGTGAGTGGTGGAAAGGAGATTGGGCACTGAAAGTAGTTTGTGTATTTTGCCTTGGCAGTGCCAGCAGTTGTGATAGTTGCTGGAATTGCCAGCAATTATATTAGGTCCAGATCAGATCTATGAACAATATATACCAACTGGTTGCTCATGTTAGAAATGTATATAGATGTTTTCTTATGAGAAAAATGCCTTTCTTGTGTTTGTTGAACGTATATAACTGTTTCTTATCTTCTGAGTCCCTGTCTCCAGCCTGTCAATCCATTGTTCAGCAGACAGGAACCCAGAATTCTATATGTGCAGCTTATTGTTAGCTATAATTTTGAACTGTGGTTCTAATGGTACTGTTAGAGGACTAGAAGCTGGCATTTAGGCTCCTTTTAAATCCCATACAAAGTTGGGGGAAAGGCAGAATCAGAAAAGAATAGCTATGCGGCTTATTTAGCTTGTCACATAACATCTACCTATTCCTCAGAAAATAGTGTTTCCAGTTTCATCAGCTGCAAAATCTTCCCTGGAACATCATTCTCTCCTCAAGTAACTTAATTGTTGTTGGGGATCTTTCTAAAATCTGAAACCCATTGCCTTGACACATTTTTATTATTCATATCCAGTTGTCATCTTTAGCTAATCTTAATCAACTCTGTGCTTGTCAGGACTTTCAGTTTGTACAAGGAAAGTTCTATTCTGTTGTATATGAATGGGGAGACATTTCTGCGTGCTCTGAATACCACAGAAAAATAGGCTGTTCCTTTAAATACTTAAGGTCACAGTACATATCTTCTGCATTTAGAGATCATTAATGGAAATTTCACTCCTGCTGCCCAAATTATATTTCATTTTCTCCCTGATGCCCTTTCTACTTCAATTGTAAAGACCATGCCAATAGCTATTTATAAAACCTTTGTGATATTTAAAATAAAATTGGAGTTTAACTAGACAGAACTGAAAATCATCATTTATGTATACTCTTTGTGTATTTACTCTTTAATATTTAGCAGCTAGATTTTTCTCTTACCTTTAAAGTGAAAAAAATCCTGGTTAAAAGTTAAATCAATCATGATAGTTCTTCAAATAGGAAAGTCCTGAGTGATTGTATATAGTTAATCATGTGCCTAATCTTCATAAAGTTTATGAAAATTGCTTTTTTCTGTTCATGCTTTAGTCTATTATTATCATCATCATCATCATTATGTTATCCTGCCATTTATTTATTTATTTATTGATTGATTGATTGATTGATTGATTGATTGATTTGATTTGATTTGATTTGATTTGATTTGATTTGATTTGATTTGATTTGATTTCTATACCGCCCTACTCCCGAAGGACTCAGGGCGGTGCACAGCCAAACAATAAAAACATACATATAAAATTTAAAAGTAGAATAAAATCAAATTAAATAATTTTGGCCCCGACAAATTTAAAACCCCAATCTATTTAAAACCAATTTTAAAATTGAATATATAAAATACTAAAAAATATTTTAAAATTAAAAATCTTCTATAAAAGAGGGAGAAAATTAGGCCAGGCCCGCCTGGTGAAATAATAAGGTCTTTAAAGCGCGGCGGAAGGTGCGCAGATCCGGGATCCTCCGTATCTCTGGGGGGAGCTCGTTCCAGATAGTAGGTGCCCCCACAGAGAAGGCTCTCTCCCTGGGGGCCACCAGTCGGCATTGTTTGGCCGACGGCACCCGGAGGAGCCCCTCTCTATGGGAGCGTATCGGCCGGTGGGAGGCTATTGGTGGTAGTAGGCGGTCCCGCAAGTACCCAGGTCCTAAGCCATGGAGCGCTTTAAAGGTGGTAACCAAAACCTTGAAGCGCACCCGGAAGACCACCGGGAGCCAGTGCAGCTCGCACAGGAGAGGTGTTACATGGGAGCGCCATGTCGCTCCCATTACCACCCGCATGGCCGCACTCTGCACCAGTTGGAGCCTCCGGGTGCTCCTCAAGGGGAGCCCCATGTAGAGAGTGTTGCAATAGTCCAGGCGGGAGGTCTTTTAAAATATATTTTGGTCTACTCAAGGCAGCGAACATGCCTAACACTCCTGCCTTCTATTTTCCCCACAGTTACAACCTTGTGAGGTGGGTTGGGCTGAGAGAGAGTGACAGGCCCAAAGTCATCCAGCTGGCTTTCATGCCTAAGGGAGGCCTAGGACTTACAGTGTCCTAGTTTCTAGGGCAGCACCTTAATCACTACTCTAAACTTTCTTATAAAGTTATCCATCTTCTCTCCACATTGCAGGTTATCAAGCAGTGGTGGAAAATGATACATGCATATGTTGATATATGTGATTACTGCACTATTTGGTGTTAGAGTTGGGTGAATAATTTGAAAATAACCAAAGAACTGAGTGATTTTAATTCAAGTATTATGTTTATTGAGAGATTCAAAACAGTGCTTACATTTCCTTTCAGCCGTCTTTGTGGGAGCCCCTGTCCAGCTGTATGGCCAGATGTCATCAAACTCCCCTACTTCAACACCATGAAACCAAAGAAGCAATATCGTAGGCGCCTACGGGAGGAGTTTTCCTTGTAAGCTTGTGTAGTGCTCTTTGGGTGAGAGCATAGCATGGTGTGCAGCTTGGGATCCTCTCTTTCAGGAAATAGGTTAAGATAGACTTTTGGGGAACAACCTTTTTTTAATAATATAATGTTAATTTAATTTTTATAAATAACTCAAAGTGGCAAACATATCTAATACTCCTTCCTCACCCTGTTTGCCCCACAACAACTCTGTCAGGTAGGCTGGACTGAGAAAGAATGACAGGCCCAAATCACCCAGCTAGTTTTCATGCCTAAAGTGGGACTAGGACTCACAGTCTCCTGGTTTCTAGCCTGGTGTCTTAACCACTAGACCAACTTTTGAGGATGGGAAAGAGAAGGGTGAAATTGTTGGCAGCTATGTCTTATGTATGTTTATTGCAGTTTTAGATGACTTTATTGGCTCAATGTGTGCTGTTAATTGTACTGGACTATGAACTTCAATACCTGTGAACTTCTAGGGTTCGTAAAACATTAATGGGCATAAAGTCACAGAATTTAAGTGACTTCTACATCTACTGGAAGTGAATGGAGTTATTTGGTTAGTCAGCAAAGGAAGAGCATTAGACCTCTGAACATCATGGTGATCCATGTCCCAAGACAGTAGGCTTTCAGCAGGAAAGAAATGAGCAAATCCATAAATGTGGCTCATTTAGCAGTGATTTAATCCTAAAGTTAAGAGCTGTGGTGGCGCAGTGGTTAGAATGCAGTATTATAGGCTAATTCTGCCAGCTGCCAGCAGTTCGATTCTCACTGGCTCAAGGTTGACTCAGCCTTCCATCCTTCCAAGGTCAGTAAAATGAGGACCCAGATTTTGGGGGGCAATATGCTTTAAACCACTTAGAGAGGGCTGTAAAAGCACTATGAAGCAGTATATAAGTCTAAGTGTTATTGCTATTGTTGCTGATACCAGATTTTGAGATCATCGCATCCTTTCTTCTAGAGCTGGTGCACTTGATTGGTTTTTACATGAATATATGGAAATGACTAATATGAAATCATACTTATCCATATAATCCAGAAATATCTGCTTTGACTAGTAGCAGTTCTTCAGACAAACATTTACCCCAAGGGCCCAGGGGAGGGGTGGGGGAGTGGCGGTGATTATTAGGGAGAGTCTTTGTCCGAGGGAGACCACTGTTCCTCAGATAGCCGGATGTGAGTCCCTCTTTGTGAAGTGGGGCCGTGGGGTGCAGATGGGTTTGCTGACTGCGTACCTGGCTCCCTGCCACATGGCAGCAACCCTACCCGAGCTACTCGACGTCATCGCCGGGGTGGCGGTGGATACCCCCAGACTTATTGTCATGGGGGATTTCAACCTTCCATCCGCGGGTGAGACGTCAGAGGTGGCTCGGGAGTTCATGGCTTCCATGACGGCCATGGACCTGACCCAGTTAGTTCAAGGCCCCACTCACATAGGAGGACACACTCTGGACTTGATTTTTATCTCTGGTCAGTGGCTGAATGATCTTGGTAGAGGGGACTTAGACATTAAACCCTTGTCATGGACAGATCATTCGCTCCTTCACTTGGACTTTCCTACCGCTTGCCCCCGCCGCAGGGAGACGGAACCGACTAAATGGTTCCGTCCCAGGCGCCTGATGGATCCAGAAAGGTTCCTGACGGAGCTTGGGCCATTCCCTGAGACCCTGACACACGACTCGACTGAAGAGCTGGTGGCCGCCTGGGAGAGTGCAGCCGCCGGAGCTTTGGATCGTGTCGTGCCTTTGCGGCCTCTGACCCAATGCCGATCTCAATTGGCTCCTTGGTTCTCTGAGGAGCTGAGAGAGATGAAGCGTCGGAAAAGACGCCTAGAGAGCATTTGGAGGACTAGTCAATCCGATTCCGACCGGACACAGGTGAGGTCTTATATCAAGACCTACCTAGTGGCGATAAAAGCGGCGAAATCTAACCATTTTTCCACTCTTATCGCATCTGCAGAGAACCGCCCAGCCGCCCTGTTTAGGGTGACCCACTCCCTTCTTCGGGGGGGAGTGCGGGAGGATCCCTTGCAGGGTCGAGCTGAGGATTTTGTGCAATTCCTGCACGATAAAGTCGCTCGGATTCGGGAAGGCTTGGACTCCGACTGGGCGAGTCCGGGGGAGGAGACGAGGGTAGGTCTTGAGAATATTATCTGGGAGGAGTTTGATCCTGTGGCTCCCGAGGATGTGGACAGGGTTCTGGGTAGGATTAGTGCCGCCACATGTTTATTGGACCCGTGTCCCTCCTGGTTGGTACTGGCCTCCCGGGAGGTTACACGAGGCTGGCTCCAGGGGATTATAACTGCTTCTCTGAGTGAGGGTGCCTTTCCCGCCGCCTTGAAAGAGGCGGTGGTGAGGCCCCTCCTCAAGAAGCCTTCCCTGGACCCGGCTGAATTAGCCAACTACCGTCCGGTCTCCAACCTTCGTTTTGTGGCGAAGGTTGTTGAGAGTGTGGTGGCACGACAGCTGCCCAGGCACCTGGATGAAGCTATCTATCTAGACCCGTACCAGTCGGGCTTCAGGCAGGGGCACAGCACAGAAACGGCATTGGTCGCGTTGGTGGATGATCTCTGGAGGGCTCGGGACAGGGGTTGCTCCTCTGTCCTAGTCCTATTAGATCTCTCAGCGGCTTTTGATACCATCGACCATGGTATCATGCTGCAGCGGTTGAGAGGGTTAGGAGTAGGGGGCACCGTTTTGCGGTGGTTCTCTTCCTTCCTCTCCGGCCGCTCGCAGTTTGTGTTGGCAGGGGGGCAGAGGTCGACCTCGAGGCATCTCGCATGGGGAGTGCCACAAGGGTCGGTCCTCTCGCCTCTTCTGTTCAACATTTATGTGAAGCCGCTGGGTGAGATCATCCGTGGTTTTGGGGTGAAGTGTCACCTGTACGCTGATGATACTCAGCTGTACATCTCCACCCCAGACCACCCCAACGATGCCCTTGATGTGATGTCTCGCTGCCTGGAGGCCGTACGGGCCTGGATGGGGAGGAACAGGCTCAGACTCAACCCATCCAAGACCGAGTGGCTGTGGTTGCCGGCGTCCCGATATAGTCAGCAGGTGCCATCGCTGACTATTGGGGGTGAATCCCTGCCCCCCACAGAGAGGGCTCGCAATCTGGGTGTCCTCCTGGACGCACGGCTGTCTTTAGAAGAGCATATGACGGCCGTGGCCAGGGGGGCCTTTTATCAGGTTCGCCTGATCCGCCAGTTGCAGCCCTTTCTGGACCGGGATGCCTTGCGCACGGTCACTCATGCCCTTGTCACCTCCCGGCTGGACTATTGTAATGCTCTCTACATGGGGCTCCCCTTGAAGAGCACTCGGAGGCTCCAACTGGTCCAGAATGCGGCCGCGCGGGTGGTTATGGGTGCAACCCGCTGTGCCCGCGTGACACCCCTCCTGCGCGAGCTGCACTGGCTTCCGGTGGTCTTCCGGGTGCGATTCAAGGTGTTGGTTACCACCTTTAAAGCGCTCCATGGCACAGGACCCGGGTACCTTCAAGACCGTCTTCTGCCACCAATAGCCTCCCACCGACCAGTTCGTTCCCACAGAGAGGGTCTCCTCAGGGTGCCATCAGCCAAGTTATGTCGGCTGGCGACACCCAGGGGGAGGGCCTTCTCTGTGGGAGCCCCAGCCCTGTGGAATGAACTGCCCCCGGAAATACGCAAGATCTCTGACCTCCGGGTGTTCCGCTGCGCATTGAAGACCTTGTTGTTCCGCCAGGCAGGGCTGTCAATATAATAATTTTAAATTGGGGTATTTTAAATTTTAGAGTTTTTAAAGCAGCCAAATCTATTTAATTATTTTAATTTTTAATTATTGTTGTGTCTTGTGTTTTAAACTGGCTGTACACCGCCCTGAGTCCTTCGGGAGAAGGGCGGTATAGAAATAAAATTATTATTATTATTATTATTATTATGATTGATAATTATAAACACATGGGTTTGAAGCACAAATTGCCAGATGCTTGCAAGTATCAAATTGCAGTATGAAAGACGGACGTGTATCTATGTTCGGTGAATAGTTTCCATGTCCTTGCATAATGCAAATAAGGACTACATTTGTGTTCCCATGTTCTCTGAAGCACATTTTAGAGACTGATACTGAAGTATTACATGGCCCTATTGTTCATAGTTGGAAAGGGCTACGGAGGCACAAAATATATAGTTGTGTGCTACAAGTTGGCTATGCCTCATAAAAAGTATGCAGTTGCCTTAAATATTTGAAAATTATATTAAATAGCAGTGCTGATTATTGTGGGGACTGTGGGCTCCCCCCGCCCATATTTTTTCTCCTCTTCCAGTATTCCTTCTGCTGCCCTCGACCTGTTAGACAATATGCTAACACTTGACCCCAGCAAACGATGTACAGCAGAGCAAGCATTGCAGAGTGATTTCCTGAAGGATGTTGATATCAGCAAGATGGATCCTCCAGAGTAAGTATCCCACTCTCTAAGAAGGAAACATTGAGGAATGAAATACCTAGTCTTTTAGATGTGCTCTTCATATATCTACAGTACATGTGGTAGATTGGTTGGATTCATAGCAGGGCAGATATGTTAGCTTCACTCATAAAAATATATGCCTTTAGAATCACTGCTTGCACAATTAGGAAGGAGGCATGTTCATAAATATACTAGCATAAATAAATGCAGAAGGTTCAAGGAACTTAGTCAACCTGCATGTCACAGGGAAAAGGAACCCCACCCTTGGTTTACAAAGTACCATATTTTTCGGAGTATAAAACGCACTCCCCCCCCCCCCAGAAGAGGGTGGAAATGTTGGTGCGTCTTATACACCAAATACAGCCATTTTTGGCCTCCCAAAGCCCCACCCCGCTCGTCCCATTTTGGGGAAAAACGGGCCCATTTTTCGCAAAACCGGGGTGCACAGAGGGTTTGGGAGGCCTGCAGAGTGCTCCTGGGGGCTGGGGAGGGCAAAAACGGGCGTTTTTGCCCTCCCCCAGCCCCCAGGAGCACTCTGCAGGCCTCCCAAACCCTCTGTGTGCCCCGTTTTTGCGAAAAACGGCATTTTTGCCCTCCCCCAGTCCCCAGGAGCACTCTGCAGGCCTCCCAAACCCTCTGCGTGCCCCATTTTTTGTCAAAATGGGCTCATTTTTTGCCCGTTTTTCTCAAAAACGGGGGTGCTTTTGCCCTCCCCCAGCCCCCAGGAGCACTCTGCAGGCCTCCCAAACACAGAGGGTTTGGGAGGCCTGCAGAGTGCTCCTGAGGGCCGGGGAGGGCAAAAACCTTTTTTTTCTTACCTCTTCGAAATCTTGGTGCGTCTTATACACCGGTGCATTTTATAGTCTGAAAAATACGGTACTTTAAATTTGGAGGATGTGAGTGGCTTAGAATTATCTTCCTAGTACATGCAAAGATGATGCTGACCATCTCCTCTATTCCTGTAATACATATACACACAACCACCCCCACCCCCTTTTTTTTGGTCAAGGCCATATGGAATGTGTGGAAGCTACAGGTAGATGAGGCAAGGAGAGAATTGTTTGATCAAAGAAAACAATAGGCATGTCCAGATTACAGACCACATTTTCTTGCAATTCTAAATTTTATTTACTGAAATGGCCCAATGATATATATGTCTTAAGCTTCGCAAAAGGCAGTAGTGCAATTCTTGCATCCTCTATATGCCTTTAAACCCTTTTGTGATGTTTAAGACAAACTTTAGTCCTCCTCTGAGTCATTCACTCACCCCAAATGACATCCTTTTTGGACTTATATAAGAGTTGCTAAAACATGGGGAAGAAGAGAAGTTTTGCTTTGAACTATTAGGGTAAACATCATCTGTGGGGAGAGAAATACCAGTAATCTAATATTAGAATTTTACGTTTGATTGTCTACCCTTGTCACTATTGTCTCTAATGTTTGTGTGTTGTCTTTCTAGCCTTCCTCATTGGCAGGATTGTCATGAACTGTGGAGCAAGAAACGTCGGCGGCAACGGCAAAGTGGGATTGTGGTGGAGGAACTCCCCATGGCAAAGGTTTCCCAAAAGGACATAGCCTCTGTAATAAGCACTGATGCCATCCAGAATCATAGCAGCCCAGTACCCCCACAGCCTGCTCAGATCAAAACACAACCTGGTTCTGGACACTCATTTGGTTAGTGCATAGCCTAGGAAAATCCTTCAAGCTTTAATCAAGTAGCAGAACCTCTTGCTTCCCTAAATACTTGGGAAGTTAATTAAATGGAAGTAACTATTTTGAAAGGAGCTATGCACCACAGCAAGGAAAAAAGATAATCCTATTGCAAATGTTAAATTTATATACTTATATCACAGCTTAAATTAATTTGTTCCCAGATGGCTTTCAAGAAAATCAAATCATAAGAAACCCAGCATAAAAACTGGTATAATAATCTTTTATTATTATAACTTTAAGTTAAAACAGGAGGTTACAATTAAAATACTGAATTTGGAGGGGAGGGAATTGGAGTAGGACCTGGCAAATCATTCTGAGAGGGAAGTCTATAAATTGGCCAATCTGCAAACTACCTGACTTCAGATCCTGGGACACTACAACTTCATTTCAGATCTTGGAGGCACTAACTCCTCATTTGAAATTTAGTGGTATTGTCACCTTGTTTTAAATCCAGAGATGAATCTCCACAGATTATTTCAATGCATTCAGGTTAATATGGGAATTGCATTTGTTCAGGTACCTGGGTGCCAAGACATTGTAGGGCTTTTAAGCTACGCACCAACACTTTTAGATATACTTAGAATAGTAACAGGTGTGTTACTATTTTTTATTTTTTTATTATGTTTTCTCAACATGAATAAAATGCAAAACAAAACAGAAAAACATACATACATACAAAACAAAATTGTGTACAAAAAAGAGAAAAAAATGACCCAAACATCAAATAAGTCTAACATCATTAGACTACATCTGTCAGACCTGCCCATACTGACACAGGTTTATTGCCCATTTGTTCACACACACCCATGCCCCTTCCCCCCTAGCCTTTGATGGCAGGATGCCAGAGAAGTGCTAAGCCGAATATGACAGACCTGACATGCTGCCCCCTTTGACAGAGATGTTAGTCCTGCAGAGGAAGCAAAAGGGAGAGACACATAAAATACATAATTAGTTGGATGGTCATCTAGGTTTATCAGGATATTGTTGTGGAATTTTTTAAGCAGTTTGGACACCTTAATGTGTTTGGAGTCAACCCATTCAATTTCTGAAGAAGGGAAGTCCTTCCAAGCCACTAAATACTGGGTTTTTCCTCTGTATTTGCGAGAGTCTAATATCTTCTTAACCTCAAAATGTTGCTCTCCTTTGATCATGATAGGCTGAGGAGGCGGTTGTGGTTTCGGGCATAGGGAGGAAGTGATTTCTGGTTTCAGGAGACTGCAGTGGAAGATTGGATGAATGCGCCTTAAGGGTTTTTGGTAGTTCGAGCTCAACAGTCACTGGATTAATAAGCCTTTTGATAGGGAAAGGACCAACATACTTTGGACCCAGTTTTTTGGAAGGTTGTCTAGACTGCAAAAAGCTGGTAGATAAATAGACCCTGTCTCCAACTTTAAAGTTTTTCAGTTTCACACACTTTTTGTTGGCTTGCTTTTTATATGTCTCCCTCACTTCCTCTAGAGCTTTCCTTACTACTGGCCAGGTATTCTGTAGTTGTGTGATCCACTCCTTCAAGGAGGCGGTTGCTGGGGTGGCCTGGGGTAGTTCGGGGATAGATACAAAGTCCTGCCCCATGGCCACCTTAAAAGTGGTAAACCCAGTGCTGCTGTGTACTGAGTTGTAAGTGACCTCAGTGAATGGAAGGAGGTCCAGTTGTCTTGATAATTAATGTAACATCTGAGGTATTGTTCCAGGACCCTGTTCATACATTCACAGGCTCCATTCATTTCCAGATGGTATGAGGCACTAAGCCCCTGAGTTGTCCCCCAAAATTTTAAAAACTCTTGCCAAAACCACGAAGTGAATTGAACTCTGCAGTCCAAGATTATCCTTTCTATGGCTCCATGCAATCTATAAATATTAACAGTTTGGCCAGGGTGTTTTCAGAGGGGACTTTTTGTAGGGCACAAAGTGCACTTGTTTGGAGAACAAGTCTGTTATAACCCAAATTACGTTGTTCCTGGAACTCTCGGGCAACTCTATAATGAAGTCCATTGAGACATTTTTCCATGGGGCATCGGGCTCCGCTACTGGCTGCAGGAGTCCTGGTGTTTTCCCTTGTTGTCTTTTAGCAGATGCATAGATAGGACAGCTAGCTACATAGCTTTCTATGTCTTTTTTCAATGACTGCCACCAGAATTGTTGTCTAATTTAGGTGCAAGGTTTTTACAAAGCCAAAATGTCCTGCTGCTTTAGAATCATGGCTTTTCTGCAAGACCATCAGTCGTTGACTTTCAGGGACATATAGTTTTGCTCCCACCCAGGCTAAACCGTCCTGTATCGTACACTCACCCTTATGGGCTTGAAACCATTTGTCCTCTAGTGCTGCCTTCAGGGCAGCCCTAACATCCTCAACTACTTGGGATTTTAACATGGCTTGTGCTCTAGTGGTGACTGGAGCCGCTAATTGGTGGGACGGGAGGACTGGTCTGATCACTTCTGGCTTTGAGCTGCTATATTGTGGCATTCTAGCCAAGGCATCTGCTAAGAAATTTTTCCCCCCAGAAGATATTTCAGGGTGAAATTGAATCAGTTAAAATACTGAGCCCAGCGGACCTGTTTGGGTGACAACTTGCAGGGGGTGGGGGGGGTTGAGAGCCTCTATATTTTTATGGTCAGTCCACGCCTCAAAAGGTGTTTTACTCTCTTCTAAGAAATGTCTCCCAATTTAGGAGTGCTCAGTGTACCGCATATGCCTTCTTTTCCCAGACCACCCACCTGTGCTCAGCTTTGGTGAGTTTTTGTAAGTATACACACATGGCTGTAGAGCCCTTGCTCATTCTTTTGTAAGAGTACTGTCCCCACTGCCACATCTGCCTGGATGACAAAGGGGGCATTGGGGTCTGCGTGTTTCAGCACCGGCTCTGCCGTGAACAGGTGCTTAAGTTTTTCTAATGCCGCTTGGCATTCCATTGTCCATTTCAGCAGCTGGCTAGGCTTGGGTTTTCCCTCCCCTTTTCTCTTTAGCAGATTGGTGATAGGGATGTCATCTACATCTATCTATCTATCACTATCATCTATTGATCCATCATCTATCTATCTATCTATCTATCTATCTATCTATCTACCTACCTACCTACCTACCTACCTACCTACCTACCTACCTACCTATCTATCTATCTATCTATCTATCTATCTATCTATCTATCTATCTATCTATCGTCTCTCTACCTGTCATCCATCTATCTATAGCTATGTATCCCTGTTATCTACATCAATCTATCAATCAATCTATCTATCTATCTAGTCAATTTTACTCCGGTGGAATTTGCATTTTGACAGCTTGGCATACAGTTGGGCTGCACAGAGCTTTTTCAGCACAGCCCTGACCAGATTTACATGTTCTGCCATAGTCTCAGTATAGATTAGAATGCCATCCCCAGGTAAACTAGCACTCCCTTGTATAGATGCTCATGCAGCACTTTGTTTATCAGCTGCATGAACACACCAGGGGCCCCTTGTAGTCCGAAAGGGAGGACCCAGAACTGGAAACATCCTAAGTGGCAATTAAAAGCTGTCTTTCACTTGTCGCCCTGTTTGAACCTAACCCAGTAATACTGTATGTTTCTCACAAGTTGTTTGGTAAAGAATTTCCCCATTGCCAAATGGGCTAACATCCTTCATTAGGGGTAGCGGGTAGGCATTTTCAACGCAAAAAGCATTTAACCCGCAATAGTCAATGTATAGATGAAGGGACCCATCCTTCTTTTCCCTGAATAGTACCGGAGCAGCCACCCTCAGTCTGGCAGGCTGGATGAAGTTGCATGTCAGGTTTTAGTATATGAAGGTTCATAATTCCTCTAATTCCCTAGAGCAGTGGTTCTCAACCTTCCTAATGTCGCAACCCTTTAATACAGTTCCTCATGTTGTGGTGACCCCCAACCAGGGGTGGGTTCTAAAATTTTTTACTACCGGTTCTGTGGGCGTGGCTTATTTTGTGGGCGTGGCTTGGAAGTCATGTGACTGGGTGGGTGTGGCTAGCTGGTCATGTGACCGGGTGGCCATGGCTATGTGTATAGGGACTACTCAGAGGGCTGAAAAAAGTCATTTCTGACAGGACCTCGCACTTTTGACTGGTCCTCACACTTATGACCATCCTCACATTTATGCCCATGCAGCATTCTTAACAACCATGTCACTCATTTCACAACTGCTTCTCTTCACCATGGTGACAAGATAGGGCAAAAAACGTAAAATGTGAGGACAGTCGTAAATTCAAGGACTGGTCAAAAGTGCGAGGACCAGTCAAAAATAACTTTTTCAGCCCTCTGAGTAGTCCATGTGCACAAAAGGACTACCCAGAGGGCTGAAAAAAGTGATTTCTGACAGGTCCTCACACTTTTGACCGGTCTTCGCACTTATGACTGGTCATCATTTATGCCCATTGTAGTATTCTTAACAACCGTGTCACTCATTTCACGACTGCTTCTCTTCATCATGGTGACAAGATAGGGCAAAAACGTAAAATGTGAGGACAGTCATAAGTTCGAGGACTGGTCAAAAGTGCGAGGACCAGTCACAAAAAATTTTTTCAGCCCTCCGAGTAGTCCATATGCATAAAAGGATACAGCAATAGAGAGGGATGAAGGAAGGGAAGGGAAATTAGAGTAGGAGTGAGGGTAAGAGAGGGAGGAAGAGAGGAGGAGAAGGAGAAAGGAAGAGGAAGTAGGGAGGAGAAGAAGAGGGGGGGGAAGAGAAAGTAAGAATGAAAGAAAAGAGAGAGGTGGTAGGTTTGAGGAGAAAGATTGCTGTACAATAAAAAAGATGAAAGGGAAGAAAGCCAACCCCAAACAAATATAAAGATATTAAGATAAAGAATGAATTGTTAAACTTTAAAGAATAAAAGAGAACAAATATGAATAAATAGCAATAATTAGAAACACATACAAACATACAATGTATTTTCTTTGAACAGAGTATTTGGCCGGTTCACAAATTTAACCAGTGTTTAGTCATTTCAATTAAATTTACAATTTCTATATTTTCTTTTTGCCATATTTATTCCTCATCTATTTTTTAAAAAAACCAATATTACCCTTCATCCTCATCTCTAATCTTAATCAAATTCAATTTTTCCCTTCTATTCTATATTATACCCCTTCCCATTGTCATCTATTTTTATATCCATCCTCACATTGGTTAATTATGTAATTATGTAATACAGTTGTTTAATACAAATTCAACATTTTAATATAAATCAATTAGTTATATAACTATCTTTTTTGTATATTAATCAATATGAACATGAATATTCCAATTATTTCCATGCAATCCAATTTCTTACAAATCAATTAATTATATTTACCAATAATAATAAACCAAATAATTTCCCCCATATATTCCTCCAAACCACAACTTAACCATTTCTGCTTTCAACACAATATACAGTTAATAGTATCTCAATTATTACAATTCCCTAGTTAAATAGAGCTTTTTTTCTTTTGTGTTTTAAAATCTTGAACCTCCTCTTTTGCCCTAAATTTCCCATTGTTTGCAGTTTTGCACCTACCTTTTTTGGTGAGGAAAAAGAAAAAGAAAAAGAAATATCTCTCTGCCTCATTTTGTCACGTTGCAGCAAAGACCCTGCTTTACTTTCAGTTTCGCTTTTTCATCATAGCTAGGGGAAAAAAATCTGCTCCAGGAATTTACCTCTTTGCAGCTAGCTAGCAACAGAGCCCTCTGCAAAACAGCTGAGAGCAAATCAGCTGAGAGTCGGGACGCTGATCAAATCAATTTATGGTAATTAACCTATGCTTAAGCTGAAAGGGGCTGTTTTTTTCTATTTTTGCAGGCACCGGTCTACTCATTTGTTTTCTTTTAACACTGATCAGCTGTAGGGCGGCCCTTTGAAGCCCCGCGGCAAGAATTTAAACAGTTTTTTTTCCCTCTAGCCATCAGCTGGGACTCAGGAGGCAGCAATAGATTGGGAGTGGGCGGGGTAAGCGACCGGCGACCAGCGATCCAACAGAGGCAGAGGGTGAGGGTGAGTGAAGGCGTGGGGGGGCGCGCGAGAGAGGGCTTTGGCGACCCCTGTGAAATGGCCGTTCGACCCCCAAAGGGGTCGTGACCCCCAGGTTGAGAACCGCTGCCCTAGGGGTCATCAACTACAGTTCAGGCTTGAGCAATTTAGCCCCCAGCAGGATCTCTATGGAGCAGTCGGTTGGCCGTTGGGTAGGAGCGTGTCTGATCCCTTCTCACTGAAAACATCCCATAGGTCCCAATATTCTCTGGGGATCCGATGATCGTCTTGGGGGCGTTCCTTCATTGCCTCTCCTGCTTCCCTTCTTAGCATTGCCTGCAGTAGCTTAGGGCCAGGTTTCTCACAGTTCTCTTCCCGTCCCCCTTTGTGTCCAGCTCACCGGATCTTTAACACCCCACTCCTCCAGTTCACATAGGGGTTCCACTTCAATAGCCAAGCCAGTCCTAGTACAAGGGGTCTCTCCATATCACGGGCCACAATAAAATTCAAAGTCTCTGTGTGTGCCCCCATCATATCTATTGGTTCAGTAACAAACGTCGCTGGGATTCCCCCTGCCACCGAGCTGTCCAGTTGGCAGGAAACCACAGATACTTTAAACTGCTTGAGTTTCATGCCCAGTTTCTCAACCAGGGCAGGGTTGACCAGACATCTGGTGCAACCTGAGTCCAGGAGGGCTACTAGGGTCCACTTGCAACCCGAGAATTGAACCAACAGCTCTATGGGGATGGTCACTGGATTGACCAGGCAACTTACCAAGTGTTCATCATCATAGTGTTGCTCTCCACCGAGCTATCCACAGGGCCGTGCCGGAGTTCTCTTGCCATTTTTGGGGAATGGGGTGAACTCTACGACCTCCATTCCCTTCAGGGCAGTCTTGTGGGTTCTCTGTGGCGGCTTTGGCATTTTTTTGTCAGATCCTGGAGGTGCCTTCTGGGTCAGGCACGTGGCTTGGTAGTCGGCAGCTCAGTGCCCCTCTTTCCTGTACTTGAAGCAGCCGGTGGATCGTTGGCGTGTTCTCTGGTCGTGTGGCAGTGGCTTTGGAACCTCTTTCTTTTCAGGGAGGGATCTTCGCCACCCGCAGCTTGGGCAATATTTGGACCGAGCCAGGTCAATTTCCACTTCTTCCGCCAGAATGTACCAGCCATGAAGTGTGTGTGTGTGGGGTGCCCCTGGAGATGCAGGTGTTGTAGACTTCGTCACTCAGCCCGTACCAGAAACACCCAGTCAGGATGTCCTGCAGCCAGTCGATCAGTCAGCAGGCCAGGTCGTGAAACTCCTGGGTGTATTTGGCCACTCCTCACCGGCCTTGGCTGATGGTTTTTATGCGGTCCCTAGCTTTGCGGTCAGCTAGGGGGGTCTTCAAAACACTTCCAAGGTGCTACCATGAAACGATTGAAGTTTCTTAGCTGTGGGGCATCATCGTTGTGGAGGATGACCATCCACTCTGCCGCGGTACCCTCCAATTCCATAGTCACGTACCGCACCTTGCCCCCTTTGGGGGCTATCTCCAGGCCATACTCTTGCATGTAGGTCCAAATGTGTGCCAGGAAGAATCCCAACTGCTTGGGGTCTCCATTAAATTTCACACCAAGGGCTGATGTCTTGCAACCTCTCCACCTTGCCGGTGCTGCTCCCACGGGCGGTGCAGGTTGGGCTACAGGGCTGGGTGCCAGGCAGCTGCTGCTATGGCTCTCGGCGTCTGCCATGGCTCCCGCAGGTGAAAGTTACCCTCATGGATTTTTCTTCCCCCTCTTCCTGCTTCCCGACCCTGAGGGACCATCAGGTCCTTCATGGGTCACCTCAGCTTTCAGCCATTCAGAGAGATCTAGCCCTCCAGAGGGGAATTGAAGATGCTTCCCTCCCCCCCCCCCAGCTTCGATCTCCTGATCGCTCTCTTGAACCGACTTCGTTTGCATGGTCCCCATGGTAGAGGCAACTTCCTCTCTGGGTTGACCACAATTGCAGTTCTAGTCTAATGTCAGACCTGCCCCAGTCCGATCCCTTAGAGAAGAAAGACCCTCAACTCCATTTGGTTGAAGTGATAGGTTCTTTTACTGAAAGATGCTGGCTGCAGTAAGGTCAGGCTAGAACTAAATTTCCCATGCTAAAAAGATACAGAAGGTTTCCCCTCATCCCAGCCCTCCTCCCATGACCAGTTCATCTTCAGCCAATGAAGATTCGCCTAGGTGTTTTGAGAACGCTGAGATGTTTGGGATAATCCACATTCCTTCTCAGGGTGCATGGCCTTGAATGCTGGAACAAACTGGTTCTGAGTTTCTCCTTCATCAAGCTGTCATTTCCCCCTCCCTATTTCCCATCACATACTGACACAGGTATATTGCCCATTTCTTCATCCCTCCATGCCCCCTCCCCCCTAGCTTTTGATGGCAGGATGCCAACGAGGCACTAAGCCAAAGATGGCAGACTGGACAACATCCAATTATTTTAATATATTATTGTTTTATCATAAAAAGTAAAATACAAAACAGAAAAACAAACAAAACAAAACAAAACAAAAGCATACATTCAACACTAACAACAACAAAAACCAAATAGTGTACAAAAAAAGGTGATCAAATATATTTAACATTTAACATGTAGGATCCACCCTGGCCGGGCGCTGAAAAAAAAGAAAAAGCAGTAAATTCTCCTCCCCTTTTACAAATATATATATATATAAAAGAAGAAAAAACAGTCAACAGGTTAAGCTAAACATTACACTAATCTTCAAATCCCTCTGTTAACCATCTGTTATTATATTTAGTGTGTAGAAAGTCCACAAATGGTTTCCAGTCCTCTCATAAAGCTGTCTAGTCCATTATCTCTAATCAAAGCAGTTAATTTCACCATCTCTGCTAATACAGTCAATTTCAAAATCTATTCTTCAACAGTCGGCATCCCTTTTTCTTTCCAGTGTTTGGCAAATACAATCCTCACAGCCGTCACCATGTGAAGGAATAGCACCTCAAATTGTTTTTCAATTGGCTTGTCCATCATACCTAAAAGAAAAGCTTCAGGTTTCATTAATATTTGTATTTTAAATATGTTCTGCATTGTCATTGTTATGTTTGTCCAGTATGTTTTCACATATTTGCAAGACCACCACATATGATAAAATGAACCTGGATTTTGACTACATTTCCAGCACTTATTAGAAGTCCCTTTATACATTTTCATTTGTCTATCTGGGGTCAAATACCAATAATACATCATTTTATTAAAATTGTCTTTCAAGCTATAGTTTAATGTAAATTTTAGTCCATTCGTCCATACGTTTATCTAGCATTATGCTTTACCCAAATTTTTTTGCCCATTTTTCCATACAATCTTTAACGTATTCATCTTCCAGATTCATCTTGAGTAACATTTTGTATACTTTAGCAACCAAGTGGTCATCTCCAGAACATAAATTAACATCCAGTTCAGATTTAGTTCCTGTGAAAGCAAAACTTTTTTTTCTCAAGTTTAAATCTTTCAAAAATTCTATGATTAAACCAATCACAAGCAAATCCTTCACTTACTAATTGTTGTCTTAAATCTTAAATCCCTCTTTTTCAAATATCAAAGTCTTGATATGTCATCATTTACATACCGATATCATCTCTGTTCTATGTAGTGCTTCATGAGGTGTTAGCCAAAGTGGCACTTTATCAGCGTGCAATCGATTGCCAAATAGCATGAATCTTAAAATCAGGGTTAACTTTTAGTTTGTCATACCACAGCTACGCATGCCACCCAAATCTCAAATCAAAACCTTCGAAGTCTTAACAGCCTTGAATTTTTTAAAGTTATGCAATTTTATAACCACACCAGACAACAAGCATCGTAATATAATCTAAAATCTGGCAAACCCAGACCTCTTCTATCTTTAGAATCTTGTAGCAGCTTATATTTAATTCTTGGTTAATTATTTCTCCAAATAAATTTAGATATATGTTTCTGCCACTGTTTGAAAGTGGACTCTCTATTCAATATTGGTATAGTCTGAAATAGAAATAACATTCTAGGTAGTACATTCATTTTAATTACTGAAATTGTTCCCATTAATGACAAATCTAATTTTTGCCATCTATTTAAATCCATTTTTATCTTCTTCCATATTTTACCGTGATTATTTTTGTAAAGCTTAGAATTTTCCTCAGTAAGAGTCACCCCCAAATACTGTACCTTTTTCACAACTTTAAAACCAGTTTTAAATTCCAATTTCTTCTGATCTTCCACATTTATGTTCTTAGTATTGTGGTCTTTGATTGATTTATTTTTAAATCCGCCCTTTCTCCAAACATTTTTATCTTCCTTATAACATATTCAGTGTTGTCTAGTGGGTCTTGCACAATCAATACCAAATCGTCGTCAAATGCACGTAATTTGTAATTATGCGCTTTAATTTGTAGTCCTTTTGTTCTGTTATTTTTTTTCTTTTTGTTCGTTGTTTTTTTTTCCTTTTTTTTTTTATTGCAAAAGTTTTACAATTACATTTTCACCCCTTTTTCCCCCCCCCACCACCCTCCCCAAACTTCCCAACCTCCCTAACCCTCCCTAACCCTCCCCACCCCCCAGACCTCCCTATATTATACTCATATCTGGTAAAAAAAATAAAAAAAACCCTTAATATAAAACTTGTGTAAAAACTTGAACCCCTCCCTCCCCTTTATAATTTTTCTTTTTACCCTCATTACATTAAAATATTTCTAATACATTATTTTCAAATAAAAGCTATTTGATACTTTCTAGTTTGATATTTGTTCTGAACATATTCTATCCACCTTTTCCATTCCCATTCATAAGTCTCTTGTGAACAATCTTTTAAGTATGCTGAAATCTTCGCCATCTCTGCAAAACTGGCCATCTTCAAAGTCCATTCCTCAATAGTGGGCAAAACTTCATTTTTCCAATATTTACCTATCAACAATCTTGCTGCTGTTATCATATACAATATCAGTTTTGTTTCACCCAATGTAAAACCCTTAACTATGCCCAATAAAAACAATTGTGGAGAGAATTGAATTTTTTTCTTCAAAACATTCTGCATGACCCACCAAATTTTTATCCAAAAAGCCTTAACTTTCCTACAGGTCCACCAAACATGATAATACGTAGCATCCAAACATTCACATCTCCAACATTTTGGCTGAACATTAGGGTACATACATGACAACTTTTTGGGATCTAAATGCCATCTATAAAACATTTTATAAAAATTTTCCCTCAAATTCTGCGACTGTGTAAATTTAACATTCTGAACCCAAATTTTTTCCCATGTTTCCAACATCACTGGTTCTTCAAAATTTTGTGCCCACTTAATCATACAATCTTTAACTAATTCAGTTTCTGAATCCCTTTCTAACAAAACATTATAAAGCCTTTTGATATGCATTGGACCTTTCTCTTTTATATGTCTAACCAATTCTTCCTCGTGCAACATAATACCAGTTTTTTGGTCCTCCTTCCATCTCAATTGTAATTGATTATATTGTAACCAAGTTAAATTAATCCCTTCGTCCAACAGTGTCTGCAATGTCTTCAGCTGCCATCTGCCCGCATCTGTAAAAAGAACCTCTTTATATAAAAACCCCCCGAGTGACATTATATTTGTATTCCACAAAATATGACCAAGATCCAGCCATAGCGGTATTTTATAATCCCATTTGGATCGGTGCTTCTTCCAAACTCTCATCAAAGAGTCTCTAAGTATGTGGCTTTTAAATACTTTATCAACTTTGTCATCATAAAATAAGTAGGCATGCCATCCAAATTCAAGATCAAAACTTTCTGCATTCAATATTCCAGCCTTTTTCCTTCCAAACCAATCACTTGTTAAAGTTAAAGCTGCTGCATCATAATATAACTGTAGGTTTGGAAGTTTAAGACCTCCTCTTTCTGGAACATCTTGCATAATTTTCAATTTCACTCTCGGCTTTTTCTCGTTCCAGACGAACTTATTCACTCCAGTTTGCCAAACTTTCAATTGTTTATCACTTTTAAGCACCGGAATCATTTGAAACAAAAAAAGAAATCTTGGCAAAATGTTCATCTTAACTGCTGCTATTCTTCCAAGTAGAGACAGCTGCAGTTTTTTCCAAGTCTCCATGTCTTTCTGCACCTCTCGCCACAACACCTCATAATTATTTTGAAACAATTTCATGTTTGATTCTGCAACCTGAACTCCTAGATATTTTACCTTTGGTACAATCTCAAAACCTGCCCTCCTTTCAAGCTCATGTTTACGATCTTGTGTCATGTTTTTAGCTATCATTTTAGTCTTTTTTGGATTCAATCTAAAACCTGAAACTTTACCATAGTCCTGTATAATGTCCTTCATCAGGATTATTGATTCCATTGGCTGTGATAGGGTAACAACCAGATCATCTGCAAATGCCTTTATTCTGTAATCCTCTTGCCTAATCATTATACCTTTCAAGATATTAGAGTCCCGTATTGTATTTAGCAAGACTTCTAGTGTTAAGATGAATAGAAGTGGGGACAACGGACATCCCTGTCTCGTTCCTTTTTCAATTTTGAACTCTGTTGTCAAACTTCCATTAATAATGATCTGTGCCTTTTGCTCTTGGTAAATTGCTGAAATCGCCTGTATAAATTGATCCCCAAAGTCCATCTTTTTTAAAGTCTTTAGTAGAAAATTCCAATCCACTTTATCAAAGACCTTCTCTGCATCCAAAAAGACCAGCACTGCAGGAATCTGTTTATTCTTCTCAAGATATTCCAATAAATCTATTACTTGCCTTACATTATCCTTCATGTATCTGCCCTCGATAAATCCCGCTTGATCATCATGAATCACCTTTTGGATTACTGGCATCAACCTGTTGGCTAATACTTTCGCATAAATTTTATAGTCTGTATTCAAAAGAGATATTGGTCTGTAATTCTCTGGTTTTTTAGGACCAACTTGTTCTTTTGGTATCAAAGATATATAAGCTGTTGTCCATGATGGGGGTATTTTACCCCCTTGTTGAATATTGCAAAATAAATCTCTAAGTTGTTCCACCATTTCAGCTTGCAAAGTTTTGTAATACACTGCGGTCAAACCATCCGTGCCAGGAGCTTTGGCTGTTTTTAACTGTTTAATTGCTACTATTATCTCCTCCTCTGTTATAGGATAATTCATTCTTTCCTTTTGTTGATCAGTAATTTTTGTAACTCTTTTATCGTTTAAATATTTTTCTATAAGTCCATTCTGCACCTCCTCTTTGGCGTATAGTTTGGTATAATAGTCCACAAAAGCTTCTTTAATTAATTTTTGTTGAAAAATTTCTTTCCCTCCAATATCAATACTATCAATAGTCCGTATACTCTGTTTTTTCCTCAATGTGTAAGCCAACCATCTGCCCGGTTTATTAGCGTTACAAAATGTATTGTGCTTCGCATATTGTATGTTTGTTGCAACTTGTTCCGCCATAAGCATTTGAAATTGATCTTTCAAAAGTTTTATAGCACCGCATATTCTTTCATCTGTTGGATTTTTAATAAGTAACTGTTCTTTATTCTTTATTTCTATTTCCAATTCAGATCTTTTCTTTTGTCGAATCAGTCTATGTTTAGAGTTCATGTAGATAAGCACCCCTCTCATATAAGCTTTACTTGCATCCCACACAATTTCTATTGGGGTACCTTTATTCAAATTTATTTCAAAAAATTCTTTCAAGTGCTTTTTAAGTTCTGTTGTGTTTTTTTCATATCTGAACAAGTTCTCATTTAATCTCCAAGAACGTCTCTCAATCTTGTCCATCTCAATTTCTATCCATACTGGGCTATGGTCAGTCAAAGTTCTTGGAAAAATCTTTGTTCTTTTTGTCTTGACAAGTAAATCATCTGACAACAAAATGAAATCAATCCTAGAGAAGGATCTATGTCTATCTGAAAAAAAAGTATAGTCCAGTTCTTTTGGGTTATGTATTCTCCAAATATCTTTTAGTTCCAAATCTTCTTTCATATCAAAAAAGGTCTGAGGTAACCTAATCCTAGATTTCGCTGAACTCCTTTTGTCTAATTTAGAGTCTATTACTCCATTCCAGTCTCCCATGATTAAAATAGATCTATAGTCCCATTGTAGTATTTTAGTATGTAACATTTTATAAAAATAATCCTGTTGTTGGTTGGGAGCATAAATTCCTATCAAAAGAATTTGGCCATATGTTGTAAGTAATTCAATTGCTACAAACCTACCATCTTCATCTGTTTCTATAACTTTAGCCGTAAATTTCTTATTTACATAGATAACCACACCATTCTTTTTTTGCAACGTTGAAGATATAAAATGTGTTCCTAGTTTGGAGTTTATCAAGTATTTTTGATCTTGAACTGTAATATGCGTTTCTTGTAAACAAATTATATCATTATTAAATTGTTTCAAATATGTAAATAATTTCTTCCTTTTCTGTGCTGAATTCAACCCATTCACATTCCAAGATAAACACTTAAGCATCATCTTCATCTTTCTGGAGCAAAGAGCAGAATAATCGAATGTCATCCGAAAGCTTCGATCTTGCTCCCCCCATGGCTCCAGTCTCTTGTGCAGTACTCTTAACTGCCTTCTTGTCTTGTCTTTCCTGTTGTTGTTGTTGCTTTTGTTTAAGTAACTTAGATTGAGCTCGAGTTATACGTTGATCCTTAACTTCGATCATCTGAACCGGGTCCAAGATTGGAGAAGATTCCAGCAAAGGCTCATCCAGAAAACCTCCTTCTGCGCCTTGCATTTCCTCTAGTTCCTGCTTAGACTGTTCTTGCAATTCTCGTTGAGGTTGCTTCTCATCACTCTCCTTAATCTCCAAAACTGTAGATGTACGTGGGGATGGTGTTCTTTCCTTAAGAATAGTAGTGTAAAAGTGCTCTGCCTTCTCCACGGTGTTCAAACGATATCTTTCTCCCTTGTATCTGAAAATTATACCAACTGGGGCGTCCCACCGAAATGGTATCTGTAGATTTTGTAATTCTTTAACAAGAAAGCCAAATTCTTTTCTGGTTTTCAGCATTTTAGGAGGTAATTCTTTATAAATTCCAATTCGTGAGCCCCCCACTTGCACAGAGGTGTAAAAGGATTTTTGCAGGATGTCATTTCTTATTTCTCTATCTGTAAAATATATGACCACATCTCTAGGCAATTGTCTTTGTCTGGCCACCCAAGAATTGACTCTGTAAATTTTATCTATTTTGTGAAAAACCACATCAGGATTAACTTGTAGAATCTTGGCCAGGGCCTCAGAGCAAACCTGTCTCAAATCCTGTCTTTCCTCTTCTCGAATCCCTCGAAGCCGTATGGCAAACTCCATTGCCCTGAATTGTACCATCACAATCTCATTTTCAACTCTTTGCATTTTATTGTCAACATCAGCAATTTTATAATCATTGTCTTTCATCTTAACATTAACTTCTGATTTAAATTCTTCAACTTTAGAATCAACTTTCATAATAAATTCTGCCAGGCCAGACGCCACTTCTGATATTTTTTTGGTCACCTTGTTTTGATTCTGTTTCACCATATCTTTAACTTCATTAATTTCCTGCATAAATTCCTGATGTGACTTTTGAAGTTTATCATCTATCTCCTGTTGAGATTTTTGAAATTTATCATCCAAAATTTTAGAAATAAATTCTTTTAAATCTCCCACATCAAAATCTTTTTTCTGAGTCTGTGTCTGTTGTGCAGGGGGAGGCTGTGCTTTATGTGTGGGAGATCCACCTCCTGTTGCCTTCACTTCCTGCTTCTTTGAGGCCATCCTGCCACATAGGCTAGTTTTACTAAAAAAGGAAGTTCTTCTTCCTCTCCCACCTCCACAAAGATTTCTGAAAAAGTCCCCCAGATTTAATCAAATAAGAACTAAAGTAAAGCAAAGTCCAGTATTGAAAAAGGAGAAATTTCTCTCTTATTTCTCTTGTTACAAGCGAAGCAACTTCGTAACAGTTTAGAAACTTTGTGACAAAGCAAGATGAGTTCAGCAATCCACACTCGCCAGCTCGTTAACTCTGAAGCTAAGCGCCATGTTTTTACAGTTCACTTTCACTCATCCGCATTTTTTCACTCAGATTAAAAAGCCAAGAAAACTCTAATACTTGCGATTCCGAGTTTCAGGGTTCAAGTAAAAATATGCTGCTCATCACTTCTTTTAGTGTTTTATATAATTCAGCTGGTAACCCATCCGGTCCTGGTGCTTTTCCATTTTTTTGTCCTTTTATCACTTCTGTTAATTCCATCGTTGTTATTCTTTCTTCTAACATTCCCTTATATTGTTCTGGTATTTTAGGTAAATTTGATTTTTCCAAATATTTTATTATCTCTTCCTCTGAAATCTTTTCTTGGGAATAGAGTTTTTCATAGTATTTTTGAATTACTATCTTCTTTTCTTCATTTCTATAGTGTAATTTCCTCTCTTCATCTTGTAAATATTTTATTATTTTCTTCTCCTTCTGTTTTTTTAATATATATGCTAACCACCTTCCTGGTTTGTTTGCATTTTCAAAAAAAATCTGTTTAGATGCTCTTAATTTATTTGCTAATGATTCCTGTTCATTTAAATTTATTTCATGTTTTTTCAGTTCCATCAGCTTCTTAATTTTTTTATTTTGGATATCTTTTTGGAATTCTTTCTCTAAATTCTTATACTCTTCCAATCTTATCTGCTTTTGCCTTTTCTTTTTATTCTTTTTTCCCAAATATGTTATTGCCAAACCTCTAATATAAGCTTTCATCGTATCCCATACGTTCTGAAGTGATGTATCTTCTTTCTTATTTATTTTAAAGAAAAATTCTAGTTCTTTTTCCATAAACTGCTGAAAGTCCTTTTCATTTAATATTGTTGCATTCAAAGTCCATCTTGTCTTTCTCTTTTGTCCTTTCCATATTATTGTCATTGGATTATGATCCGCCCAAATATTTGAACCAATATTTACTTCTTGTATATTATCTATAAGATCTGTTGACATCCATATCATATCTATCCTTGACCACAATAAATGTCTATTTGAATAGAAGGTATATTGGTTTTCTTTCAAGTGTTTTTGTCTCCAAATAACTTGAATACTCAACTCTTCTATCATTGTAAAAAAAGATTTCGGCAATATTCTTCTGGATTTTTTGTTTGTCTTCATTGTTTTATAGTCCAGATCCACATTTGTTACAGCATTAAAATCACCCATTATACATACATATTCATTGTCCAATTCTAAAAATTTTCTGTGTAATCTCCAATAAAATTCTTCTTGTTTTTCATTTGGTGCATATATTGCTATCAAAGTATTTGTTTAAAGTTCATTTTTATTTCCACCATCAGAATTCTGCCCTCTTCATCCTCAAAAAGTAATTTAGGTTCTAATTTTTCTTTGATATACAACACCACTCCTCTTTTGCTTTGTTGTATCAATGATGTAAATAGAACTCCTAACTCTGGATATTGTAATAATTTTAAATGTTGTTTTCTAATATGTACTTCTTGTAGACATATAATGTCCATCTTCAAGCTGTTTAATTTAGATAAAGTTCTGTTTCTTTTTATCACCGCATTCAGTCCATTTACATTTAAAGTTATTGCTTTAATTTCTTCTTCCATGTTTTACTTGTTACTAGTTTTTGACTTCATCACCCTTGTCTCTCTTTGTTCCATTGGATCTTTAGATCTCGCTCCTTCTCTTAGGACTCTTTCTTCCTTTGCTTTTTCATCTTTGTCTTTCTCTTCATCTTTTTGCTTTGTCTCTCCTATCGCTCCCAAATCATCTTCTAGTGGTCCACAAAATTGTTGATAAAATAGTTTTGCTTTTTCAATGGAGTCAAGTCTATGTCTTTGTTCTTGCCATGTCACCAAAATTCCTTCCGGTATTAACCATCTAAAACTCACTCCTTTGAGTATTAGGAACTTTGTTAGAAACTGATATTCACTCCTCAGTTCTCTAACTCTTCTAGGTATTTGTCTTAATACCACAATTTCTTTATTTTTGTGTTTCAGTGCTGTATTTCTTGCTACTTGTAATATCTCTGTTTTAACTGCCTTCTTCGTAAATCTTACATGTACTTCTCTCGGTAGTTTGTTCCTCATTGCATATCTTGTGTATACTCTGAAGGCTTCATCAATCTCGTTTAAGATTTTTTCCTTGGATTGTTCCAAAATTTCTGATAATATCTCAGCAATCATCTCAGGTAAATTTTCTCCTTTTTCTTCCTCTATATTTTGAAATCTTAAGTATAACTCAGAACGTTCCATCTCCAACAGGATAATTGTCTTTTCTTGCAATTTGTCAGTTGATACCAATTTTTCTTTTAATTCCTCAACTTTCTTTTCTGTCATTTCCGCTTTTTCTTCTACTTTCTGGATTCTCTCTTCATTTTTCCCAATCATGGCTTTCATTTCTTTTATTTCCTGTTTTAGGTCATCATGAAGCGATTGTATAAAATTTCTTAATTCCATCATCTCTGAAGTTTTCTGTGTTTCTGTCGATGAGGGACTTGCTGTTGAGTGTAGATGTGATGTAAATTTCTTCATATTTATAATCCAAGTGCCTAATCCTCAGGATAGGGGAGGCTTCTGTGGGGCAAGCCTGAGGGAGAGAAGGGGATAGGATAGGAGAGGCCTCTGTGCAGCAAGCCTGAGGGAGAGAAGGGGATAGGATAGGGGAGGCTTCTGTGGGTCAAGGCTGAGGGAGAGAAGGGGATAGGATAGGGGAGGCTTCTGTGGGGCAAGGCTGAGGGAGAGAAGGGGATAGGATAGGATAGACTTCTGTGGGGGAAGGGTTTTTTTTTAAAAAAAGTTTTTCAGTTTTATTTCTTATACACATAACATGTAAATTAAAATGCCTTATTTTAATGCTTTCTTTAAGGAAAACATGTATATGTATGATTAATTATGTATAAGAAAGTGTACATTTTATGTGGGGCAAGGTTGAGGGAGAGAAGGGAAGAGGAGAGGCCAATCGTAACTACTCATTAATTTTCCAGCTGTAAGTGTCGATTTATCAAGCCCGATCACATAGTTTTGTAGTGGAGCAGGGGTATTCAGCTAGTAAATAATAAAGAGGATAAAAGACACTCCTGTCTTGTTCCGTCCTTGATTTCACATGGTTTTGTAAAATCCCCATTCACCATGATCCGAGTTTTCTGGAGTATATAGATGGACTTCAGACCGTGTATAAAGCCCAATCCAAAGTCCCATCTTTTCCACTGCTTTAAACATAAAAGGCCCAGTTCAAGTTGACAACATCCAATTGAAGTTTCTGAGCAGTTTTTGGAAATTTGTCCAGTAAGAATCATCATTTATTAAACTTGTGTGTCGCCTGATTGTCAATGAACCTGGGCAGCTCACAATAATCAAAGAAATGATAATAAAATCAATAAAAGAGAAAAGATGGCAAGCATGATGAAGCAAGTGGTCTTACTCTCCCTCGCCAAAGGCCTGGGTGAAGAACCAGCAAATCTTTTATTTACCGGACTTCAGTTTAGCAGTCTCTTGATGGAAATCTCTTTACCATTTTACATGTGCATAAAACCCCATTCATATTTATGCATGCATAAACTGTATATAATAAAAAAATATACATATAATAATAATAATAATAATAATAATAATAATAATAATAATAATAATAATAATAATAATAATTTTATTTCTATACCGCCCTTCTCCCGAAGGACTCAGGGCGGTGTACAGCCAATTTAAAAACACAAGACACAACAATAATTAAAAATTAAAATAATTAAATAGATTTGGCCGATTTAAAACCCCAAAAATTAAAATACCTCAATTTAAGATTATTATATTGACAGCCCTGCCTGGCGGAACAACAGGGTCTTCAGTGCGCAGCGGAACACCCGGAGGTCGGAGATCTTACGTATTTCCGGGGGCAGTTCATTCCACAGGGTTGGGGCTCCCACAGAGAAGGCCCTCCCCCTGGGTGTCGCCAGCCGACATAACTTGGCTGATGGCACCCTGAGGAGACCCTCTCTGTGGGAACGGACTGGTCGGTGGGAGGCTATTGGTGGCAGAAGACGGTCTCGAAGGTACCCGGGTCCTGTGCCATGGAGCGCTTTATATAATGCATTATGTACTAACTTCAATAAATAGAATGTTGTTTGTCAGACAGGGTTTATTTGTGCCTGTTAAGGAGCTGGGTCTCTTCTGTAATATGTTTTTACCAGCTGAATACCCATGCTCCGCTACGAAACTATGTGATCAGGCTTGATAAATCGACACTTACAGCTTGAAAATTAATCAGTAGTTGCGATCGGCCTCTCCTCTCCTTCTCTCCCTCAGCCTTGCCCCACAGAAGCCTCCCCTATCCTATCCCCTTCTCTCTCTCAGCCTTTTCCCACAGAAGCCTCCCCTATCCCATCCCCTGATTGCTGCTGTGAAAATAAAACTGAAAGTGAAACTCCTCTCCTCTGCTTGTGTTTTGCATTTGGAACAGATTTCTTTTCAGGTGGGGAGGGGGAGTAGAACTCCTTAGCATTAGAGGACTGTTTGGAAAGTGAAACAGTATTTGCTGTGTGAGCAAGAAGGAGACAGGAAGGAGCCTGGCCGTGGCTTAGCTCAAGTGTTGTGTATTAAAGCTGCTTGCTGCTGTGAAAGTAAAACTGAAAGTGAAACTCCTCTCCTCTGCTTGTGTTTTGCATTTGGAACAGATTTCTTTTCAGGTGGGGAGGGGGAGTAGAACTCCTTAGCATCAGAGGGTGTTAATCATAATATAGGAAATACTAATGCTCTGATGGTCATTTCGAAAAATCCTTTCTTAGTGAGCACCTAGAATCCAAGAGGAACATACGTGGCAAATTTCAAGTTTGTAGGCTTTATGGTTCTGGAGATTTCGTGATTACGGCGTGAGTGGTTTTCACTTTTATATATATAGATTAGACATTTTAGATAACCGTAACCCATAATATATTTAATCGATGCTGAATAATGGAATACATTATACTATCTTAAAAGCTTGAACATCACTTGTAAGCTCTAGTTGTAAGGAGCCACGGTGGCACAGTGGTTAAAGTGCAGTACTGCAGGCTACATCAGCTGCCTGTCGGCTGCCTGAAATTTGGCAGTTCAAATCTCACAATTCAGCATTCCATCCTTCCGATGTGGGTAAAATGAGGACCCAAATTGTTGGGGGCAATATGCTGACTCTGTAAACCGCTTAGAGAGGGCTGTAAAGCACTGTAAAGCGGTATATAAGTCTAAGTGCTATTGCTAAGCAAAGCATAAATATCAAGAACCATAGTTAATACAGTATAAATCAAAATGAAATTTGTGAACAACAGTAAACTCAGTCCATACTACTAAAAGACTTCTGATTTAGAGGTGCTATAACGTTGTAATATAGACTTTATGCAGTCCTGCTGGTCATTGACTGTATTTTATTATTAAAAAAGGATGCAGAAAGGAATCCAAATTTTGGTTGTACAAATCCATGTATTGATTTATAATTGAAGAATGGGCTCCAGTTTGAACTAAATTCATTGTCAGATTTGATATACACAATTATTTTAGTCATTGAGGGATACACCTACAATTAATTAAACTTTTGACTGTTGAAGCATCTATTCCTAGTGTCTCCTTCTTTTCCTTACTCAGTGTGTCACTGGCTTCAAAGTCTTATTTAGCATATTTGCTCACCTGAGAACCTGGTTACAAATCACACGAAAAACAATCCTGGGTACTTGTAAAAACAGAGTATAGATCCATAAAATGCTGCTTTTCACTGTCAGTTTAGAAGATCTTTGTAGAAGATTAATGCATTAGTAGTTGCTGAAGAGTTCCAGAAAAAATAACAGGGTAATTCTTCTGTCTTTCCTGACATCTCTCATCCACCACACTGAACAGAGCAGAGTATTCTGGAAGCTGAAGACAGATGGGGCAAATGCACCAAGGGAGCTGAGACTGCAATTCCAACAGGCAGTAGTGTGAACTAGCAGGTGTATAAAACCAGAACAAACAGAAGAAATTCCTTAATAGTGCTGTAGTCATACATAGCAAGGCTGAAACTTGTGCCTTCCTGTTTTATAATTTTATAATTTATAATTTTCAATCTCTCCAAATTGGTAAATGTCAGTTTTTCTGAACTTCAGTTCTTATGACTAGAGGATACCAGATTGAGAGACGTTTCTATAGATTCACCTCAGAAAGTAGACATACAATCCATCCTGGTATGTCAGGTGAGAAGCTGGACTTACATAGTAGCTCTCCCTCCAGTATTTTGAGTGGATATTCTGGTTGACATTTTTGCTGTGCCCCTGTGTATGCACCCTATGTCCTTAGACTGTTAATTCGTTTACTGGTCTTACGATGAAGATTCTCAGTCACCCAAGTAGAGTTGTCTGGAAGTTGAGTCATGGCAACTGTTTTTTTGTTTTTGTTTTTTGTTTGAAACATTTTGCTGCTTATCCAAGTAGCTTTGAAAGATAAGCAGTGAAACGTTTCAAATCAAAAAAGAAGTCCAGTTGCCATGACTCAACTTCCAGATTATTGGTTTTATATTGAATATTTTTTAAAATTATTTCTTGAAAGAGAGGAAGAGAGAAATAGTTCTCTAAATGTGTCTGTAAGCAGGGGGTAGAGTTACATGTAGACATTTTCTGTTCTACCTTTTCTAAGGCCATTTTTTCTTGTTTTTCTATTCCCTGGTGCCTTGCCTTATATTTGCAGCAGGTCTTGGTGACATCACACAGCAGTTGAATCAGAGTGAGCTGGCTGTCTTATTGAACTTGTTGCAGAGCCAGACAGACCTAAGTGTTCCACAGATGGCCCAACTACTGAACATCCATTCAAACCTTGAGATGCAGCAACATCTAGAGGCCCTTAACCAGTCAATCAATGCACTTAATGAAGCTACTACCACTCAGCAACTGCTGGATTCTAAGAAAGTGCCTGAAGAGGAAACAGCTGCTGAGGAACCACCCCCACCAGCCGGTCCCTCTGAGGAGCACGCCACTCCAGAAGCGGCAAGCACTCAGGGAGACATGCAAAGCGTCCTGGCAGTTTTGCTGAGTCAGCTAATTAAAACCCAAGAGCCTGCATCAAACACACAGAATAGCAGTGAGAAGAACAGTGATCTATGGGGGCCACAGAAAACCCCCACTTTGCTTCAGGGAGAAACTGCAGGTAAATAATTGTGACACCCCCTTGCTCCCAGGACTTAAGGGGGAAAATTATGTGGGCCTTTCCATGTGGTAAATAAAAAACACTTTGAATATTCTTTATCCATGCCTGGTAGTCATCTCTGAGTGTGTGTGGAATCTGGCGACAGCTTTGGGTTCCTGAAAATACTTGTAAGACCTTGAGCAGGTTGTATACTCTTGTCCCCAGCTCTCCTCATGTGAAAGAATTTTCAGGGTGTAAGTTTGGGAAGTCTTGGCTTGTACCACGTTAACTTGAAAAGTGATTGCTCAGATACTCTTCTCATGTCAATTTTCATGCATGTGGAAGCTAGCGTCGTGCTGAGAAGGCTAGGTCATGGTCCTACTCATTACTGCCCTAGCTTTGTGCTTAGAAACCTTAAGTTTAGTCTTTAGAACATCTATGTTCAGTCATTAGAAGACTATGACTGAAACCTGTAGTTAATGTTATTCAAATTAAATCTTTAAGCCCTTTATGATGGTGAACTTAAAATTGGTGCTGATCTGTGCTGAGGAAAGGATTTCAAAAGAAGCCTTCTCTACTTATGAGAGGACACAGATTCTCCCATTGAGACTGAGACTTGCCCCATCATTTTGCCCTTCTTCTGGACGAAACTACTGTGGTCTAAACTGAAGCAGAAATGCTAGAAGCTTAGTCTGGACTAGGCTACATTTGGTGGAGAGGGTCCATTCTTATTCAGCTATACTGGTTTGGGATATCAGCAGTACTCCAGGTAACTATGGGGACAATCCCTACATTTTACTGGAATGGAAATGAGCAGCATATTACTTGGTCTCTTGTACAGTTGGATCAGTGTACATTTCTTTCTTTGGGGTATTCCATATGGGCTTTGATCATGGGAAGGGCTATTTTATGTTCTACATGGAATTTTCTGTCTATGATATTCTTCATAGTGAAAATATGTTCATTTGTTTAAAGGAGTATATTTAGTCATTTTATTTTCAGAGATAGTATTTGAAAATACTATGGGCAATGACTGCTAACATTTTAGAAGATGGAGGGACTCAGCACCATTTTTTTGGGGTGGAGGGGACACCCTGCCTAGATTTTTGCAACTGATTATGATGATCAGATGTATAATAAACAGTAAAAAAAACAGAGAAATGCTTATCTTGTACATGGGTCCCAGAATTTGGATTACTTTGATGCAGAAATTTGTTTTGCTTTTGTTTACCTCTTTTTAAGCTTTTTTTTAAAAAGCTTTAAAGTATGCACAGCAATGTCATACCTAGTACTGTTACCCTGATTGGCAGTGGCTCTCAAAGATCTCAGAGAATTTTTGAGTCTTGTAATATGAAATCCTTTTTATGTCTGATAATCTGGAAGTTATTCAAAGAATGTGCTCTTCCCTAAGTTTGGCTACTTCCTATATATATGTGTCTGAAATGTTTGATGTTTGTTCACATATACTTATGAGATGGTGTTTAAAAGAAGTAACCATTCCACAGCCTGTCCTCACATTCTCCCACCAGAGAAGAGACCCCCTGAGCCTCCTGGACCACCACTGCTGCCACCACCCAATCTGACTGAAGAAAACAACTCTAGTGCAGCTCAGGAGTTGAACCCGGCTGTGACAGCCGCTCTCCTCCAACTTTTATCCCAGCAAGAGGCAGGGCTGCTGAGCCACCCAAAACAGGAACCCCAAGTTGCAAGGGCCTCCTTGGAATACACCAGATCACAAACTTCATCCAGGACTTTAACCACCGCCAGGCCTGAGAGCTGCAACTTTGATGTTGATGAAGGAAATTTCAACCAGACTGTAACAGAGACATCATCATCACCCATGGGGAAAAGTAGGACCTTCCTGAGTTTCACAAGTCACATCAGAGAGTCAAGCAGTTACCAGAGCGCAGGATCAATTCAGTTCCCTGGTGACCAGGACCTCCGTTTCACCCGAGTCCCCTTAGGGATACATTCTGCTGTTGGGCAGTCCTTCATCAAAATTGAAGGGAGTAATAATACACTGGTACACTCAGAGGCCAAAATTCATAACAAAGAGGCGGGAGTAACAAAGGCTCATTTGAGCAACACAGGTACAAGTCACAGGTGGGGAAACCCAATCCAGTCCACTGCTTATGGGAAAGCTTTTCGTGGGCAGAATAGAGTACCTCCCAGAGGAGGAAGAGGGGTACCTTACTAAAATAACTGAAGAGGTGGCATGGGGAGGGGTTACCATCTTATTCTCTTGACCTTAAGAGCCGTGATGATGAACCTATGGCACGCATGCCCATGTCACCTGGCACGCACGGTGTCGCCCGTTCCTCTTCCAGGTTTCTGACGTGCATGTGCGCGCAACGATCAGCTGGCCTTTTTGCATGCGGCAGTGCCGGAAACTGGAAAAGCTGGTCTTCCATTTTCCTGCATGAGCATGCATGCCTGCCAGCTGATCGTTGCGTGCACATGCACGCCAGAAACCCAGAAAAGTAGCTGGCTGAAACTGGAAGTTCAGTAGCTGAAACTGGAAGTTCATTTTTGGGCGCGCACATGCGCCCTGGGCAGCTCCTCTTCCGGGTTGTGGTCCATACTCGGTGCCGAAAAGGTTCGCCATCACTGCCTTAGAGCAACTAGTTTGATGGGCAGACCATTGACTACTTACCATAGAAATGGTATATTGTTGATAACTTTCCCCCTTTTGCTCACCAGACTGCTGCTGCTTCCTTTCCCCTCAGGGGCTTTAGAGTGAAAATTATTTAGCCTTCTTTTGTGACATCATTCCATTTCCCCAAATCTACTGATTTGGGTTTGATATGGTGAGTTTTGCTACATTGAGATGGGGGAGGAGGAAAAGGAAAGATTCCTTGAAACAAATTGAAAGCATGAATATGCTTGCAAGACTTGAGCCATTACTTCTGACAGCCCACTGAATATCTGGATCAGGTGAATTGGTGTCCGGGTCTATCCATGTTGCAGAATGAGGTCTTAGAATGAGCTGTACTGTTTCAGATAGCTGGTGGAGAAATCCACATGTGGACCAAGAGACAGAAATTTGCCCACCTGCATGTAGAAAATTAATATTGTGGAAAGACATACTAGTCCAGCCCACCCTTGGCTGTATTCATTTTCTTTCTAAAGCCAAGACTGCGCCTTTATGGAAAGAACATTTGAAAAGTGCAGGTCGACACCTTCAGTCACTCAGCCAGCTCATTGTACAGCTCATGTAGATCTAATCTCAGTATTGCAAAGTCCATGCATGTTTTGCTTTTCCCTTGCCCTCTGAATTTCAGGAATTGTGAGATTGTGCCTACATGCCTTTTATACTTAATTAGGAGAACTTTGTTTATGTTAAATAAGTCTTGGGATATTTTCACCATTCTTATTTATAGTTCCTTTACGTGAAAAGGCAGGATGCTACATTCTTCCAAGAGTAAGCTGTTTCCTGGTTTCCTGTGAAAAGCCCTGTGATGTTATGTTCACCTTTCAAACCTTAGCTGAACTAAGGTGCTGTAGTGTCCATGAGTCCACTGACTTATGGATGGAATGAATTTCTTTTTAATTTTCTCTCAACAATGGAAAGTTTCTTTTTGTTAAAGTTCATACAGCCTGAGTGAAGAGCTAAAATAAAATAAAAACCATAAACTTTGTAATTCTTAAATTCTTGGGGTGGAGGGTATTTAATACTAAAGTGAAGGAAACCTGAATAGGTTTATTTTTCTCAATCTTTAAAAAGGTACAGTCATGTGAAAAAATACACCCTTTGAGTTCTGTGGTTTTACATATCAGGACATAGTAAAAATCAACTGGTTCTTAGCAGTTCTTAAAAGTAGGTAAATATAACCTCAGATGAACAACAACACATGACATATTACACCATGTCATCATTTATTTTACGAAAAGAAAGCCAAAATGGAGAAGCCATGTGTGAAAAACTTAAGTACACCTTACGATTCAATAGTTTGTAGAACCACCTTTAGCAGCAATAACTTGAAGTAATTGTTTTCTGTATGACTTCATCAATCTCTCACATCTATGTGAAGGAACTTTGGCCCACTCTTCTTTACAACATTGCTTTAGTTCATTGAGGT
The DNA here is from genome assembly GCF_029215685.1 of Pituophis catenifer annectens. Lineage (NCBI taxonomy): Eukaryota > Metazoa > Chordata > Lepidosauria > Squamata > Colubridae > Pituophis > Pituophis catenifer. Next base: position 29,158,749 of record NW_027256885.1, on the reverse strand, counting down.
TTGTGGGCATTTGTTTATGCACAGTTCTCTTGAGTTTCCGCCACATCATTTCAATCGGGTCGAGGTCTGGACTTTGACTGGGCCATTGCAACACCTTGATTTTGTTTTTCAGCCATTCTGTTGTATATTTGTTGGTGTGCTTAGGATCATTGTCCTGTTGCATGACCCGATGTCAGCCAAGCTTTAGCTGTTGGACAGATGGCCGCACTTTTGACACTAAAATACTTTGGTATACAGAGGTGTTCATGGTTGACTCAATGACTGCAAGGTGCCCAGTTCCTGTGGCTGGCAAAACAAGCCCAAATCATTACCCCTCCACCACCGTGCTTAACGGTTGGTATGAGGTGTTTGTGCTGATATGCTCTGTTTAGTTTTCGCCAAACATGGCACTGTGCATTATGGCCAAACATCTCCACTTTGGTCTCAACTGTCCAAAGGACAGTGTTTCAGAAGTCTTATGATTTGTTCAGATGCAACTTTGCAAACCTAAGTTGTGCTTCCATGTTCTTTTTAGAGAGAAGAGGCTTTCTCCTGGCAACCCTTCCAAACAAACCATACTTGTTCAGTCTTTTTCTAATTGTACTGTCATGAACTTCAACGTGCTGAGGTCTGTAGAGTCCAAGATGTAACTCTTGGATTTTTAGCAATTTCTCTGAGCATTGCAAGGTCTGACCTTGGGGTGAATTTGCTGAGCTGTCCACTCCTGGGAAGATTGGCAACTGTCTTCAATGCTTTCCACTTGTGAATAATCTTCCTCACTGTAGAATCATGGACTTTAAATTGTTTGGAAATGGCCATATAACCCTTCCCAGATTGATGGGCAGCAACAATTGCTCCTTTAAGATCATTGCTGATATCCATACTCTTTGGTATGTGTTACTCTTTGTGTTAACACACACCTCAATGCTGGAGACCAGCAAACTCCTAAAACTTTGGCTTTAATAGAGGTAGTCACACTTGATGATGATCAATTGATCAATGACACTTGATTGGCAGCATCTAGCTGCTACTTAGCCTCTTCATACCTATGGAAGCAGTAAGGGTATAGTTTTCATACATGGCTTCTCCATTTTGGCTTTCTTTGTGTAAAATAAATGATGACATGGTGTAATATGTCATGTGTTGTTGTTCATCTGAGGTTGCATTTACCTACTTTTAGGAACTGCTAAGGACCAGGTGATTTTTATCCTGATACATAAAACCATAGAACTCAGAGGGTGTACTTTCTTTTTCACATGACTGTAAATGCTGCTACCTCTTCTATGATAAAACACTGTTTTCAGTGTTTGAGAAGCCTTCTTGCAGCATTCCTCAATAGTTATTTTTAATTCTTCTGTTTTCATTTTTTGCTTTAGTAGTTTCATACTAATTCATTTTCAATTTCATTTTTTTTGCTGCCTCTCCCATATGTAGATCTTTGTGAAAAGTTTCACTGGAGACTGTATTATGTTCTAAGATTTCATAATTTAGAATTATGGATAATTTCTTAGTAACATATCTCCATCTTGCCCCAATCCCAGTTATTTTAAATTGACAGTTTTCAAAGTGAGAGGCATGCCAGAAATTGAGAGTACAGGGAATTGTGACAGTTGCCATAGATCAGGGGTGTCAAACTCGCAGCGTCACATAATATATCACAACTTTTTTTCCCCTTTGCTAAACCAGGTATGGGCGTGGCCAGCACGTGACACATCCTGCGGCCATGAGTTTGACACCCCTGCTATAGTTTATTCATAAATAAAACTTGGACTTTTAACTGCTTTCATATTATAGAGAAGAAAAGCTGCAATATTTGTGGAAGCACAGTGCTGCTGAATATGCATTAAACTTGATGAGGGAGTGATGTCATAATTGGAAGCTGAAAAGGGGGAATCATTAAGTTTAATACAGGTAGTCCTCAACTTACAACCATTTGTTTAGTGGCCAAAGTTACAACAGCACTTGAAAAAGTGACTTATGATCAGTCCTCACACAACTTGCAGCATCCCCACAGTCATGTGATCAAAATTTGGGTGCTTGGCAAGTGGTATGTAACAGGTGCAGCATTCTAGGGTCATCTGATCACCATTTGTGACCTTGCCAGCTGGCTTCTGACAAGTCAGTGGGGGAAGCCAGATTCACTTAATAACTCCATGATTCGCTTAACTGCAGTGATTCGCTTAACCGTGGCAAAAAGCTTGTAAAATTGGGTGTAACTCACTTAACCACCAGCTTGCTTAGCAACTGAAATTCTAGTCCCAATTGTCATAAGTTGAGGACTACCTATAATATGCCACATTATATTCAAAAACTACTGTTTTTCTCCATTCTGCAAAGTGTAGAAAGTTTGCAAAATTCAAAGTGTAAATTTTGTGTGTACTTTTAAACTGAATCTTCAGTTCATACTTAATGTGCAAAAAAGTATTATATGTGTAGAGTATGGTAAATAAAAGGGAGGGTTTTCTCTCTCTGATGGTCCTTTATTATGCAGTTTTCCAGATTTTCTTTTCATTTTAGTAAGTTCAAGCTGTCCTGGTGTCTCAGCTATGTCTTTTCTGTTCTCCATCCTTCCATATTCTTTCCATCCTTCTTTTTGGCTAAAGACAGAATTATCATTCAGCCATATGGCCATTCATTTTCTCTTGTAGTCACGTGAAGAATTTGACCATCACAGATTCAGCCACCTGCTTTACAAGTCCCCCCCCCATTGGAAGACATGAAAGACCAGGTTAGGGACAGATTGTAATGGAGAAAATCTATGTAGTGGTTAAGAGTTGACACTGACTTGAAGGCAAGTAATCAAACTCTACAAACCAGCATTATGAATCCTAAAGGAAATAGGCGCTTCTGAAAACAACTTTTTTTCCTGAGATCTTGCAGCTGCCCTCTAGAACTACTGTGTGATTCTGGAAAAAATAAATGTTTGATTTAAGGTTTGCTGCCATGTATGCACACTTATGCATTCCGAAGCACTTTTTTGCCTTTGAATCACAAGCATTGCACAACTATAATAGATAACTTCAGATGAAGAGTTTGCTGTTGCAAATTGATTCAGAGGATATATTTTTCTTTTCTAGTAGGGAGTCTCTTCAACTCCCTCTCTTTTTCAAGCTTTGTCATTTGCAGACAAGGATTATAGACTTTACAGAATACCAGTACATAGTTGGGTACATTGAATGAAATAAGGTATTGCTTTGAATTTTAGTACAATTAAGGATACATTGGGAGGGAGTTGAGAAACCTTTCTCTGATCTTAGTCCTGGAATTCTCAACAAGTATCTTACCAGTTTATACATGGTTGCCTTGTTCTTTTTTAAAATCATCATGGGACCATATTACATTTTCTGAATTAGTGCTATTCAATTGAGATATAAATTGAGTTCACCTAGGACCACTACTTTATTCCACACCCCAGTTGCTCCTTTCTATAGGATGGCATCCTGATCTTGATTGCCATGGTTTCTTTTAAGGGTGCTCTTTGTATTCTTAAGGAATCATAATATCCAAGTAACTTGGGTGAATCAGAGGGAACTTCTTTTGAAAAGGCTAAGCCCTTAAGAGTTAGAAGAAAATATAAATATCATTTAGGCCAACCTTTGGAAAAGGAGCAAATATTAAATACTTTGATTAGCATAAATCCCTAATTTGGAACTTAAGATGCCTTATGTCAGTGGTCCCCAACCTTTTTATCGCCGCGGCCCGCTGAGCGCGCGCAGGGGTGGGGGCACGGCCCAGGAGCTTTTGCGCACGGCCCATTGCGCACGGCCCAGGAGCCTGCGCTGCAGCGTTTATGTCCCCCGGCCGCTGCGCGGCCCGGTGCCAGGTACTCCACGGCCCGGCACCGGTCCGCAGACCGGGGGTTGGGGACCACTGCCTTATGTTACTGGCTTGCAAGTAATTACTTGCATATCTGAAAGAGCCATTACACACTAAGTAGCTTAGTTCTTTGGATGTGATACTGTGCAAAATAGTTGGGACGTTGACAATATACATACCTTTTGACAAAATAATATGGCAGAATGCATCTAGTAAAGTAGATTTTGTGTATCAGAGCTGGAGTCTTCTTGTTTGTTACAGCTTCAGAAGTACAGTACTCATGGAACAGAACATTAGCTTTTCTTGTCAAGTACAATAGTTATAGCACCCTTGGGGATCATTGCAAAAGTCTATACTTACAATTTTTTTTACAAAACAAAAATCTAGTTGTTCATGCTAATATTAGTTTGGTATGTTTAAGACCATGTTTATTCTTGGGTAGTGAGAAATTGCATTGAAAATCTTGCAGTTGGTGCCTGCAAAATTCCAGTGTACAAAGATGAGAGAGGACTTCTATCTGTATTCTGGCAAATTCATTGAAGGTTCAGATCAGTGACGGCAGGTGCATCTTCCCTGAAGGACAGTTTGTTCACTGATCTTTCCTATGCAATATATAGATAAAGTATAGGCAAATAATATATTTATTTCTAACTCTCGGTATACATCCACTATATATCCATTTTCTCCCCTTACATCTATATATCTATACAGTACATGTGGTTCCATTATCTTTTGTACATATTAACATACTAATTTATAAACATACATTTTGTGTCATATCTATTTATACAGATTTGTTACTATCTTCTAACTCCTAATTCTTCTTTCTTTGATCTTTTCTTAACTTTTACACCAATCCTCTAGCCATTTATACCATTCATTCCATACCAAATAGTAATCTGTTTCTCCTTTATCTTTTATTTCTTTTGTAAGTCTATCCATCTCAGCGCACTCTAGGACTTTTCTATCACACTTTCCTCTGATGGTATCATTTTATTTTTCCAGTTTTGTGCGTATACTCTTCTGGCTGCAGTTATAATATGTAATATTAAGTATTGTATTTTTTTATCATAATTTCCTGTAAGTATGCCTAATAAAAATAATTCTGGTTTCAAATCAATTTGCTGTTTGATTATCTCCTTGAGCCACTTTCTTATTCTAATCCAATATTTTTTTGCTTTTGCACACGTCCACCATATATGATAGTACATTCCCTGATTTTGTCCGCATTTCTATCAATCTGGTGATGTATTCGGGAACATTTTGGCCAATCTCGCTGGTGGAAGGTGCCATCTGTAAAACATTTTATACAGGTTCTCTTTATAGGCTGCTGACATAGTCAATTTGTAATTTTTTCCCCAAAGTTTCTCCCATTTCTCCAATTCTATATTGTAACCGAAATTTTTGGCCCAGGTTATCAGTTTCTTTGACTACCTCCTCCTCCATTCTATATCGCAGTAAGTAATTGTATATTTTCTTAATCAGCTTTTCTTCTGTGCCTTGTAAAATCTTATCCAATTCTTGTGGTCCTTTGTGAAATCTGTGTAGTTCTGAGTCTTTCTTATATCTATTCTGAATCTACATATATGGCCACCAATCAATGTCTATACCCTGATCTTTTAGTTCTTGTTTTGTTTTAGTTCCCCCTGGTCATTTAACAAGTCTTTAAATCTTATTATTTTGTCTATAATACATTTGGATAAATTAATGGTTCCATCATTGATAACCAATTTGGTATTTTGTTATAGTGATTTTTTAAAATTTTTTGCCATATTTGTAGTAAAGTGTTCCTAGTTAAGTGTCTCTGGAAATAACTGAAATTTATTTTTACCATCCCATATGAATGCATGCCATCCTATCTGTAAGTCATGTCCTTCTAATATCAAGATCCTGTTGTTTTTTAGCTCTATCCAATCTTTAATCCATGTAAGTGCTGTTGCCTGGTAAGACAGCTCCCAATTTGGGAGCCCAAAGCCTCCTTTTTCTCTGCTATCCTGTAATAGTTTTAACTTGATCTGTGGTTTTTCCCCCAGCCAAATGTATTTCGTTGTTAATTTATTCAAGTCCTCAAAAAAGTTTTTCCCTAGATTTATTGGTACTACTTGGAATAGGAACAGTATTCTTGGTAAAATATTCATCTTAATGGAAGCTATCCTTTCGATGAGTGACAGTTATAGTTATACCAGATTTACAAATCCTTTTTTATTTGTTGTATTATTTTGTTGTAATTATCTTCTTTGATTGATGAACATTTGGCTGATAGCCAAATTCCCAGATATTTTACCTTTTTGGTCACTTGCATGCCCATTCTTTCTTCCAATTCTCTCCTGTTTTTAGTGAGATTTTTTGTTATTATCTTTGTTTTACTTTTGTTAATTTTGAGTCCTGCTACTTTACCGAATTCTTCTATCTTTTGAACTAATTTGGGTCCTGTTTCTAAAGGTTCTTCTAGAATAAATACCAGATCGTCCACAAATGCTTGGACTTTGTATTCTTCTTTTTTTATTTTCAAGGCTTTTATTTCTTGTTCTTGTCTAATTTTTAATATCAATGCCTCTAGAGTTAAAATGAATAATAAGGCTGATAACGGGCATCCTTGTCTTACCCCCTTAGCAATATTAAATTTTTCTGTGGTGTCTCCATTTATTATTACTTTTGCTGTTTGAGTTGTGTATATTTTTTCCACCATCTTCACAAACGTCTCCTCGAAGTTCATATTCTTTAGTTGTAAAATAATAAACCTCCAATTCAAATTATCAAAAGCCTTTTGGGTGTCCAAAAAAATCAAAGCAGCTTGTTTTCCGGGGTGGGCTTCGTAGTATTCTCCTAACGGTGGTCACAGCAGTCAGGCATGGGAGTGACACCGTCTGACATCCAATCAGACCGAGTCTGCTGAAACTTTAAGCTCCGCCTCTTCCTGTCCTGCTCCAGTTTTTCGACTCGGTCTGATCCAGGACAGATGTGTCTGTAGTGCCTGTGGCAATTCCATCGTCAGCTGAGTTGGATTGCTGCTTTTGAGCTTCGCTCTGCAGCCTATTGGCATGACAGTGAATTCCGCGCCTAAAAAGATCGCGTTCAAGCCGGATGGCTAGCGATTGTCTGGGACTGGCGGCTGGAGTGTCCTGTGCCTCAGCAGTTGATCGCAAGTGTTTGGGGCCCTAATTACCACTTAGATCTCCACAAGCCGCGGCGGCTTTTATTCCAGCCACGCGGTTAGCTCCCTATTACAAAATGGCGGACGCCAGTAGTTCCAGGCCCTCCCGTGTGGCGTCGACAAGGGGAAAGAGACAACTGGAGGTGGATCCTGGAGAGGGATCATCAGGAGCCCATCACCGCCCTAGTAAATCCAGGCTCATGGAAGCTCCTGCCCAACCTCACTCCAAAGCCTCCAAATCATCTAAAGATGAGGAGCGCCGCCATAAGGCCATGGAACGTGCCTTTCACAAAGCACAACTAGGGGTGGAGAAGGACCTTAGTCCTGCTCCCTTGGCGGTCTTGCCTTCTGTTCCCCCCCCCCGCCCCACGGAGCCAGGCTCCTCTGTTTCTGCTATCCAGGCTCTCCCTACTCCTTCATTGTCTCCAGACAAATCCATCCAAGGAGACCTAACTTACATGGCTGACGCTTCCTCTGTGTTCCCTTCTCTCTCCAATGAGCCTCCTCCTCCTCCTACTTCACATTTGTCATCTCCTGCTCAGGACATCCCAGAAGGGGCATCTTTACCTTCAGTGGTGGGCCCTAGGCAGGGCGACCATGTTATCCCGGAAATTTCACCTGCTCTAGCAGGCCTCATTTCGGAGGCCATCCGACATGGCATTGCCCAGGGCCTCCAGCAACGGACCCCCTCTGTGGTTTCATCGCCTGAGGGCCACCAATACCGGTCTCAGGAGCCAAGGCCGATGGAGGATTCCCAGGCAGAGCGTGACCATGCAGCATCACCTGATTCAGCCAGCCAGGATTCCCTCTCTGAGGGCGAGGCCAATTTAGAGTAGGATCTCTCAGATGACGAAGGCCTAGAACCTGAGCAGCCTTCGTTTGTGGGCCTATTTCGGCCTCACATGTTTCGCTCCTTACTTTTCAAGGTGCAGAATACTACTCGCTTGGGGGGGTGCTCCCTTGAGGTCTGAAGCAGCTACCACGGTAGCAGACCCAACCACGTCCTTGTTCCAAGAACCCACTGTCCCAACAGAGGTTGTCCCAGCTCCCAAGCTATTTGCAGACGTGGTTCAGCGACAGTGGTCCTTTCCTAGCTCTGGTCCTCTGCCTAATAGCCCCTAGACAAACGTTTCTACAACTTGGCTTCTGATTTTACCAATCTGTTGCAGGTCCCTACCGTGGATGCCCCTGTTGTAGCGCTTTCTTCCTCGTCTCCCTTGACAGGTATTTGCGCCCTGAAGACAAGAAAGCCAAGCGAACTCTAATTAAAGGTAATCTGGCATCGGCTTGGTTGGTTCAAGCCTCCTCTGCGGCTGTTCTGTCCCCGTTCCACTCACGCACCCCCACAGACAGCCCGGAGTTAATAAGCCACACGACAAAATTCTTTGAAAATAAAGCTGGCAGCAACCCAGTGGCTAGCTGCCAATTCAGACTTTACTCACTCAAAACAAAGATTAGCCTGCCAGCATTCCGATAAAACAGGCAGAGTCCAGTAACGCAGAAATCATGGATTAGTTCTAGTTTTTGCTCGTCACAAACTGAACCAGCCACCACACCCACATTTATACCCTGTGGGGTGTGGTCCAGTGACTCAGCTAATCTCTGGCACGCCTTCCCCTCTGCTGTGCACGCTTCTCCCTGCGCCTCTGGCGGTCCAGCCAGCACTTTTCTCCTTCGTCACTGTCCACCTGTGGCTGCGGGGACGTGCTTGGCTCTGAGCCTATCTTTTGGCCTTCGGTGTCCTCCGGAGGCATTGCCAGAGGAGGGTCCTGGAGAGGGAGGCCTTGCCAACTCCTCTCCTTCACTCTCGGAGTCCTCTCCTGCCGATGACACAGGCTCAGGCAACGGAGCCACAACAGCGGCTTCCTTTTTTAACAGAGCCTCAATTCTCTGGTTAAAACAATTGCAAGACCGGATTCCTTCCTCTGATGTCAGGTCTCATCAAGACATCAACAAGATTCTGGCAGCGGTAGAGTTTTCGGCGGATGCCATGCTAAACGCGGCCAGATTTTCTGCCAAATCTATCGGCACTTTGGTTACCTCTCGCAGACTCCTATGGCTTCGTAACTGGCAAGCCGATTCCAGGAACAAATGGTGCCTTGCCTCCTCTCCTTATTCAGGGGACAAGTTGTTTGGCTCTCAGCTAGATCCCCTCCTCATCGAAACGAAGGACCATCGTAAAATTCTGCCTTCTCTTTCTAGGTGATCTGACACTCGCCAGCAGACTTATTTTCGTCCCGGCTCCTTTCGTGGATCGGATGGCGGGTATTATCAGCAACTCTCTCAACGTTCCTTCCCTCCAAGAGGAACTCACCAGCATGAAGGCCAGGTCAGACAGGGTTCCAAGTTCGCCCCCAGGAGGCCCTTTCGGGGTGGGAGAGGCCGTCCCTTCAGGAGGTCTCGTTAACCGACCCCCTGAAACCTTGATAGGGGGACGATTGGCGTTTTTCGCTGATCAGTGGGACTCCACTGTTTCTGACGCCTGGGTTAGGAATACCATTCGATTCGGCCTGGCTCTTGAATTTCTCTCCACCCCCCCCCCCCCGGAGTTTTTTCTGTATTGCCCTAGGTCTCATGATAGTTCTAAAAGGGCTCAGGTTGACTTAGCTATTCAACATCTTCTGTCCATTGAGGCTATTCAGCCTGTTCCTCTAGCCCAACGAGGGCAGGGGTTTTATTCTCGGCTATTCCTGGTGCAGAAATCTTCGGGAGGCTGGAGAGCCATTCTTGATCTAAAATCTTTGAACCGGCACATCGTCTATCGCCGGTTCAAAATGCAGTCCCTTCACACGATTTTACTATCCATTAGACAAGGGGATCTCCTGTCATCCACAGATTTAACTGAAGCTTATCTTCACGTCCCCATTCTCCTGGACCATTTCAAATTTCTCCACTTTTGCTGAACAGGAGCTGGTATATGACTCCATCCCACCAGCTGAGAGGACTAGCCAAGAGCCTAACCACCGTGAGAGGGTGGCTTGGGCTCTGGGCCCCACGGGCCGAGCTGGGATGGCATTAGCTATTTTGTACTTTGCACTTTGTACCTGCTGGCAGGGGAATGACCATCGGACAAAGCGCCGTGAGAGGGCGGATTGGGGATTTATATCCTGGGTGCTACACTGTTTCTGTTGTACCATCATTCGGCACCTGCACTTTACACCTTGCTGGCAGAGGGACGGACCATCGAATCCGCTGTGAGAGGGTGGATTTTGGACCTATATTATGGGTGCCGAGTACGCACGTTGGACCATTACTTCCATCTCACCAGTAGAGGGGGCAGACCATCGGGCCAAGCCGCTGTGAGAGGGCGGTAGGACTTATCCCTCCCGCCCCCCCTTGGACTGTGTCAACCTGGAGATGGACTTGGCCTCTGTTGTGAGAGAACAGCGGACTGGGTCTTGAATCCTTTTGTGGCTCCTGTCTTCTTATGTTCTCCCTCGGACTTTTCTGTATGAACCCTTTAGGGGACGGTCACCCCATCCCTGCGGCAAGATGTACGCAGCAGCGGAGCTTCTTGGTCTGCGAGATTCCCCCCTCTCGCAGGCTTGGCCCTCTACGTTATCGAGGGCCTACCTCGATGATGGATTTTGGAATCCTGAGAGGTGGCATGCCGCAAAGAGGGGGCTGAGGGGTTTTTTAAAATTGTCTTTGTGTAAATTTTTAAGGGGTTTGGGGAGGGGGGTGGAGAGGGAGGGTGATAGGTCAGGCTTGGCACAGGGGCACGAACTGGGAGGTGTGGAGCCGGGTGTGGAGGGGCTTAGTGTAAGTATGGAAGAGGGCGATGCCATCAGGACCATGGTTGGGAGGGGCAGATACGGCGGGACCAGGGGACCATATTGTGTTAGGGGGGCACGCACCCGCTGTCTTTAAGCGGTGGCATGCCTTGGCCCCCAAGGCTCCTCTCGTTTCCCGGGTTGTCCAGAGCTTCAGAGCCCAGGCCTTAGGCTGATGCTGTGCAACACCAGGTCCATGGTTAATAAGGCCCCCCTCATCTGCGAGTTAATTCAGGAGGGGGGAGCGGACCTGGCGGGTATTACAGAGACCTGGCTGGGCCAAGAGGGGGGGTCCCCCTCGTAGAAATGTGCCCACCAGGTTTCCGAGCATTTCATCAGCCAAGGGCCCAGGGCAGGGGTGGGGGGGGTGGCGGTTGTCATTAAGGAAAGTCTTGATCCGAGGGAGACCACTGTACCACAGATAGCCGGATATGAGTCTCTCCTGGTGAAGTGGGGCCATGGGATGCAGATGGGCCTGCTGATCAAGTACCTGGCTCCCTGCCATGTGACAGCGGCCCTGCCCGAGCTTCTCAACGTTATTGCCAGAGTGGCGTTTGATACCCCCAGGCTGGTGGTCATGGGGGATTTCAACCTGCCGTCGGCCGGTGAGGCGTCTGAGGTGGCCTGGGAGTTCATGGCTTCCATGACGGCCTTGGACCTGACACAACTAATTCATGGCCCTACTCACACGGGAGGACACACTCTGGACTTCGTTTTTGTCTCTGGTCAGTGGTTGAATGGCCAGGTTATAGGGGATATAGCTATTGAGCCCCTGTCATGGTCTGACCATTCTCTCCTGAGGCTGGACTTTCTGACCGCTGCACCCCACCGCAGGGAGGTGGAACTGATTAGGTGGTTCCGCCCCAGGCGCCTGATGGATCTGGAGAGATTCCAGAGGGAGCTTGGGCCATTTCCTGAGGCTTTGGCTCACAACTCGATTGAAGATCTGGTGGCCACCTGGGATAGGACGGCCGCCGGGGCTTTGGATCGTGTCGTGCCTTTGCGGCCTCTGACCCGGCATCGCACCTGCCCAGCTCCTTGGTTCACCGAGGAGCTGAGGGGGGTGAAACGCCGGAAAAGATGCCTAGAGAGTGGTTGGAGGGCCAATCGCTCCGAATCCGATCAAACACTAATTAGGTCTCATATTAAGACCTATTTAGTGGTGATAAAAGCGGCAAAGTGTGATTACTTTTCCACTCTTATTGCATCGGCAGATAACCACCCAGCCGCCTTGTTTAGAGTGACCCGCTCCCTCCTACATCAGGGAGCGCGGGAGGACCCCTTGCAAGGGTAGGCTGAGGATTTTGCACAGTATCTGCACGATAAAATCACTCAGATTTGGGAAGGCTTGGACTCTGACTGGGTAGATTCCGGCAGGGTGGCTGAGGCGGGTCTTGAGAATGTTATCTGGGACGAGTTCGATCCTGTGACTCCTGAGGACGTGGACAGGATTCTGGGGAGGTTAAACAGAACCACATGTTTATTGGACCCATGTCCCTCCTGGCTGGTACTGGCTACCCGGGAGGTTACGTGAGGCTGGCTCCAGAGGATTATAAATGCTTCTCTGGGGGAGGGTTTCCTGCTGCCTGCTTTGAAACAGGCGGTGGTGAGGCCCCTCCTTAAGAAGCCTTCTCTGGATCTGGCTGTTATGGCTAACTACCGTCCTGTCTCCAACCTTCGCTTTATTGCGAAGGTTGTTGAGAGTGTGGTTGCGCAACAGCTCCCGCAGTACCTGGATGAAACCGTCTATCTGGACCCGTGCCAGTCCGGCTTCAGGCCTGGGTACAGCACGGAAACGGCATTGGTTACGTTGGTTGATGATCTCTGGAGGGCTCGGGACAGGGGTTGCTCCTCTGTTCTGGTCCTATTAGATCTCTCAGCGGCTTTTGATACCATCGACCATGGTATCATGCTGCACCGGCTGGAGGGATTGGGGGTGGGAGGCACCGTGTTGCGGTGGTTCTCCTATCTCTCCGACCGGTCGCAGTCTGTGTTGGCAGGGGGGCAGAGGTCGACCTCGAGGCGCCTTGTTTGTGGGGTGCCACAAGGGTCGGTCCTCTCGCCACTCCTGTTTAACATTTATGTGAAGCCGCTGGGTGAGATCATCCGTGGATTTGGGGTGTGATGCCATCTGTACGCTGATGACACTCAGCTGTACATCTCCACCCCAAACCACCCCAACAATGCCCTTGAAGTGATGTCCCAGTGTCTGGAGGCTGTGCGGGTCTGGATGGGGAGGAACAGGCTTCGACTCAACCCTTCCAAGACCGAGTGGCTGTGGTTTCCGACGTCCCGATATAGCCAGTTGATGCCATCACTGACTATTGGGGGCGAACCATTGACCCCCACAGAGGGGGCTCGCAACTTGGGCGTCCTCCTGGATTCACGGCTGTCTTTAGAAGAGCATATGACAGCTGTGGCCAGGGGAGCTTTTTATCAGGTTCGCCTGATACGCCAGTTGCGCCCCTTTCTGAGTCGGGATTCCTTATGCACAGTCACTCATTTTATTTATTTTATTTTATTTATTTTATTTATTTGATTTGTATACCGCCCTACTCCCGAAGGACTCAGGGCGGTGAACAGCCAACAATAAAATACATAAATACACAAAATTTAAAAACCCGATAAAATCAAATTAAACTTTTTGGCCCAGACAAATTAAAATACCCCAATAATTTAAAAACAGATTAAAATTTACATATTTAAAAAGGGAAGAGATCAGGCCAAGCCTGCTTGATGGAATAAAAAGGTCTTCACAGCACGGCGGAAGGAGCGCAGATCCGGGATCCTCCGTATCTCCGGGGGGAGCTCATTCCAGATGGTAGGTGCCCCCACAGAGAAGGCTCTCCCTCTAGGGGCCGCCAGTCGACACTGTTTGGCTGACGGCACCCGGAGGAGTCCCTCTCTATGAGAGCGTACTGGCCGGTGGGAGGCTATTGGTGGTAGTAGGCGGTCCCGTAAATAACCAGGCCCTAAGCCATGGAGCGCTTTAAAGGTGGTAACCAAAACCTTGAAGCGCACCCGGAAGACCACCGGGAGCCAGTGCAGCTCGCGCAGGAGAGGTGTTACATGGGAGCGCCATGTCGCTCCCATTACCACCCGCGCGGCCGCACTCTGCGCCAGTTGGAGCCTCCGGGTGCTCCTCAAGGGGAGCCCCATGTAGAGAGCATTACAATAGTCCAGGCGGGAGGTGACGAGGGCATGAGTGACCGTGCGTAACGAGTCCCGATCCAGAAAGGGACGCAACTGGCGAATCAGGCGGACCTGATAAAAAATCCTCCCGGTCACGGCCGTCAAGTGCTCTTCTAAAGACAGCCGTGAATCCAGGAGGACGCCCAAGTTGCGAGCCCTCTCCGTGGGGGCCAATGATTCGCCCCCAATAGTCAGTGATGGCATCAACTGGCTATATCGGGACGTCGGAAACCACAGCCACTCGGTCTTGGATGGGCTGAGCCTGAGCCTGTTCCTCCCCATCCAGATCCGTACGGCCTCCAGGCACCGGGACATCACTTCAAGGGCATCGTTGGGGTGATCCGGGGTGGAGATGTACAGCTGGGTGTCATCAGCGTACTGATGGTACTCCACCCCGAAACCACGGATGATCTCGCCCAGCGGCTTCACATAAATGTTGAACAGGAGAGGTGAGAGGACCGACCCTTGCGGCACCCCACATATGAGGGGCCTCGGGGTCGACCTCTGTCCCCCTGTCAACACAGACTGTGACCGGTCAGAGAGAAAGGAGGAGAACCACCGCAACACAGTGCCTCCCACCCCTAACTCTTCCAACCGGTGCAGCATGATACCATGGTCGATGGTATCAAAAGCCGCTGAGAGATCTAACAGGACCAGGACAGAGGAGCACCCCCTGTCCCGAGCCCTCCAGAGATCATCAACCAACGCGACCAATGCCGTTTCCGTGCTGTACCCGGGCCTGAAGCCCGACTGGAACGGATCCAGATACGTCGTTTCATCCAGGTACTGGGGAAGCTGTTGCGCAACCACACTCTCCAACGAAGGTTGGAGACCGGACGATAACTTACCAACATTGCCGGGTCCAGGGAAGGCTTCTTGAGGAGAGGCCTCACCACCGCCTCTTTCAAGGCGGCAGGAAAGACACCCTCACCCAGCGAAGCGTTTATAATCCCCTGGAACCAGCCTCGTGTCACCTCCCGAGAAGCCAGCACTAACCAGGAGGGACACGGGTCCAATAAACAAGTGGTCGCGTTCAGTCTACCCAGAATCCTGTCCACGTCCTCAGGGGTCACAGGATCAAACTCATCCCAGATAACATTCTCAAGACCTGCCCCAGTCCCTCCCTCTGAGACTATCCAGTCGGAGTCCAGATCTTCCCGAATCTGAGCGATTTTGTCATACAGATATTGGACAAAATCCTCGGCTCTACCCTCCAAGGGGTCCTCCCGCGCTTCCTGGTGGAGCAGGGAGCGGGTCACCCTAAAGAGGGCGGCCGGGCGATTATCTGATGACGCAATAAGAGCAGCAAAATAGCTACATTTCGCTGCTTTTATCGCCACTAGGTAATTCCTAATATGAACTCTTACCAGTGTCCGGTCAGATTCAGAAAGACTGGCCCTCCAACTACTCTCTAGGCGTCTTTTCCGGCGCTTCAACTCCCTCAGCTCCTCAGTGAACCAAGGAGCTAAATGAGATCGGCGCCGGGTCAGAGGCCGCAAAGGCACGACCCGATCCAGAGCTCCAGCGGCCGCCCTATCCCAGGCGGCCACTAGGTCTCCAGTCGAGGCGTGTGCCAGAGCCTCAGGGAATGGCCCAAGCTCCATCTGGAACCTATCCGGTTCCATCAGGCGCCTGGGGCGGAACCATCTTACCGGCTCCGCCTCCCTGCGGCGGGGTGTAGCGGTTCGAAGGTCGAGACGAAGGAGAGAGTGATCAGACCATGACAAGGGCTCGGTGACTATATCCCCTATCTCGAGATCACTCAACCACTGTCCAGAGACAAAAACCAGATCCAGCGTGTTTCCCCCCGTGTGGGTAGGGCCATGAATTAACTGGGTCAGGTCCATGGCTGTCATGGAAGCCATGAACTCCCGAGCCACCTCAGATGCCTCACCAACGGACGGCAAGTTGAAATCCCCCATGACCATAAGCCTAAGGGTCTCAACCGCCACCGTGGCGATGACACTGAGTAGCTCGGGCAGGGCTGCTGCCACATGGCAGGGAGCCAGGTATGTGATCAGCAAACCCATCTGAACCCCGTGGCCCCATTTCACAAGGAGGGATTCACAGCCGGCCGTCTGAGGAACAGTGGCCTCCCTCGGTCTCAGACCTTCGTTAATAATAACCGCTACCCCCCCCGCCCCTACCCTGCAACCTCGGCTGATGGAATGCGCGGAAACCTGGTGGGCACATTTCAACAAGAGGGA
The DNA here is from genome assembly GCF_029215685.1 of Pituophis catenifer annectens. Taxonomy (NCBI): domain Eukaryota; kingdom Metazoa; phylum Chordata; class Lepidosauria; order Squamata; family Colubridae; genus Pituophis; species Pituophis catenifer. The sequence continues at coordinate 29,142,628 of NW_027256885.1, read as the reverse complement.
CCCCCCCTCTTGGCCCAACCAGGTTTCCGTAATACCTGCCAGGTCCGCTCCCCCCTCCTGAACAAGATCACAAATGAGGGAGGCTTTATTTACTACAGACCTGGCATTGCATAACATCAGACGGAGGCCAGGGCCCTGAGGATCTGCGCCACCTGGAAAACGAGTGGAGCTTTGGGGGCCGGAGCGCGCCACCGCTCGAAGACAGCGGGCGCGCGCTCCCCTAACACGATATGGCCCCCTGCTCCCGCCATATCTACCCCTCCCACCCACAGTACTGATGGTAAAAACCTTATCTGGATGAACTTTATCCCCCCTCTTGACCCCGGGCCCCCCACCCCCCATGCCGTGCTCCACAGCCTTACCTGGCCCTCCCCTTAGTGGGTTATCCCCCATACCCACGGCCTTACTTCTGATCCAACCCTCCCCCCCCCCGGAACCCCTTAAGACATTTGCTAAAACTTTATCTAAAAAACCCCTCAACCCCCTCTTCGTGACATGCCACCTCTCTGGGTTCCAAAGCCCTTCATCGAGGTAGGCCTTCGATAACATGGAAGGCCAGGCTTGCGAGAGGGGGGAGTCTCGCAAGGCAAAGAGCTCAGCCGGTGAATACATTCCTGCAAGTTCGCTTGGGGAAATAGAGTCAGGCTAAGGATTCAATGATGGTACATTTAAAAGTCCAGGAGAGACAGTTCACCATTTTGGCGCGGATCAGAACCGGGGCTCCACTGTCCTCTCACGGCAGTGGAGAGGAGTCTCAAGCCGATGCCCTGAAAAGCAATGACCAAGCCACCCTCTCACGGCGGCTGGTATCGACAGGTCTAATTCAGTGGCAATAACAGCAAGGTGACTCCCTCGGTGACCACACCCAGGCTTAAGCCTCTCCTCACAGCAAGGCATTGTAAATGTGACTGGGACTGATGATATAGCCGGAAACCGGGGGTCAATTATAGTCAGGTCAGGTCAGGGGTCCAATAAGTCCAATGCAGTCCAGTGCCGGTGCAGATAAGGTCCAGATCAAATGGCCACGGCCCCGCCCACGCCCATAACCAGGCCGCGGCGGGGAGGGGAAAATGGATACAGGCCAGGGGGAGGCAGGCCAGTCGCCCAACTTTGCCAAACCCCCAGTCTCCATAGGGTCTTCTAATCCCCTTTAAGCCCCGGTCTTCAGGGGTCTTCAGAAGTCAGCAACCAGTTAGACTGCATTCTTCCCTTCCTCCCTCCGCAGTAAATAACCGACCCTAGTAAAAAAGTCTAAAGTCGGTCTGAAAACAGCCAGGATAGCGCCGTTCCACCCAGCACCGCCCCAGCGGCCGTCGTTTCATCCCCAGCCGCCGCAGCCGCCACTCCAATCGTCGCGGCCGCTGCTGACAGCTGGGAACCATATCGGGGTGCTTTTCCGGGGGGGGATGCTCCAACGAGCCACTGTCTCCCCACACCCCTCCCCGCTCCGGCCAACACTGGGAGGGCGCCGCTGGGGGGGGCGCCGCTGAGGGGGGACGCCAAGGCAACCCGGCGCCGCCCCGACCTTGCTCCAGCCTCCCGTTCACCGTTCACTCATGCTCTCGTCACTTCTCGCCTGGACTACGCTAATGCTCTCTACATGGGGCTCCCCTTGAGGAGCACCCAGAGGCTCCAACTGGTCCAGAATGCGGCCGTGCGGGTGATCACGGGAGCGACATGGCGCTCCCATATAACACCTCTCCTGCGCGAACTGCACTGGCTCCCGGTGGTCTTCCAGGTGCGCTTCAAGGTGCTGGTTCTCACCTTTAAAGCGCTCCATGGCTTAGGGCCAGGGTATTTACGAGACCGCCTTCTGCTACCGATAACCTCCCACCAGCCAATACGCTCTCACAGAGAGGGCCTCCTCAGGGTGCCGTCGGTCAAGCAATGTCGGCTGGCGGCCCCCAGGGGGAGAGCCTTCTCTCTGGGGGCACCCGCCCTGTGGAACGAGCTACCTCCCAGAATACGGCTGATTCCGGATCTCCGCACTTTCCGTAAGGCCCTGAAGACGTTTTTATTTCAGCAAGCCGGCCTGGCCTGAATAGGTTTTATGGGTTAGTTTTTTAATTGTATTGCTAGGGGTTTTAAATTGGGGTGGCCGTTTAATTTAATTTATTTTTAATTATTTTAACTTTTATATTGTATGTTATTTTAATTCTCTGCTGTTCACCGCCCTGAGTCCCTTCGGGGAGAAGGGCGGGATATAAATTTAATAATAATAATAATAATAATAATAATAATAATAATGGCAAGCACTTTCAATATAAGGCCCTTCCCTTTGGTCTTTCCTCAGCCCCCAGGGTATTTACAAAGGTTATGGCGACCCTCATTGGCCACATTTGTTCCATCCCAGTTAGAACTCTATTTTATCTGGATGATATACTTATCCTGTCCTGATCCGAAGACATGGCTCAGCATGACATCGATATTTCGATCCAAATTTTACAAGAGCACGGCTTATCGATTAAATGGGCCAAGAGTCATTTAGTTCCTTCCTCTCGCCTCCAACACCTTGGAGCAGTAATTGATACCATCAGCTCGGAGGTTTTTCTCTTGCCGGACCGCCAGTCTAGCCTCACAGATCTTGCCTCCTGTTTTAGACAGCAGCACTCAGCATCTCTCCTAGGCCTGTCTCATTTGCTAGGGAAAATGGTATCTGCTTACGGCATCGTACCCTGGTCTCATCTCCACAGCAGGGAGTTACAGTGGCTTCTATTGCCGTTCCAACGGAATCTCACCAGCACTTCATCTTCTCGCATTCCACTCCCTCCGGCTGTGCTCAATTCCCTGCTATGGTGGACATCAGGAGCAGTGTCCAAGGGCTGCAAGTTTCGGGAGCCTCACCAGACGGTCATCACAACGGACGCCAGCCTGTTTGGTTGGGGTGCCCATCTGGGACCTCACATGGCTCAGGACCAATGGTCTCCGCAGGAACAGTCCCTCAATATCAATGTCTTGGAGCTGCGAGCAATTTATCTAGCTCTTCTAAGTTTCCAACATCATGTTCTTGGCTGGGACGTTCTGATTCTCACGGACAATGTCTCGCCCAAGGCTCATGTGAACAGGCTAGGGGGGACCAGGTCTCGGGCCCTCATGCAGGAGACCCTCCGATTGGGGCAGTGGGTGGAAGCTCACTTATCCTCCCTTCGGGCAGAACATATCTCGGGGGCAGCAAATGTTCGGGCCGATTCTCTCAGTCACTCTCCCATCGACCAGGCAGAGTGGAGCCTGCATCCCCTTCTCTTCAAGGCACTAGTCGACCGCTTTGGCAGCCCTTCAGTGGACCTCTTCGCATCCGTGACCAATCACCAGCTGCCCTGCTTCTTCACCCGCTTTCCCTCTCCGGGGGCAGAAGCAGTGGATGCCTTGCGCAGCCCTTGGCCTCCTGGGCTTCTACTTTACGCCTCCCCCCCTTCCGTTGATTCCCTGGGTGATCAGGAAACTCCTGGAGGAGAAGGCGGAGCTGCTCCTTCTGGCCCCTCATTGGCCATGCTGTCTGTGGTTTGCGGACTTGGTGTCTCTTTCAGTGGTACCTCCTTGGAGGATCCCAGACGATCGGATCGTGCTGGTTCAAGGGCCCCTGACTCACCAGGACCCTCAATCCTTCCAACTAGCCGCTTGGAGATTGAGCGGTACCTCATGACGGCGGCCCTCATTCCCCCAGGTGTCATTGCCACCATTCAAGCTTCCCGCCGGGCCTCCACGACCAGAATTTATGATGCAATGTGGAGAACCTTTACCCGGTGGTGCAGGAGACACAAGATTTCGATCACTGCAGTCTCCATTGTTCAAATTCTGGAATTCCTGCATGATGGCTTCACTTCCGGGCTTGCCCCCAATACACTGCGACGACAGGTGGCAGCTCTTTCGTCGATTCTGACATGCGGTTCCTCGGTCTCCATCTCCAAGGACCCTCTTATCCGGAGCTTCCTGAAGGGCGTGACCAATCTACGTCCTCCTGTCATCCATAGATACCCAACGTGGGATCTCAATAAGGTCTTAACGGCTCTCACCAAGCCTCCATTTGAGCCTTTACGAGAGGTTAACCTGAAGTTCCTTTCTTTCAAGGTCTCGTTCCTAGTCGCAATCACCTCTGCTCGGCGGATTTTGGAACTGGCTTCTCTATCGATCCGCAGTGATCTCTGCGTTTTCCACTCGGACAGAGTCGTCCTACAAATGGATCCTACCTTCATACCGAAGGTTAACTCCATCTTTCACAGGTCACAGGAGCTCGTGCTCCCCAATTTTTGTCCTTCTCCTCAACATCACTTAGAGAAGATCTGGCATACCTTAGACATTCGCAGGGCCCTCAAGGTCTATATTGCCCGCACGTCCTCCTTTCAGCAGACCGAAGCTCTTTTCATCTCCTTCCAGCCGGCGTCCATGGGGTCCAAGATCACAGCTACCGCCATTGGGAGGTGGATTAGAGCCACCATTGCAACCGCCTATGAGGCTCATTCTTTACCCGTTCCTCGACGCATCATGGCTCACTCAACCAGGAGTGCGGCCGCTTCCGCAGCCTGGTCCACTCAGGCTCCCTTGGAAGATGTTTGCCGGGCGGCCACCTGGGCTTCTCCCACGCCGTTTATCTGACATTATCGTTTGGATTCCTTTGCATTGGCGGATGCTGCATTCGGCAGGAGAGTCCTCCAAGGTGTCCATTCCGTCACACCTTTGCCGGTCCGGCCTGCTCCCTCCCAGTAGGACATCGAGCTTTGGTATGTTCCATGCCTGACTGCCGTGACCACTGTTAGGAGAATGGGCGTTGGTCTTACCTGATACGCCCTTTCTCTATCAGGCGGGCACGGCAGTCAGCCCCACCCTGGCTTTGGCCGTACCGGGAGGTTTCGGGGTGGGAGGCTTCTTATTTCTTGAATTTTCTTCTATAGACACGTCATTCTGCTGGACATCCTCGCCTCAAAACTGGAGCAGGACAGGAAGAGGCGGAGCTTAAAGTTTCAGCAGACTCGGTCCGATTGGATGTCATATGGTGTCACTCCCATGCCTGACTGCCGTGCCCGCCTGATAGAGAAAGGGCGTATCAGGTAAGACCAACGCCCATTCTAGGGTGTTTATGATGGTTCTCATATTGTTTTTTATTTGCCTTCTTGGTAGGAATCTGTTTTGATCTGGGTGAGTAAACTCATTTAGGACTTTTTAAACTCTTTCCGATACTATGGATGCAAATATTTTATAATCCACATTCAGTAATGAGATGGGTCTGTAATTTTTAATCTGTTGATGGTCTGTGTCTTCTTTTGGGATGAGAGTGATGTATGCTTCTATCCATGAATTGCAAGTGCTTCATTAAATACTTCCAGCATTAACACCTCTAGTGGTTCCTGTACGATCTTGTACAGTTCCACAAGAAGTCCATCTGGGCCCGGTGTTTTGTTATTTTTTTGCTTCTTCCTTTCCTCCACTACTTCCATCATGGTTATTGTTCCATTTAACATCTCTCTTTTTGTCTCTGCGATTTTACTTAGATTCATCGTATCTAAATATTGTTTGATATTGTCTTCTGGAATGTTTTCTTGGCAATATAAATTTTTGAAAAATTCTTGTGTTATGTTCCTTTTTTCTTCCCTCCTGTGATGTATCACTCCCTTCTCGTCTTGCAATTGATGTATTATTCTTTTCTTCTTTTCTTTTTTTAATTTGTACACTAACCATCGCCTTGTCTTGGTTCATTGTCCATCTCCGTTTCTTCTTCTGTTCTCTCCATGTCACTTTTATTGGATTGTGGTCTGCCCAAGCGTTCGTCATTATTTCTATCTCTTCAATCTCTCTTCTTAATCCCGGGGTCATCCATGCCATGTCGCTCCTTGACCATGATTGGTGTGGATTTGAGTAAAATGTGTATTGGTTATTTTTTACATTTATTTCTCCATGCGTCTTGTAGGCTCAGTTCTTGCATCATTTCAAAAAATGAATCTGGTAGTGTTCTTTTCTTTTTCTTCTTTTTCTTATTACTTTTATAATCCTTTTTAATATCTACTATTGCATTGAAGTTTCCCTATCTTTGGGTTTTCTAGCAGTTTACTATATTGTTTCTTGATGTGTACTTCCTGCAAACTACAATGTCTATATCCAGTCTTTGTAATTTTGTAAGTATTTGTGTTCTTTTCACCGGTGAGTTTAATCCGTTTATGTTTATTGAAAGCATCTTAATTTCCTCCTCCGTTTCCTTACTTATATACCGTTCTTAGTTTTCTTGTATTTCTTGTCTCTCTGTATTTTTCCTCTTGTACCTTCTCGTTCTACTCATTCTTTTTCCTGTTTTCTCTTTTCTTCTCGTTCCGCCTCATTATCCTCTGTTTGATATTCCTCTTGACTCCTACTCTCTGCTTCTTCTCTACTCTCTTGCTCTTCCTCAGTTGTGAAATGATGTTTGAAGAACTCTTGTGCTTTATCAAGAGTATCTATTTTAAATTTTTTCTCCTGCCAGGTAATCAGAATGCCTTCCAGCACCAGCCATATGAATATCACATTATATCTGATAAGTTGTGTGGTTAAGAACTGATAATGTCTTCTTTGGTTTCTCTCCTTGGTATTTGTTTCAGGGTTTGTATTTCCTTTCCTTTATATATTATTGGTTCCTCCCTCATTTTTTTTGTATATTTCGTCCCTTATTGCCTTTTTCGTAAAGCTCACATGGACTTCTTTTGGTAATCTGTACAGAGTGCATAGTTTGTGTGCACTCTGTACACTTCATCTATATCTCTCCGTATATCCTGCTTGTCTTTCTGTAATGCATTTGCTAGTATTTCTGCCATGGTCTCACCTAGATCTTCCTCTTTTTCTTCCGCTATATTCTGGAATCTTAAGAAAAAGGATGCTTTTTCCATCTCTAAGAAGACAATCGATTCCTCTAAGTCCCTACTTGTGAGCATACATTTCTGTTCCATTGTTTCCATTTTTTTATCTATTTGTTCCATTTTTGTCTCTACTGTTTTTATTCTCTGTTCGTTCTTGATGATGGTTTGCTGAATGTTTCCTATTTTATCGTCCATTCTTCTGATGTCTCCTTTCATTTTTCCCATCTCGTACTTAATCTCTACATAGATCCTATTTGTCTCTTCCTGATTATTTGCTATTGCTTCCTGTGTTTTTGTCATTGCTTCTTGTATCATTTGTAATGTTGCTTGCATGCTCTGATCCTGTTTAAATAGTCCAGTGGTGGTTGGTAAAGTGCCTATACCAGCGAATGTACAACACAGCAGTTTCAATATTATAAAGTATTTCTGCATCTCATGCACAAGTGCTGTTTGTGTACTGTATATTTATAAAAGTTTCTGCACTGAAGAAGGTAAAAATTTAGATTAGTCTAAATCATACAGTTGAAACTGTTGGCATATTTTATTTTTCATTACTTTCAATTGTTTGTTTTGCTAGTCAGAAGAACAATGAACAGGCCATTAGTTCCCCTTGCTAATTACTGGAAATTTTGTGTAAAAATGTGCCTTTTGAAATGTTGTCAAGCAATGCCCATCTCTCATATATTTAAAGTCATTATTTTATAAATCACCAAAAAGGGAGAAAAGAAAAAGAAAAAAAATGGGGGCAGGTGGAGATTGACATAGAACAGTTCTGTGTGTATTCATTTTTATATATTGCATGTAGAAATGTTGGCTGTTTTTTATTTATTAAGAATTAATGAATTCCACCAGTTTTGACAAATTGTACAGTGCAATCATGTACTGTACATATTTGTGCAGAAACCACATTGAGTTTATTTAATACGATCTCAGCTTTCGATCAAGTTTGTGAATGCTTGCTTACAATTAGCATTTTAGTAGCAGTTAATATACTGTAAACTAAGTCACAATATTCAGTTCAAAATTTTATTATTATTATTTATTATTTTTATTTATTAAATTTTTATACCGCCCCCTCTCCCGAAGGACTCGGGGCGGTGAACAGCCAAGATTAAAAAACATACAATATAAACATTAAAATACATTTAAAACAAAATTAAATCCAAAATGGCTCCCCAATTTAAAACGCCTTACCCATAACCCTATAATTAAAACAAATTTAAAATTTCCACATTAAAAGGGGGAAGATTTAGGCCAGGCCAGCTTGATGAAATAGAAGAGTCTTAAGCGCGCGGCGAAAGGTGCGCAGATCTGGGATCCTCCGTATCTCCAGGGGGAGCTCATTCCAGATCGTAGGTGCCCCCACAGAGAAGGCTCTCCCCCTAGGGGCCGACAGCCGACATTGTTTGGCCGACGGCACCTGGAGGAGCCCCTCTCTATGGGAGCGTAGTGGCCGGTGGGAGGCTATTGGTGGTAGCAGGCGGTACCGTAAATAACCAGGTCCTAAGCCATGGAGCGCTTTAAAGGTGATAACCAGAACCTTGAAGCGCACCCGGAAGACCACCAGGAGCCAGTGCAGCTCGCACAGGAGAGGTGTTACATGGGAACTCCACGTCGCTCCCATAACCACCCGCGCGGGCCGCACTCTGCGCCAGTTGGAGCCTCCGAGTGCACCTCAAGGGGAGCCCCATGTAGAGAGCGTTGCAATAGTCCAGACGAGAGGTAACGAGGGCATGAGTGACTGTGCGTAGGGAGTCCCAATCTAGAAAGGGACGCAACTGGCGGATCAGGCGAACCTGATGAAAAATCCTCAAGGTCACGGCCGTCAAGTGCTCTTCTAAAGACAGCCGTGAATCCAGGAGGACACCCAATTTGCTAGCCCTATCCGTGGGGGCCAATGATTCGCCCCCAATAGTCAGCGATGGCACCAGCTGACTATATCGGGATGTCGGAAACCACAGCCACTCGGTCTTGGATGGGTTGAGTCTGAGCCTGTTCCTCCCCATCCAGATCCGTACGGCCTCCAGGCACCGGGACATCACTTCAAGGGCATCATTGGGGTGGTCCGGGGTGGAGATGTACAGCTGGGTGTCGTCAGCGTACTGATGGTACTTCACCCCGAAACCACGGATGATCTCGCCCAGCGGCTTTACATAAATGTTGAACAAAAGGGGCGAAAGGACCGATCCCTGTGGCACCCCACATATAAGGGGCCTCGGGGTTGACCTCTGCCCCCCTGTCAACACAGACTGCGACCAGTCAGAGAGAAAGGAGGAGAACCACCTTAGTACGGTGCCTCCCACCCCCAACTCTTCCAACCGGTGCAGCATGATACCATGGTCGATGGTATCAAAAGCCGCTGAGAGATCTAACAGGACCAGGACAGAGGAGCAACCCCTGTCCCGAGCCCTCCAGAGATCATCAACCAACATGACCAATGCCGTTTCCATGCTGTACCCAGGCCTGAAACCCGACTGGAACGGATCCAGATACGACGCTTCATCCAGGTACTGGGGAAGCTGTCCCGCAACCACACTCTCAACAACCTTCGCTACAAAACGAAGGTTGGAGACTGGACGATAATTAGCCAATATTGCCAGGTCCAGGGAAGGCTTCTTGAGGAGGGGCCTCACCACCGCCTCCTTAAGGGCGGCAGGGAAGACACCCTCACCCAGTGAAGCATTTATAATCCCCTGGAGCCAGCCTCGCGTCACCTCCCGAGAAGCCAGCACTAACCAGGAGGGACACGGGTCCAACAAACGTGGTCGCGTTCAATCTACCCAGAATCCTGTCCACGTCATCTGGGGTCACAGGAGCAAACTCATCCCAGATAACAGTCTCAAGACCTGCCTCCGTCACCCTCGCTGGATCTACCCAGTCAGAGTCCAGACCTTCCCAAATCTGAGTGATTTTGTCATGCAGATACTGAACAAAATCCTCGGCTCTTCCCTCCAAGGGGTCCTCCCGCGCTTCCTGGTGGAGCAGGGAGCAGGTCACCCTAAACAGGGCGGCCGGGCGATTATCTGATGACGCAATAAGAGCAGCAAAATGAGTACATTTTGCTGCTTTTATCACCACTAGGTAATTCCTAATATGAGATCTTACCAGTGTCCGGTCCGATTCAGAAAGACTAGCCCTCCAACTACTCTCTAGGCGTCTTTTCCGGCGCTTCATCTCCCTCAGCTCCTCGGTGAACCAAGGAGCCAGGCGAGATCGGCGCTGGGTCAGAGGCCGCAAAGGCACAACTCGATCCAGAGCTCCAGCGGCCGCCCTATCCCAAGTGGCCACTAGGTCTCCAGTCGAGACGTGGCCAGAACCTCAGGAATTGGCCCAAGCTCCGTCTGGAACCTGTCAGGTTCCATCAGGCGCCTGGGGCGGTACCATCTTATCAGTTCCGCCTCCCTGCAGCGGGGTGCCGCGGTTCGAAGGTCAAGGCGAAGGAGAGAGTGATCCGACCATGACAAGGGCTCGATGACTATATCCCCTATCTCAAGATCACTCAACCACTGTCCAGAGACAAAAACCAAGTCCAGTGTGTTTCCCCCTGTGTGCGTAGGGTCATGAATTAGCTGGGTCAGGTCCATGGCCGTCATGGAAGCCATGAACTCCCGAGCCACCTCGGACGCCTCACCCACGGATGGCAGGTTGAAATCCCCCATGACCATAAGTCTGGGGGTATTAACCGCCACCGCGGTGATAACGTTGAGTAGCTCGGGCAGGGCTGCTGCCACGTGGCAGGGAGCCAGGTATGTGATCAGCAAGCCCATCTGAACCCCATGGCCCCACTTCACAAAGAGGGACTCACAACTGGCCGTCTGAGGAACCGTGGTCTCCCTCGGCCTAAGGCCTTCTCGAATAATAACTGCTACTCCCCCGCCCCTCCCCTGTGACCTCGGCTGATGGAATGCGTGGAAGCCTGGTGGGCACATTTCTACCAGAGGGACTCCTCCCTGCGGGCCCAACCAGGTCTCCGTAATACCCGCCAGGTCCGCTCCCCCCTCCTGAACAAGATCACAGATGAGGGGGGCTTTATTTACTACAGACCTGGCGTTGCACAACATCAGACGAAGGCCCGGGCCGTGAGGGTCTGTGCAACCTGGAGAACGGGTGGAGCCTTGGGGGCCGGAGCATCCTATCGCTTGGAGACAGCGGGTGCGTGCTCCCTTAACATGATATGGCCCCCTGCTCCCACCATATCTACCCCTCCCACTCACAGTACCGATGGTAAAGACACAGTCTGGACAAGCTCGACCCCCCCCATTGCCCCCGGATCCCCCACCCGCCCCGCCGCGCGTCATGGCTGGGCCCGATCCTCCCCTTGGTGGGTTATCCCCCAAACCCACGACCCTAGTTCCAATCCCACCCCCTCCCCCCTCCCCAAACCCCTTAAAAGATTAGACAAAGACAATTTTAAAAAACCCAGCAACCCCCTCTTTGCGGCATGCAAATGTCTCCATTGAAGTACCAAAACAGAATATTCAAAAGTTTGAGATATAGAAGTTGGTTAATCCAGCTATTTGTATATGTGGTATTTCTTTTTGCAACCACAAGGACTAGGAACATGCTTTTTTAATGAATGAAAAAACAGTTTCAAGAAGCCCAAATCTGCATCATTAATGACTAATTACAGGGAAAGCCCTTCCTGTACTTTTCACATCATGTCACTACTGTACTCACTGGTACAACAGCATTTTGCTATTGCTACTTCAATATTGGATCATTGTGCCAATTAGTATATATTTTATAGGTAAATTTTTAATTCAAATTTCCTGCTATCAAATTTGTGCTTCCTTTTTGTAGGCTTCCTTGATTCAGTGTAAAGAAAGCAATATGTTGTACATTTTGGTATGCTGTACTTTTCTGAATGGTCTTCCTTTAAACAACAGTTTATTGTCACCTTGTAGGAGAGATGGGCGGTGTAAGAATTTAATAAATAAATAAATACATTTTAACCCACAAATTTCCATGAAAACACCACAAGCGTGCGTGCACGCACGCACTCACACACACACTTCTATATATGGATATATCCAGTGGTGGGATTCAAATAATTTAACAACTGGTTCTCTGCCCTAATGATTTCTTTCAACAACCAGTTCACCAAAACTGCTCTGAAAGTTAACAACCCGTTCTCCTGAAGTGGTGCGAACTGGCTGAATCCCACCACTGGATATATCAACATACAAACTTAAATAAACAACAGAATGTCATTTGTCCTTATTTAGAAAAAAAAAATTGGATAGGAAATTGGCAGTATAGGCAGTCATGTATTTCCAATAGAAGAGATTATACAGTCATGTGAAAAAGAAAGTACACCGTCTGTGAGTTCTATGGTTTTACGTATGGGGACATAGTAAACATCATCTGGTTCTTAGCAGTTCTTAAAAGTAGGTAAATACAACCTCAGATGAACAACAACACATGACATATTACACCATGTCATCATTTATTTTACAAAAAGATCAATGAATTATCATTTATAGATTTGAACTGCAAAATTATTATTGCTGTAATGAGAACTGCAGAGCAAATTAAAATGTGTCATTGAATAACAAAAGAACCAGTGTTCTTTTTGAGTACTCATTACAAAATTAACTACACTTAGACTCAGACTTCTTCTCCCATTTGGTTCCACGTTACTGTTTCTTGTCTTTCTTGCATAGGTGCATGTGATTAAAATATGCTTGTTTCTTCTCACAGAACTGGAATAGTCCTCCGTGATATAAACATTGGTGAACGTAGGAGCTATTTGGTGGTAGTGGTGAAGACTGTGGTATAAGTGCTTGTGTGTGTGCTATGAGGCCATTTTTCTTGCACTGTGCTATAGTGACAGAGTATGACAGAGTACACACATACATTTAATTTTCAACCAAATGTCCACTGGAAAAATCCACATTTCCATACAGAACTGGGCCCAATTTTAAAACAACAAGCAGGGTCAGCACCACAGTCTATCATATGAGGATGAAAAAAGCATGTTTATATGTCCTTCACATTTTTATTTGGTCAGTTTCCATCCTGACAGCTTTTTAAATCTCTTAATGCTATCTCTAAAGCAAATTACTCCAAATCTGTTGCACTCCGTATTTTGGGAGTGCAAGTCCAAACCTCTCCAGCTAGAATCAGTCAAGGGGCTTGTTAATTGTTATGAGAGATGTAGTCCAACATATCTGAAGGGCACCAGGCAAGGGAATGCTACCCCAAGTGCAAAGAACAATCCCCCCACATCTCTTAAGCAAACTGGTTCATCTCTAGTAAGTAAAATATAAAAAGCAAATTCCCTCAAAGACACATGAACAAATCAGGCATGATTTGTTCAGCAGAAATTGCTTCTAGGTTTAAAGAGATCTGCAGAGAAGACAAAATATATACAACCTTTAGGAAAGGCTCCTGGATTGGGGCTGAAAGGTGAAAATGGAAGCGGTATGCTCCGTCCCATATTTGGGTAGACTAGGTTGCCCTGATAAAAAACACTTAACCTTTAGGAAAGCAATACAATTTTATAGGTGGACCTAAACCTCATAGGCCCCTTACTGTTCCACTTACTGTTACCATTTTTAAGGCACAATTCTGTTAACAGTCCTAATGGACCTAACCCTACATAAATGTGCTGGCTTTGCCTTCAGAATGAAGGCAACCATTTGTTATATCTGTTTCAGTTACTGGACTAGTTCACACGTGTGTATTGCTTGAGAGTTGTATCCATAGCGCTGCTGGTACATGAGGAACAACTTCATTAACCAATATGAAAGTGTTATTCTGCAGCTTACTTGTGACAACTTATTTGCACATGCAAAAATCAAGCAAGCCTGAGACCTTCCAGTGCAAAGCTTCCTATGTATGATGCAGCCAACCTATGGCACCTTAAGTTTTCTATAGGCATAGAATTTGCAAGGATTTTGTTCAGAATGCTTTGACATTACAAGTCACATACTTGTTGCTGATGTTTGACTGCAAACTCTGATGACCATGTATAAATCTGAATGTTTGCAGTTATAAAACAGTTCTGATTTATGTAGTAGAAAATTGTTTACAGTATTATGGCTCTACAACCCCCTTAATATTTATATTTCTGGGTTTTTTTAATGGTACGAAAGAGTGACATCTTAGTAATAGACTCTGCAGTCATTAAGATATGCCTGTATTGTTCTTGTGCCCACATTTGGCTAACAAATATCTGGCTGACTGGTAGGTGGAGCCTTGGAGCAAGGGATGGAGCATGGTAGCATAGAAAAAAGAACATGACCTGGGTTTTTTTTTGAGCCAAATATAACAATAATAATATGGTCCTTGCTTTTGACCCCTTACTCTGAGATTTCCATTAGAGACCCAGGGAAGGAGGCTCAAATCTTGAAATTTCAGACCAGACCCTGAAGGCTGAAAGAACACAGCTTGTGGAAGGCCTGCAAGTGAGTTTTTGTTGAACTTTGAATTGGAACCAGCTGAGCAGTTATCTGGATGGGTGGGAGGGTGGCTGGCTCCTAGATCATGCTTTTAATCATTATGCTACCTGAGCTCTCTTGATTGCATATATCTGAATTAAGCTGTTTAACAACAACAACAACAACAAAAGCATTATTTTTTTCCCAACTGCAGGTTAAATTCTTGGATATTGGTTAAAAGATGTCTACTTTCAGCCCAGGAAGTATGCTCTTCAGGGAGAGGAGAACCAAACTGTGTAAGTAATTGCATTCTAAAGGCCCAATATGTTATAGTTCAGTATTACCTACAGTGGTTATTGCCTTGGCTCCAAATAAATGAGGTCTTATTTTTCTGCCTTGCCACATTTACTGGGTTATTGATAGCATTCTGCTATGGAAATGTCCCCTAGTTGAGTCAATAATTCCAGGTCAAGCTGTTGAGGAAAGCTATGCAGTATGTAGGGAAGTTATAAGGGATCAAATAACTTCAACTACAGGGACTCCCAGTAGTACAGTATACAACTGCAACATCCGTCTCTGATGCAGATTAAATATCCACAGTAAAAAAAAACCTCAATATTATAAAATATAATTTTGATGGATCATTCTTCTTCTTGTGCCATATCCGTCATCAGACATTGGTGATCATGTTGGCAATCCAACATGATGGATTGTATTGATGGAGTATTGATGGATCATACAATACTGCAAAACAAAAACAAAACCACAATAATATGGGTTCCTTGGTTTTGGCTCTGTGAACTATACCATTGTGGTTTCATAATACATATCCCAGGATCCTGTAGTTTGTTCAGTGATCTAAGTTTAAAACAACCATGGCTTAATATAATTAAGTAATTAATGTAATTAATTATATGAATCCATCAGTGATTTTAGGTAGATATATTAATGGCAAAAAAACAAGTATCTTGAGGAAGGAATAGCAGTAGTACCTCAGCACTGCTCCTATAAATTTGCCCTTCCAGATGGGACAGAAGCACCATGTTCCAATTTCCAACCTAAAGAATATTATTCAAAACTTACTAAAGTCTACTTTTGTTCAAACTGTTGGGCAATTAGCAGAATTGCATTTCCTCCTGACATAGATAATCTATTAGGATTACCAAGATATGAGGGGTCCTTGGTGCTCTCTGAGCTTGGTTGTTTTCTTGCAGATGTTTCATTACTCAATTACTCAGTGCTGATGATGTTACCTAGTTTGAGTAATGAAATGTCTTCAAGAAAACAACCAAGTTCAGAGAGCACCAAGGACCCCTTAATTCAACCATGAGCTAAAAATATTCTCCTTTATTGTTACCAAGATAGTTGCTCTACTGTAACCAAGCCCAGATTGAAACTGAAACAGAGGAACTGGTTTTATCCAAGGAGGCCTAGAGTTGCAAGGCAACCACCTAATCAAATATTTTGCCCAAGAAAAGGAGAACATTTGCAATTACAGTCAGCTGTGTTTAAGCAAGTATTTTGCACAACCATCTTTTTAAAGGCCTCTGAGAACCTTTCTTTTGAGAAGAGATACTTCTAGTTTCCTGGACCTAGCTATTTAATCTCCTACTCATTGTCTGGGATACTATAACAACCCAAATAGGTAAGAGTTGAGCAAATTTGGCCATATCTAAATATCTTGTTCGTGTTCTTAATTCACAATAATCACAACAATAATCACAATCAGATAATTCTTTCCATATATAATTTTGACCATTTGAATCTAAGTAGATATAAACAATTTTATTCTTGAGATGATTAGTAACTTACAAGTTTTCCTGGAAGTTTTAATAAGCTTTTGATTAGAGGAAAACAATGCTGGCAGTGTGCTGTGAATGGAATGGTAGTAAAGATAGTAGGCTGCCATCACCATTGCAATGTAGGGTCGATAATGTGTTTAGACAGATTGACTCAAAGATCTCATGCGCCAGACATTTCTAGAATGCATGAGCCGTGGTGGCGTAGTGGTTAGAATGCAATATTGCAGACTAATTCTGCCAACTGCCAGCAGTTTGATTCTCACCAGCTCAAGGTTCACTCAGCTTTCCATCCTTCCAAGGTTGGTAAAATGAAGACCCAGATTGTTGGGGGCAATATGCTGACTCTGTAAACCGCTTAGAGAGGGCTGTAAAACTCTATGAAGCAGTATAGAAGTCTAAGTGCTATTGATATTGATATTTCTCAGCCTGCTTCAGTGTTTCCATTGGAACTGAATGGGTCTGCCTGATGGAAGAGGGCACTTTGGAGAAATAATGCTTAGTGCTGGAGCCATTTCTGTATCCAACAGAGGAGGAGTAAGTAACCTGATGTCCCCTGGATGTTTTGAACTGCAATCCTCATAAACCCTTACTATGCTGACTGAGGCTGATAGTCCATGTTTGAACAACTCCATGTTGGTAAGTACAGCTAGAGAGATGCAATTAAAGCAGGAATTTAGGGTTTCTGGACTTCATACAGCTGCATGAACTAATTGGTATACAGTTGATTTTTATTTGTTTCTTTCTGTTTTATAAATTATTTATTCGACATTTTAAAGAAAACACCTAAACAAATGCAAAAGAGAACATAAGAATAAAAGAATATAATAAAATAAATAAACCAGGGATTTTAAAATGTCATCAAGGTTATAGCTTTCTACTGTCCCATCGATCAGTTGTAAATAGTTAAATATGTGATATTGGTATATATAATATCCAGGGCAGTGGTGGGTTGCCCCCAGTTCAGACCGGTTCTATAGAACCGGTAGTAAAACCAGCAGGAGGCTCTCCCCACTGACCCTGACGTCATCAGAAGCGATCTGCGCATGTGCAGAAGTAAGGTGCGCGCGTGAGCGAAGCGAGCACACGGTGTGATCCCATTGCAAACCGGTAGTAAAGGTAAGTAGAACCCACCTCTGATCCAGGGGTGAAATCCAGCAGGTTCTGACAGGTTCTGGAGAACCAGTAGCGGAAATTTTGAGTAGTTCAGAGAACCAGCAAAAATGCCACCTCTGGCTGGCCCCAGAGTGGTGTGGGAATGGAGATTTTGCAATATCCTTCCCCCAGGAGTGGGGAGGGAATGGAGATTTTGCAGTATCCTTCCCCTGCCATGCCCACCAAGCCACACCATGCCCACCAAGCCACGCCCACAGAACCGATAGTAAAAAAATTTGAATTTCACCACTGATAATATCTTGTCAAAGATTAACAATCACTATTGCTACAAAAGAACATCAAGAATCATGATCAACACAATATAAGTCATATAATGGAATACTATAATGGAATACGGAGGATCCCGGATCTGCGCTCCTTCCGCCGTGCTGTGAAGACCTTTTTATTCCATCAAGCGGGCTTGGCCTGATCTCTTCCCTTTTTAAATATGTAAATTTTAATCTGTTTTTAAATTATTGGGGTATTTTAATTTGTCTGGGCCAAAAAGTTTAATTTGATTTTATCGGGTTTTTAAATTTTGTGTATTTATGTATTTTATTGTTGGCTGTTCACCGCCCTGAGTCCTTCGGGAGTAGGGCGGTATACAAATCAAATAAACTAAACTAAACTAAACTAAACTATACTGCAGTGAATTCAGTGCAGTGAATTCAGTCCATATTATTAAAATTGTTCTGATTTAGGTATCTCATAAAATTGAAATATAGGTACTATGCACAAGTAAATCCAGTTTTCAATATGGTGCCAATTTATAAATTAAATTAGAATCTAGGAATGGGTTCCAGTTTGAATTGAAATTTGTGTCAATTTTGCTCTTAAGGTATGAATATATTCTACACCAGAGGTCTGCAACCTTAAACACTCAAAGAACCATTTGGACCCATTTCCCACAGAAAAAAAAAACATCGGGAGCCACAAAACCTGGGTGGGCATGGCTAACTCGACGTCACTCACTCCCAGTCACATAAACCCCTAGCCACGCCTACCCAGCCGGTCATTAGGGCAGAGAACCAGGAACCACAAAACCCCTTTCCTTCTCTTTCTCCCCCTCTCTCCCCTCTCCCTCTCTTCCCCCTCTCTCTGTATCTCTCTCCTCCTCTCCCTCTCTGTATCTGTCTCTCTCCCTCCTCTCTGTATCTCTCTGTATCTCCCCCTCCCTCTCTTCCCCCTCTCTCCCTCTCTCTCTGTATTTCTCTGTATCTCTCCCTCTCTTACCCCCTCTCTCCCCCTCTCTGTATCTCTCCCCCTTTCCTTCTCTTCCTCCCCCTCTCCCCCTCTCTCTCCCCCTCTCCCTCTCTTCCCCCTCTCTCTGTATCTATGTCTCTCTCTCCCTGTCTCCTCTCTCTGTATCTCTCTGTCTCTCCCCCTCTCCCCCCTCTGTCTCTCTCCCTCTCTTCCCCCTCTCTCTTTA
This sequence comes from Pituophis catenifer annectens, assembly GCF_029215685.1. Classification (NCBI taxonomy): domain Eukaryota; kingdom Metazoa; phylum Chordata; class Lepidosauria; order Squamata; family Colubridae; genus Pituophis; species Pituophis catenifer. The sequence goes on along the minus strand of NW_027256885.1, from coordinate 29,124,045 downwards.
TGTCTCTCTCTCTTCCCCCTCTCCCTTTATCTCTCTCTGTAACTCTCCCCCTCTCCCTATATTCCCCCTCTCCTCCTCTCTCTATATCTCTTTGTCTCTCTCCCCCTCTCTCTCCCCCTCCCTGTATCTCTCTGTATCTCTCTCCCCCTCTCACCCCCTCTGTATCTCTCTCCCCTACTCCCTCTCTTCCCCTCTCTGTCTCTCTTCCCCCTCTCCCTGTCTCTCTGTCTCTCTCTCCCCTCTCACCCCTCTCTGTATCTCTCTCTTCCCCTGTCTCTCTGTCTCTCTCTCCCCCTCTCCCTGTCTCTCTGTCTCTCCCCTCTCCCTATCTTCCCCTCTCTCCCCCCTCTCTCTGTATCTGTCTCTCCCCCTCCCTCTCTTCCCTCTCCCGCTCTCTCCCCCTCTCCCTATCTTCCCCTCTCTCTCCCCCTCTCTCTGTATCTATGTCTCTCTCCCCCTCTCTGTATCTCTCTCTGTATCTCTCTCCCCCCTCTCCCGCGCTCTCCCTCTCTCCCTCTCTCCCCCTCTCTCTGTATCTCTCTGTCTCTCTCCCCCTCTTAACCCCTCTCTCCCCCTCTCTCTGTATCTCCTCCCTTTCCCTCTCTTTCTCCCCCCTTCTCTGTCTCTCTCTCTCCCCCTCTCACTCTCTTCCCCCCTCTCTCCCCCTCTCCCTGTATCTCCCTGTATCTCTTTCTCCCCCACCTTGTCTTCTGATGGTATGCCATTGTTTTTCCAGTTTTGGGCGAAAACTATTCGTGCTGCTGTCAATATGTGAATAATTAAGTATCTTATTTCTTTTTCATATTGCCCGGTAATTATTCCCAGTAAGAAAGTTTTTGGCCTCATTTCTATTTGTTGATTTATAATTTCTTCTATTTGTGTTTTAATTGTTTGCCAAAATTGTTTTGCCTTCTGGCAGGACCACCACACGTGATAATAAGTTCAGATGTTTACATTTCCAACATAGCGGGGACGTATTTGGAAACATCTTTGCCAATCTGGCAGGTGGGAGATGCCACCTATAAAACATTTTATGCATATTTTCTTTATAGGGTACAGACAATGTTAGTTTGTAATTTATATTCCATAATTTCTCCCATTTATCTAATTCAATATTGTATCCAAAAATTTTTGCCCAAATTATCATTTCCTTTAACTACCTCTTCTTCCAATTTGTATCTTAATAAATAATTATAGGGTTTTTTTTATCAATTTATCTTCTGTACCCTGAAGAATTTTATCTAATTCATATGTTCCCTTTTGAAATCCAAATTGTGCCAAATCTGTCCTATATCTAGATTTTATTTGCATATAGGGCCATCAATCAATGTCTGTACACAATTCTTTCAATTCCTGTCTTGTTCTTAATTCTCCTTGATTATTCAGCAGATCTTTGTAAGTTTTCATTTTGGCAATATCTAAAGTGTCAGCCTTGGAAGCCATATTAGGCCGGAAGCTTCAATGCTGCCACCTCCTCATGTGTGGGAAAGTAGGAGGGGGGATTTAGGAGAGGGGAATTAGTAGACATAATAGCATTCTTCCTATCGGTCAAGGTCAGGGGCTGGGTTGAGGTGGAACGGACCTTGATTGGAGCATGTGATCAAAAGTGGAGAAGGGGGATGGTTTTGGGAGCTTTGACTTACTGAAGGAAAGCCCGGGCTTTTCAGATTCGGGATTTCCCAGATGTGCCAGTTTACCTATTCTAGTAAAGAGAACTTTGGTTCCACATCTTTACTGGGAGTTGGGGGTTTTCTGGAACGCTGACATTATCCCAAATCTCCAATTCGAATCGCCAAGGATAGGGGGGATCCCCCTGGCCCCCCTCCTATGGCCAAACAATCCTGGCACCACAGGGGGGACTAATCCAGCAGCCGGCTAGACTGCACCCCCCTCCAGCCCAGCAAACTTTACACCAGCCTGTTGGAATGCAACAGCCTGTTGGAATGCAACAACCAGGAGCAGCCCCGCAGCAAGTTCTACCCCAACCAGCCGCGGCTGCTGCCCCCCCACCTGCGAGGCCAGCACCACCCCACTTCAGAGCAACCTTTGACAGGATGCCAGCCAAGCTGGCTTATTTCCTCAGCAGTGTCTGGGCTCACGTGGATCAATATCGTGAGCAATACGAATCAGAACAAGACTTAGTGTTGGCAATCTCAGATGGAATGAATGAGGGGGAGGCTTCTGAATGGATAGCCCAGCTGCATAACGAGGGCGCTGCTGAACTAAATGATGCCGATGGATTTATCACACTGCTCTGGTCCCGATTTGAGGACCCCGACCGTGTAAATGAAAACGAAGCCACGCTAAAGGTCATGAATCAAGGTAATCGGCCTATAAAAGACTTTGTATGGGACTTTAGACGAGTCGCAGGGAATCTAGGCCATTGGCCTAATCGCATACTCCTGCACTACTTTAAAGAAGCTATTGACCCAGAAGTCAGAAAAGCCTGTGGGATCCGGGGAGTGCCTGAGTGTCTCCACGACTGGTATACCACGTCCATTGCTCTAGACAGAGAAATCCACCCCCCCAGCCAAACCCCAGCACAGCAGCCACCTCGAAACACGTTATCTACAAACCCCACTTCAAAAGCTACAAATCTCACCCCCCCTCAACCGGGGGGGGCGATTAAATGCTATCACTGTGGACAGACAGGAAATCGAGCTTCTGAGTGCCTGGTGCCCTCCCCAGTTCCACAACAACTACCCACCACAGCTGCACGAGGGAGGATGGCTCCAAAGAAAACCCCAAACACCAGCCGATTTGCTAAACAAGCCGTGGAGATTCCCCTCCCCACTGAAGAGAGGGGGGACCCTCCAGCTACAGGAGCACCTCCCGACCAGCCCAGCGGGGATGAAGACCCGATGGTGAGTGCGCCCATCACCCCTTTCTCAATGAAAGTAAAACTAGTCCTGCCAGAAACAGGGAAAGAAACAGAACTCCAAGCAGTAGTAGATACCGGCTGTACCAGATGTCTAATCGGCCTTAAAATTGTAGAACAGTTGGGCATCAAAACAACACCCTTAAAACAACCAATCAAATTTTACCAGGTGGATGGCACGCTAATTGGGGGAGTCCTTTCCATTCATGTTACTGAACTGCTTAAATTAGAAATGGAGAAACATCATGAACTTATACGATTTATAGTAACCCCAAAGATGTCAGAATCTATCATACTAGGCCTGGCTTGGCTAGATAAATGGGGCCCCACCATTACTTGGGAAGATGGATACCGCCTCCAGGCGAACACCAAATTCAGGTATATGCAGACTTAGCCGAAGCTTTCAGTGAGGAGGAATGTAACCTTCTCCCCCCCCTCATCGGCCCACAGACTGCGCCATCGAATTACAACCAGGGGCCAAATTACCAAAACCTACAATGTACTCCATGACACCTGTGGAGATGACTGAATTGAGGAAGTACATTGACACCAACCTAGCCAGAGGATTCATCGAACCTGCGAAATCCAGCATGGCCGCCCCAGTACTGTTTAAAGAAAAAAAGATGGTACTTTAAGATTATGTATTGACTTTCGTTCTATCAACTGCATTTGCATACAAAAGACCTACCCCCTCCCACTGATGAAAGACTTAATAAACCACCTATCGAAAGGAAAAATCTTCACCAAGCTAGATCTAAGAGAAGCCTACTACCGAGTTTGCATAAAGGAGGGAGACGAATGGAAGACCGCTTTTAACTGCCCCTTGGGCAGCTTCCAATTCCGGGTCATGCCTTTTGGACTCCAGGGGGCCCCAGGGGTCTTCATGCAACTGATCAATGAAGTTTTGCATGAGCATTTATATCAGGGGGTTCTTGTTTATCTCGATGACATTCTTATATTCAGCGAAAATATGGAAGACCACGTCAAATTGGTCAGACAAGTGCTGAAAAAACTCCTAGCAGCCAAACTTTATGCAAAATTGTCCAAGTGCGAGTTCCATAAGGAAGCCCTTGACTACTTGGGATACAGGGTGTCAAATAAGGGGCTCGAAATGGACCCAGAAAAGGTGAGGGCAGTACTGGACTGGCAGCCCCCATGCACCCGTAAGCAACTCCAGAGCTTCCTGGGGTTTGCAAACGTTTACAGACAATTCATCCCTTCCTTCGCTGAGGTCGCACTCCCTTTGACAGAACTGCTAAAAACCGGCCCGTCTCCCACCAAGCCAAAACCTAGCCAGCCCTTAGCTTGGACAATGAACTGCCAAAAATCCTTTGAACAGTTAAAACGCCTATTTGCGGTGGAGCCAATCCTATGGCATCCTGACCTGAATAAGCCCTTTGTGGTTCAGGCTGACACAAGTGATGTGGCGGTGGCAGCTGTTCTACTACAAAGGGACCCCCGGAACAATCTAATGCCGTGTGCTTATGTATCAAGGAAGTTAACTGACACTGAGCGCAGATGGGTGGTATGGGAAAAAGAGGCGTTTGCGGTGCGATGGGCTCTCCTGTCCTGGAGACACTTCCTGGAGGGGGTGGAGGAGCCTTTTGAGGTTTGGACTGACCACAAGAATCTCGAGGCACTGAAGACCCCGAGGAAGCTTTCTCCAAAGCAGGTTCGTTGGGCTCAATATTTCAAACGCTTTAACTTTAACCTGAAATATATCCCGGGGGGTAAGAACCTTCTGGCTGACGCTCTCTCCCGCAAACCCCAATTTGACAGCTGACGGGAAGAGATAGTTCACGCCATGATTTCAGATACTCAGCCAGCCGCCCAAGCCCTCACCAGAGCGCAAATGCACCAGGGTTCCAACCTCCCCGAAGACAAGTTGACAGCGGATCTAAAAGCGGTGCTCTCTAATGATTCCTGGTTCAAAGAACACCAGGCAGACCTCACCCTAATGGATGGCTTGGCGTGGAAGGGGAATAAACTTCATGTGCCCCGCAGCCTGCGGCTCCTGGTACTGAAGAGAAGTCATGATTCTCGCCTAGGGGGCCACTTTGGGTTTTTAAAAACCCTCCATTTGACTAGGAGGCAATTCTGTGGCCAAAGATGAAAACTGAAGTGGAAGACTATATGAGGAGCTGTGCCACCTGCGCCACCATGAAATACCGACCAGGGAAGTCCCCTGGCCTTCTCCAGACTGTGTCCGAACCCACCAAGCCCTGGGAGGAGATTGCAATGGACTTCATAGTTGAGCTCCCCGACAGTGGGGGCAACCAAGTCATTTGGACTGTCATTGATTTATTCTCCAAGCAAGCCCACTTCATTGCCTGCAGCGGACTACCCTCGGCTAAAAGACTGGCAAAGCTGTTTGTGAAACACATCTACAGGCTACATGGAGTCCCAAGGAGAATAATATCGGACCGTGGGGTCCAGTTTACCGCTAAATTCTGGAGGGAATGTCTACGATCCATTGGGTCGTCCCAGGGACTTAGCTCGGCTTTTCACCCGTTGACTAACGGATTGGCTGAAAAATTGAACTCAATGGTGGAACAGTACATTAGGTGTTATGTGAATTATCAACAGGAGAACTGGGCAGACTTGCTACCATTCACAGAAGTCGCTTATAATAATGCAGTACACAGCAGTACTGGGTTGACCCCTTTTCAAATAACTACGGGCATGGATTTTGTACCGATGCCCGAGTTGCCTAGAGAGCCGCCCACTTCCATGTCCTTAATGGACTGGATGACCTCATTGAAAAAGGGTTGGGAAAATACTAAAAAAGCTTTAGCAGAGTCAGTGGAAAAATATAAGGCCCAGGCCGACAAACACCGGGGTCTCCAACCACCTTTCCGAATAGGTGATAAGGTGTATTTGTCAAACAAGTACCTAAGATTGAGAGTGCCCAGCAAGAAGTTTGGACCCAAATTCATAGGTCCCTTTCCTATAGTGAAAGTGATTAACCCAGTGACTGTCCAACTTAGGTTCCCTCGCATATTAGGGAAAATACACCCCGTTTTCCAAAGCAGCTTATTGAAACCAGTCAGAGAATCTACCCTCAGACCTTTGCCAGATGCTCCACCCCCTCCTTTAGTAATACAAGGGGAGACTCATTATGAGGTGAAGAAAATCCTGGACTCTAGACTCTACAGGGGTCGATTACAATATTTGGTGCACTGGAAAGGTTACCCTTTGACTGAAGCTACTTGGGTCAAGAGTTGGGATGTGAAGGCTGATGAGCTCGTGAAACAGTTTCATGACAAATTTCCTGACAAACCGAAGGGTCCTCCTGGGGGGGAGGGGGGTTAAAGGGATTGGTGCTAAGCATTAACTCCTTCTTTTGTGTTTTGTCTGTTTTATTTTCAGGATGTGGTTCTTTCTGCAGGGGGGGACGCCTGTCAGCCTTGGAAGCCATATTAGGCCGGAAGCTTCAATGCTGCCACCTCCTCATGTGTGGGAAAGTAGGAGGGGGGATTTAGGAGAGTGGAATTAGTAGACATAATAGCATTCTTCCTATCGGTCAGGGGCTGGGTCGAGGTGGAACGGACGTTGATTGGAGCATGTGATCAAAAGTGGAGAAGGGGGATGGTTTTGGGAGCTTTGACTTACTGAAGGAAAGCCCAGGCTTTTCAGATTCGGGATTTCCCAGATGTGCCAGTTTACTTATTCTAGTAAAGAGAACTTTGGAGAATGCCTGCTTCCACGTCTTTACTGGGAGTTGGGGGTTTTCTGGAACGCTGACATAGAGCATTTGAGTAGATTTGTGCCTCCATAGTGGATAGCCATTCCGGAATTTTGTCATAATGTTTCTTTTTTATCACCTGCCATGTCTGTAGCAATGCTTCCCTGATCAAATGTCTTTGAAAATATCCGTGTTGTCTACTTTTTCCCTCTCACAGGAAAGCATGCCATCCTCTTTGTAGGTCGTACCCCTCTAATGACAGTATTCTTTTGTTTTTTAGTTCCATCCAATCTTTAATCCATATCAGTGAAGTTGCTTTGTAATATGTTTCCCCGTCTGGAAGTGCTAATCCTCCTCTCTCCCTTGTGTCTTGTAAATGTTTTATTTTGATCCTTGCTTTCTTCCCCTGCCAGATGTAGTTCGCTATAAATTTGTTAAAAACTTTTAAAAAATTCTTCCCCAGTTTTATCGGAATCACTTGGAATAAAAATAACATTCTTGGTAGCACATTCATTTTTTTTTTATTGAAAAAGTTTTTCAAATACAAATTTTCCCCCCTTTTTTTCCCCCCTCCTCCCTAACCCCCCCTCTCCCTCCCCTCCCCCTGTGGCTTCTTCAAAATAAAACCCAAATTCATAACAGATTATATAATACTTTACCATCCACTTGCTCCATCCCCCATACGCTGACCCTTTCTTTCAGTAGTACATTCATTTTAATTGAGGCTGTCTTCCCAAAAAATGATAACTGTAGTTTGCTCCAAATTTCTAGATCTTTTTTTTATCTGTCTTGTTAGTTTATTGTAGTTGTCTTCTCTAATCGATGATCCTTTGTTAGCCATATTCCTAAATATTTTACTTTTTTTGTCATTTGTATACCCATTCTGTCTTCTAGTTCTTTCTCTTGTTGTTTTGTAAAATTTTTCGTTAGTGCCTTTGTTTTTTGCCTATTAATTTTGAGTCCTGCTACCTTCCCATATTCTTCTATTCTTGATAACAGTTTGGGTCCTGTTGATATTGGCTGCTCTATGATGAAGACCAAGTCATCGGCAAAGGCTTGAAGTTTATATTCCTCTTTTTTAACTTTCAGTCCTTTTATTTCCTTGTCTCTTCTAATTTCATTTAGCAGTGTCTCTAAAGATAATATGAACAATAAAGGGGATAAAGGGCATCCCTGTCTCACTCCTTTTGATATTATAAATTGTTCTGTCATATCTCCATTTATTGCTATTTTTGCTGTTTGAGATGAGTATATTTTCTTTATCTTTTTTTTTTATTTTTTAAGACAGACAAACATTTAATACATCAATCCTCCCTTCCCTGTGACGCCCCCGTGTTATCTTCTAGGCTTCTTTTCCATCTTCCATGAGTTTCTTCTATCTTCACATTCATCCAAACTATTCTAGCATTTCATTTCTAAATCAATATTATAGTCATCATTTGTACACAATTATAGTATCAATCATTTATCTCTCTTTTCCAACCAACTATAAAAATAATTCCATGTTTTAAAATATTCTGATTCTTCCTTATCTTTAATCATCAAAGTTAATCTATTCATTTCTGCACAGTCTAATTTTTTTTTATTACTTCTTCTTCCAAGGATATTTTCTCTGATTTCCAATTTTGAGCACACACAATTCTTGCAGCTGTTATTACTTGTATAATCAAATATACATTTTCCTTACTAATTTTTTCTGGAAAGATACCCAGTAGGAACAACTCTGGTTTAAATTCAATACGTTGCTGTATCATTTCTTCCAGCCAGATTTTAATCTTGTACCAATAATTTTTTGCTTCAGGACAAGTCCACCACATGGTAATAAGATCCTGGTGTTTGATGACATTTCCAGCATTTAGCTGATTTATCTTTAAACATTTTTGCTAACTTCTCCAGTGGCATATGCCATCTATAAAACATCTTATATTGATTTTCCTTATATGCTGTGGACATTGTTAATTTATAGTTCCTTTCCCATAGTTGTTGCCATTTTTCAAATTCAATTGAATAACCAAAATTTCTACCCCAGGCTATCATCGTTTCTTTTACTTGCTCCTCCTCCAATTCAATATACAACAAAAAATTATAAAAAAATGTTATTAAGTTTTCCTCTGTTCCCATGAGTATCTTATCCAGTTCAGTCTTCTCCATATAAAACCATATAGTTGAGCATCTTTTTCATATCTTGCTCTTATTTGCATGTACATGTACCGATCTATCTCAATTCCCTGTTGTTCCAATTCTCGTTTCTCTTTCAGTTCCCCCTTATCTCTTAATAACTCATTATATCTGACAATATTTCCAGAATTAAAGACATTTGGGTGTATCAAAGCTTCCGTTATTGATAACAATGTTGGTATTTTCACATAAAATTTATCTCTAACCTTCTCCCAGACCAATAACAATGCATTTCTTATATAATGTCTATGAAAGTATGTGTGTATCTTACTTCTACCATACCATAAAAAGGTATGCCATCCCAGTTGTAAATCATGCCCTTCCAGTGTTAACAACCTTGTATTTCTTAATTCAATCCATTCTTTCAACCATGTCAATGTTGCTGCTTGATAATATAATTCCCAATTTGGTAAACCAAATCCCCCTCATAATCTCGTGTCTTGCAACATTCTTAAACTTATTCTTACTTTTTTCCTTTGCCATATAAATTTCCTCATGATTTTATTAAGATATTGAAAGTAAGTCTTTTCAATTTTTATTGGCACAGTTTGAAATAAGAATAGTAGTCTTGGTAGTATATTCATCTTTATCAATGCAATCCGACCCATAAATGATAATTGAAGATTCTTCCATTTTTCCAAGTCTTTTTTCAATTTGTTGCTTTAACTTGTAGTAGTTTTCTTCTTTTATTGTTGCACATTTTGAAGTTAAGTATACTCCCAAGTATTTCACTTTTTTCACCATTTGTATGTCTAGATTTCCTTTTATCTCTCTATTTTGTTTTTCTGTTGTATTCTTCACCAAAATTTGTTTTATCTTTGTTTATTTTCAAACCAGATACTTTTCCATAATCTTTTCCTGTGCGCTGCTCCCACTATCCATGCATGGGTTAATCCTTCAGTGCTTGGCAAACAACTGAGTGAAAACAAAAGGCTTTTGTTCCCCTTTCCGGCTCCCAAGCCACGCCTCTGGTCCCATGATCCCCCAGTCTTCACTCAGTTGCTGGCAAACACTGTAGTGATTTTTTTTTTTTATTGAAAAAGTTTTCAAATACAAATTTTTTCCCCCTTTCCCCCCCCCCCTCTCCCTCCCCCTCCCTAACCCCCCCTCCCCACCCATCCCCCCCTGTGACTTCTTCGTAACAAAAAAACCCCTAATTCATAACAGATTACTTACTCCCTCGTCAAAATACTGACCTTTACTTACTAAAAATATTATAAATATCATAACATCCCCCTTTATCCATACATTTCAGAAAAGAAGAGAACAAAAAAAAAACAAAAAAAAATTATACTATAACTATTATAAAATAACTTCTAATTTAACATAATAGCGTTTTATATCTATATATTATTACAACAATTCAAAACCACCTTCCACTTTAAAACTATACGATAAATCCTACTTTAATATTTAATCTTCTATATATATTACTATAACATTTCAAAGCGACCTCCCCTTAAAATCTAATTTAACATTTATTCCACTCTATCCATTTCCTCCACTCCCCTAAATATATCTCTTAAAAATCCCTTTTCTTAAACTAATCAGTCTGTAGTTAGCTTATTCACCCACTGTCCTACAAATTTACCATACACAACAATTCTTAATATCTTTAATTCACTGCCCACACTACTTAAATATATATATATATATATTCCATTATATCTAAATAAAAAAAAAGAAAAGACAATAACTTTAAATTTATAGTCCATATAATATCTTCTTTGAGGTCTTTCCACTGGATTGTTAAAACCAACATCCATAATAGGGTAACATAGCTTGCTGATGCAACAGTTTATTCAAGATCTTCAATCATATCTGCCCCCATCAGTAGTAAATATCTTCTTATATGTATAAAAGTAAAAACAACCACCCGAGTGACATTATAATTATATTCCATATAATAATAATTATGGGTTTCATCAGGATTATTGATTTCCATCATCGTAGTGGGTAACAACCGGATCTTCTGCATGCCCCAGCATGATTCTCTTGCCTTATGATTCAAGATAATTATAATATGTTTATCAACACAAAAAGAAATATCAAAGTAGATAATTCAAATCCATCAGTTTGAGGCTCTTTCCACGTCCCAAAATTATGGCAATGCAGAGATCTGCCACTATCCTCAGGATGATATAGACCAATATGTCGCCTCCTCTATGTTTTCACATAATCATTCATATTTTAAAGACACTGGCTTCACTGTTGCTTGAGTTAGAAATTTCTATTTTTATACAACCTATTTCTTTTTTTGTTTTCTTTTTGTGGGTTTGACTTCGATCCTGGTTTCTTTTCTACAGATTGTGTGTCAACTGGTCGGTCTTCATTCTGCTTTGTAGATTGGTCGTATTGATTTTGTTTTGATGTCTCATGTTTCTTTTTTATCTCTTGTATATCCCCTAATTGGTTTCCATGCTTGCCTTGATATGTCATCACATTAAAATCAGATGGCACTTCTCTCAAATTTGTAGATAATCCAGCTGGGGTGTCCGGTAAATCCAAAGGCAATTTATCTGGTACATTCTCTGTAATTCGATATTTTCCCTTTATTTCCAGCTCCTTCTGCTTATCCTGTATCATTCCTGAAGAAGTTAAATTCATGTTCAACCTATTTTGATAAAATTCTTCCGCTCTTTCAATAGTATCTAACTGATATCTTTCTCCTTGATGTCTCAGTATAATACCAACTGGGGCATTCCACCTATATGATATATTTCTCTTTTTTAACTCAGACACCAGAAAACCAAATTTCTTCCTTTCTGCTAATATCTTAGGTGGGAGTTCCTTGTAAATCCATATCTTTCGTCCATACAATTGCAAATTAGAATTAAAAGAATTTTGCACAATATTATTCCTAATTTCCTTGTCCGTAAAATAAATCACCACATCTCTAGGCAGTTGCCTTTGCTTAGCAATCCAGGAATTTATTCTGAGAACTCTGTCAATCCTACAAGACACTTCCTCAGGTTGAACCTTTAAAATCCCAGCTAGAATTTCAGAAGATATTTTCCTTAAATCATCTCTATTATTTTCCTGCAAACCTCTCAGTCTTATCGCATATTCTGTAAAATTATATTGGACCATGAGAACCTCTTTTTCAATCCTCTGTTGCAGATTTTCTACATTACCAGACATTTGATCAGCATCCATTTTAGGTTTTTCTTCTGAGCTATTATCCTGAGTGTTTATCAAATCATTTTCAATTTTTTGAATTCTATTGTCCAATTTATCTTGAATTTCATCCATTTTAGACTCTAGTAAATTAGTATTTGTATCCAACTGTATCATAAATTTTGAAAAACCATTAACCACTTTTAAAATTTTTTGCTCCAAAAAATCAAACTTAGATTTTACCAGTTCTTTAATTTCCTGCTTAAATTCTTCAAGATGCTGATTCACAATCTCATCCCTTCTTTCAATCTCCTCTAAGAGAAATTCTATTATATCAAAATCAGGTTTCTGAGACTGAAGAGTTAAAACTTGTTCCTTTAAATTGTGGGTGAGGGAACACTGTAGTGATTTTTGGAGCTCCACAGATTCTAAGGTATTGTGTGTCTGTGGGGGTTTTTCTTCTCCCTTTTTCCTTTAAAATTTCTCTAGTTCTTGGCTTTCTCCTTTCCTTTAAGCGTCTAGGATTTTGTGTTATTTTTGAGTAGCTCCCCTTCGCGATTTCTACTTGTTTCGCTTTCGTGCAGAGCGAATTTGAGCGGAGGAGGGGGAGTGGAGCAGAGCGCTCACACGCTCGCTCGCTAGCCCCTCAGCTTCATACCGGCCAGCTCTTTGCAACCGCGGCGTTACCGGCACGATCTGCGCCCTTCTCAGCTGGCAAGGGGCTCAAAGCATCGCCCCCACGCCGGAGCCTCCAAATAGCGGCGGTGCGCTCATCAGCTGGCCGGCGGAGCCGGAAGCGCCGGCCGCCCACGCGGCGAGGATCCCAAGCCTGATCCAAGGCTGAGCCTCGCAGAACTGCAGCGGAACGAGGGCGCGAGGCAGGACAAGCGCCGAAGAAGGAGACAGCCCTACCTGCACTACAGAATAACCCCTCGTTAGGGGATTGCACGGCGTCTGGTCGGACCCTCGGGCCGCCATTGTAAGCCCGCTGCCAAGTCTGCCCCACGTGGAGGAGCACACCACGTGGCAGCGCCATATTGGCGGACCTTTGGGCCGCCATTTTGGGCAAGATTGTCAGCTTGTGCCTCCCCCCCCAGCAGGGAGCCAGCTGCAAACCGGCACCACCTCCCCCCCCCCCCACTGCCGGAAGGGGCATCAAACCTCCTCCACCACCAACGTCTAAAGAGGTTTGGGGGGCCCCCTGGGCGCTCAGGCATCGAGCACCCGCAAGCTTCAGGGCAAGGCTCCACTTCAAATTTCAAGCCGCCTCAGCCATGTCTTGCTCCCCCCCATCGTCAGACATGGAACTGGAACTAAGCCCCCCACGTATTAGTGAAAAAAGGGGAAAAAAGAAGTCAAAAAAGAGGCACGTGAGCTCGGCCAGCAGGGCTGCCTCTGAAGGTTCCCTACCCTTCCAGGATAGGGATGCCCTAAGGAGACACAATGCCCTGGAGCGACTGTGGGAGAGGGCGCACAAGGCGGCTCCAGGAGACCCGTCCAGGGATCCTGCACCTGGGGTGCCTACACCCATCTCCCCAAGAGAGGAGGAACGGGGGCTTATGTCGGTGGGCGACATCACAGTCACTCCCAGAACCCCTGAGGGGGCTGGGCCGACTCGCACAACACCCCGCATCGAAACAGAGTCAAGGCCCGGGCTGGAGGCCTCAAATTCTCCCACACCAAACCAGCATCGCCGGGCTAGGGAGGCAAGTGCCACACCGTCAAGGGCAGACCCACAGGGTCAAGGCGGACTGGGGTTGGCACCCCCAGTGGACTTCCAGGCCATGTTTTCAGCGGCCCTGTCATCTTTCTTCACGGCAACGATGCAGCAGGCGTCCCAGGTTCCCGTACAAACCGCACCGGGCCAGGCACGACCATTTCAACCCCAGACCCGTCCCCTCCCAGAACATGGTCGAGACTCTTCATCAGACGAATCAGACCAAGCGGAGGAGGGCCCAGAGGAGATGGAGCTATCGGAGGATGAGGGTCTAGCACTGGACACCCCGGCCTTTACAGGCCTCTTCCGCCCGGCTCTATTCAAGTCGCTCCTCCACAAGGCATGACTCACAACCAACCTTGGAGTGCCAGGAGACGTCGCAACACCCTCCACGTCAACGGCGGGTCCTCACGACGCCCTTTTCAAGTCGTCAAAGCCGCAGAAGGACTACATCCCTTGCCCGCAGCTCTTCACAGACGTGATTCAGAACCCCTAGGTGCAGCCGGCCTCCCTGGCGACACCCAGCAACCTCGATAAGAAGCTCTACTGTTCAGCCCCAGAGTTAGAGGACCTCCTGGTGCTCCCCTCAGTAGACCAGCCGGTGGCAGCCTTATCTTCCAGCTCCCTGATCTCTACCGACCCTCTAGACATGCTCAAGGCGGAGGAGAAGAGGATGGAATGGGCCTTCCGCAAAGCGCACCAGGCCGTTGGCTGGGCAATCAGATCCGCAACAGCTTCGTCCTTCTTCAACAGAGCCTCGCTCATTTGGCTTCGTCACCTGCAGGACAGACTCCCGCCTGAGGACACTAGACTGCATCAAGATCTAAATAAGATAATAGCTGCCACCGAATACACTGCCGACAGCTCCCTGAACTCAGCCAAGTTCGCCTCAAGGGCGCTGGCCTCTACTCTTACGGCTAGGAGGCTATTCTGGCTTCGGCCATGGAAAGCCGACTTCAAGGCCAAGTGGAAGTTGGCGGCTTCCCCATATAAAGCACCAGAGCTGTTTGGTGCCTCGCTGGAACCCCTACTGATTGAAGGGAAGGACAAGAGGAAGATCCTCCCATCAACCTACAGGCGCCAGGAACACAGGTACACGCCTTACCCGCTCCAACAGCCCTTTCGTGCAGGCGCCGGACCCAGGGGGTCCTCCTCACAGCGCTCCCATTACCAGGGAGGAGACAGATTTAACGACAGACAACAGTTCCGAGACCGAGGAAGACACCAGCAGCCTAAACGCAACTTCCGTGGAGCCGGCCCTAAGCCCGCCAGAAGGGGGAAATGACTCCAGGCCCACGGGGCCCATAGGGGGACGGCTCATCCTCTTCCATCAACAATGGGCCAGATCGACTTCGGACTCCTGGGTAAGGCGTACGACCTCTTCCGGACTGTCCATCGAATTCTCCGGCCAGCCGCCCCACCGGTTTGTCCATTGTCCAACCCCTCGATCCTCGGAACTTCAGAAGCTGATGTCGCAGGAGATTGCCCACCTCCTGGAGGTCAAGGCCATAGAGCCGGTCCCGCACAGCCAGCGGGGCTCAGGATTCTACTCGACCCTCTTCTTGGTTCCCAAGAATTCCGGGGGCTGGAGGGGCATACTGAATCTAAAGCGCCTGAACCTGTCGGTACAATACCGCAGGTTCAAGATGCACTCCCTCAAGTCCATCTTAGCGGGAGTGAGACAGGGCGACTTCCTTCAATCAGTCGACCTCCGGGAGGCTTATCTGCACGTGCCGATTCACCCGCATCACCGTCAGTACCTGAGGTTCGAATACTCGGGCCGTCACTACCAATATCGCGTGATGCCATTCGGACTTTCCTCGGCCCCCCGCACCTTTACCAAGCTGGTAGCGGTGGTGGCGGCCAAGCTCCGAGCAGTCCCGATCCGGGTGCTCTGTTATCTGGACGACATTCTGGTCCTGTCATCCACGCCCGGCCAAGCTTACAGAGACATGAAGATGGTGATCAAGGTCTTCCAGGATCACGGCTTCACCATAAACTTCGCAAAGAGTCAGCTCCTGCCCACCACCAGGCTTCTTCACCTGGGGGCACTGATAGATTCGGCCAGCGGCCAGGTATTCTTATCACCGGACAGAGTCCAAAGCATCCGAACTTTAACTCTGCAGACCCTGACGAGGAGGAGAGTTGCCCTGATCCACCTCTCAACCCTCCTCGGGAAGATGGTATCCTGCTTCGGCATCGTACCGTGGGCACGCAGACATTCGAGACCCCTGCAGTGGTTCCTCCTTCCATTCCAGCGAACGGGAAGGGCCAACTCCAAGAAGGAAGTACGCCTCACCCTGCAGGCCCGCAGGTCCCTCAGGTGGTGGACATCGCAGTCGCTCCTAAAGGGCTCCAGCTTTCTAGAGCCAGATCGTCTGATACTCACCACCGACGCCAGCCTTCGGGGGTGGGGAGCCCATCTCCACAACCTAGTCACACAAGGACAGTGGTCACGGGAAGAACAGCAATGCAGCATCAATCTCCTAGAGCTTCGGGCGATCAGACTGGCACTGCGCAACTTCCAGCCGACGGTGCAGGGGCATCACATCTTAATCCTGACCGACAACATCTCGGCCAAGGCGCACGTCAACAGGGAGGGGGGCACGAGGTCCCGTACACTGATGAAGGAGGCCGCGGAGCTGTTCAGCTGGGCAGAGAGACACCTGCTCTCGATCAGAGCAGATCACATTTCCGGAGCAACCAATGTGAGGGCGGACTGGCTCAGCCGCGAAACAATAGATCAAGCAGAATGGCAGCTCCACCCTCAGTTGTTCCAAGAACTCGCTTCTTGCTTCGGAAACCTGGTTGTAGATCTCTTCGCAACCCCGACCAATGCTCAGCTCCCCCGCTTCATATCACGCTACCCGACACCACAAGCGGAGGACCACGATGCGCTGCGTTGCAGATGGCCCGAGGGTCTCCTGTACGCATTCCCACCGGTCCCGCTGCTCCCGCGACTCATCCGGAAGCTACTGGCAGAAAAAGCCGACCTACTCCTGGTAGCCCCGAACTGGCCCCGGAGACCATGGTTCGCCGACCTAGTAGCACTGTCCGTAGAACAGCCATGGGTGATCCCACCGCAGCAGCTCGTCCTGTGCCAAGGAGCAGTCACGCACCCAGAGCCCCAGTGGCTGCAATTAGCCGTCTGGCATTTGAACGGGTCATCCTGAAGAAGGACAGCCTACCAGACGAGGTGGTTGCCACTATCCAGGCGGCCAGACGTCCGGCTACGACCCGCATCTACGAGTCATCATGGCAGGCGTTCTGTCGCTGGAGCGCCCACCAGCACATCGACCCCACGTCAGCCGCTATTCGGGACATCCTGCGGTTCCTACAAGCTGGCCTAGACAAGGGCCTGGCCCCCGCAACCCTATGGAGACAGACGGCAGCGTTGTCAACAGTCATTACGTGCCCTCCGTACCAATCTCTCGCGCACCACCCGCGCATCAAGGGGTTTCTTCATGGGGCCACCAACCTGCGGCCCCCCACAGTTCACCGTTATCCCTCATGGGATTTACCTCTTGTGTTGCAGGCATTGACCGGGCCCCCTTTTGAGCCCCTAGACTCAACATCACTTAAGTACCTATCGTTTAAGGTGACCTTCCTGCTGGCGATCACCTCAGCGAGGAGGGTCTCAGAGCTAGCAGCTCTGTCAGTCCGCAAAGACTTGTGTATTTTCCACGACTCCACGGTGACCCTACGCCTGGATCCTGCCTTTATCCCGAAGGTCAACTCGTGGTTCCACCGAGCCCAGGAGCTCATCCTGCCGGATTTCTGCCCCTCACCTCGTGATCCCAGAGAAAAGAGGTGGCACACCCTAGACGTGCGACGCGCCATCCGCACTTACATCCGACGGACTGCTCCTTTCCGCCGTACAGAGGGACTCCTGGTCTCCTTCAACCCGAAGTCCATGGGTCAGAAAATATCAGCAGCCACAGTCAGCAGATGGATCAAGGCCTGCATCGCCCTGGCATATGACCTGAGCGCCAAATCGGCCCCCAGCAAGATCCTACCGCACTCGACTTGCAGCGCGGCCACCACGGCGGCCTGGGCCACCCAAGCCTCGGTCGTGGACATCTGCAGAGCTGCGACGTGGTCATCCCTCACACCGTTCATCCGCCACTACAAGATCGATGCATACAACTCGGCCGAGGCATCCTTTGGCCGCAGAATTCTGCAGAAAGTACTGACAGAGGAGGACTCTGGAGGCAGTCAGCTCCCCACCCAGGGAGTTTAAGCTTGGGTATATCCCATGCATGGATAGTGGGAGCAGCGCACAGGAAAATGGACGTTGTCTTACCTGAATGTCCCTTTTCTGGGCGCTGCATACACTATCCATATCCCGCCCGTTAGGGCTGCCTGCCACTGTTTATGGCTGAGACTAGTTTATTCTCCTTACGTTAATTTGAGTTAATAAAGTTGAGTTTTATAAGTTACTCTTGGTGTGGTTTCTTGTCTGCTGCGCCTTCGTTCAGACTGGGGGATCATGGGACCAGAGGCGTGGCTTGGGAGCCGGAAAGGGGAACAAAAGCCTTTTGTTTTCACTCAGTTGTTTGCCAAGCACTGAAGGATTAACCCATGCATGGATAGTGTACGCAGCGCCCAGAAAAGGGACGTTCAGGTAAGACAACGTCCATTCTATCTGTTCTAGTAATTTAGGACCTGTTATTTGCGGTTCCTCTCTAATAAAAACTAAGTCATTGGCGAACGCTTGTAATTTATATTCCTCTTTTTTGACTTTCATTCCTTTTATCTCATCACTCCATCTAATGTTTCTGTTTAAAACTTCTAGAGTCAAAATAAACAATAATGGTGATAAAGGGCATCCTTGCCTGGTGCCCTTCATTATATTAATCTTTCCTGTCATTTCTCCGTTCATCATTATCTTGGCAAATTGTCTGTCGTATATTGTTTTTATAGTATTTATAAATCTCTCCCCAAAATCCATTCTCTGTAATTGCTTTATCATAAACTGCCTGTTCACATTGTCAAAAGCTTTTTGTGCACCTAGAAACATCAACGCCATTTCTTTTTCTAGGTGAGTCTCATAATATTCCAAGGTATTCAAAATCATCCTCATGTTATCTCTAATTTGCCTTTTTGGTAAGAACCCATTTTGATCACTATGAATATATTCATTTAGCAGTTTTTTCAACCTATTTGCCATTATTGAAGCAAAAATCTTGTAATCCACATTTAGTGAAATCGGTCTATAATTTTTAATCAATTGCAAATCTGTATCTTCTTTAGGTATGAGTGTCACGTATGCCTCTTTCCATGAATCTGGCATTTTAGCTTCTAATAACAGTTCATTAAATAAGTCCAACATTATATTACTAATCACTTCTTCCAATGTTTTATACAACTCGGCTGGTAAACCATCTGGTCCAGGCGCTTTTCCATTCTTTTGTCTTTTTAATGCTTCTGTTAATTCCATCATTGTTATTCTTTCATCTAGCATTCCTTTAAATTGTTCTGATATTTTAATTAAATCTGATTTTTCCAGATAGTTTTGTATCTCCTCCTCAGGGATCTTTTCTTGTGAATAAAGTTTTTCATAATATTCTTGGATTACTTTCTTTTTTTCTTCGGTTCTATATTGTAATTTCCCTTCTTCATCTTGTAGATATTTTATAACTTTTCTTTCTCTTTTCTTAGTTTATACGCTAGCCATCTTCCTGGTTTGTTTGCGTTTTCAAAAAAATTCTGTTTCGACGCTCTCAATTGATTTGCTAATAATTCTTGTTCATTTAAGATTATTTCATGCTTCTTCAGTTCCATCAATTTCTTAATTTTTTTTTTATTTTGAACATCTTTCTGAAACTTTTTTTCCAGGCTTTTATATTCTTCTTCCAATCTTACTTGTTTCTGCCATTTCTTTTTGTTTTTTCCCCCCAGATATGTTATTGCCAGACCTCTAATATATGCTTTCATTATGTCCCATACATTTTGGAGTGATGTATCTTCCCTTTTATTTAATTTTTTAAAAATGTCCAGTTCCTTTCCCACAAATTCCTGGAATCCTTTTTCATTTAGTATTGTTGTATTCAAAGTCCATCTTATCTTTTTCTTTTTTCCTTTCTATACTATTGTCATCAGACTATGGTCAGCCCAAATATTTGAACCAATATTCACTTCTTGCACCTCTTCTATAAGTCCAGTTGACATCCATACCATATCTATCCCTGACCATGATAAATGTCTATTTGAATAAAAAATATATTGACTCTCCTTCAAATGTTTTTGTCTCCAGATATCTTGGATACTTAATTTTTCTGCCATTGTAAAAAAGGATTTTGGTACTGTTCTTCTAGTTTTTTTATTTGTCTTCAAAGTTTTATAATCCAAGTCTGGGTCTATAACTGCATTAAAATCACCCATTATACATACATTTTCATAGTTCAATGCTATAATTTTTCTGTGCAATCGACGATAAAATTCTTCCTGTTTTTCATTTGGTGTATACAATGCTATCAAAAGTATTTGTTTAAAGTTCATTTTTATTTCCACCATCAAAGTCCTACCTCCCTCATCTTCAAAAATTAATTTAGGTTCTAATTTTTCTTTTATGTATAATGCCACACCCCTTTTACTTTGTTGTATCACTGCTGTAAATAAGATTCCTAATTTGGGATAATGTAATTTTAAGTGTTGTTTTCTAATATGAACTTGTAAACATATAATATCCATCTTCAAAGTATTTAATTTAGTCAATAGTCTGTTTCTTTTTATCGCTGCATTTAGTCCATTTACATTTAAGGATATTGTTTTTATTTCTTCTTCCATGTTTACTTGTTACTAGGTTTTAATTTCATTGCCCTCGTCTCTCTTTGTTCGACTGGGTCTTTGGCTCTTGCCCCCTCTCTCCGGGCCCTCTCTTCCTTCGCTCTCTCCTCCTTATCCTTTTCTTCAACTTTCTCTTTTGCAACGCCGACAGCTCCCAAGTCTTCTTCCATTGCTCCACAAAGTTGTTGATAAAATACCTTTGCTTTCTCAATTGAATCAAGTCTGTATCTTTGTTCTCTCCATGTCACCATAATCCCTTCAGGTATTAACCATCTAAAACTCACTCCTTTGGATATTAAAAATCTTGTTAAGAATTGGTATTCTCTCCTCAAATCTCTAAATCTTTAAGGTATTTGTCGTAGAACCACAAGTTCTTTATCCTTGTATTTCAATGCCATGGTCCTTACTGCTTGAAGTATTTCTGATTTCATCGCTCTCTTTGTAAATCTTACATGTACTTCCCTTGGTAGTTTATTCCTTACTGCATATCTAGTGTCTATTCTAAAGGCTTCATCAATCTCATTCAAAATATTTTCTTTGGGTTGTTCCAAGACTTCAACCAAAATCTCTGCAATTATTTCTGGTAGATTTTCTCCTTTTTCTTCTTCTATATTCTGGAATCTTAAGTAGAATTCAGAACGTTCGAACTTTAACAAAATAATTGTCCTTTCATGGATTTTTTCTATGGAAACCAGATTTTCAACTTTTTTCTCTGTTATTTCCACTTTTTCTTCTACTTTCTTAATTCTCTCCTCGTTCTTCCCCATTATTTCTTTCATTTCTTGCAGTTCTTGTTTAATATCATCATGGAGTGAGTGCACAAATTTGCGCAGCTCCATCATCTCAGAAGTTTTCTGCATTTCTGTCGCTGAGGGACTTGGTGCTGGTTGTGTATATTTCTTCATTTCTTCATTTCCACTTCTCCAAAGGCTTAATGTAAATAATTGATAATCCACATATGATTTAATTATAATCTAAATGTCTAATTCAATATTTGAATTAGTAGGAAATTTTTTTTTTAAAAGGTGAAATAGAAAATAGAAAAATCCAACTGTTTTAAAAGGAAAAGAAATACAAAAAAATAAAATTTTAAAATTTTAAAATCAAAGTCAAAAACAAGTGTCCATACAGAAGAAAAAGGAAAAAGAAAAGTGAAAATTAAAAAAGGCAAAAGTTTCTTCTGACTCTTCAATTCTCAATCCACAAAAAGGTAATATTTAAAAAGAGGAAACCAATTATATTAAATTCCATAAAGAAAATCTCCATCCAAAAAAGAGACAAAAGTAAAAGGTAAAAAAACAAACTTAAAGAGTTTTTTTTTGTTCTCAAAGCAGAACTAAATAGCGCCCCCCCAAAAAAGGTGAAATAAAATAAAATAAAGAGTTACAATCCACAAAGCCAATGTAAAAAAAAGAAGTTCCAAAACACGTTTAAAGTCTAATCCCTCAGCTTTCCACAGCTGTTCTATTATCTTCTTAGTTAAAATGTCAAGGTCAGGTTAAACTTACTTTAAAATATATGTGTTAATGTCCAATTTAAATTGTTGAAGGCCTTTTGTGCATCCAAGAATATTAGTGCCATTTGTTTATCTGAATTTGCTTCGTAGTATTCCAATACATCAATTATTATTCTCATATTATCTTTTATTTGTCTTTTTGGCAGAAAGTCGTTCTGATCAGAATGAATATATTCGTTTATTATTATGTATTCTTGCTTCTCATTTATATTTTCTTTTTCCTTTTTTGTGTATTCTAGCCAGGCTTCTGCTTCTTTATTACCCTTGAATGCTTCACACACATTTTTAAGCATCTCCATTAATTCCTCATACTCCCCATGCTCCATATTGTCAATTGAATTTTTTTTATATATTTTAATGTATGTTTAATTAAGGTTCAAGTCCATGTAGTCTCTTTTTTTTAATTTCCAAATAATATCCAGTTCAAATATTTATCTAGTCCACTCCAATTTGAAGCTTTGTTATTTTTCACCTCCTTTCAAAGTCAAGACCCAGCTGTTTAAAAAGAAACAAATACTCCTTAAAGTCTCACGGTAGTCAAGGTCATTGCTGTTCCTTCAATTTTCAAAGCAATCATTGTAGTGCTTCTTTCCACCAGCAGGTGTCTCTCTCCAATCCACAAATCCCAAGACTACAAAGTAACACATTTCCAAAAATGTTTTAAATCCACATAAAAAATACTTTGTCTTTAATGCCTTTTCCTTTTATTGTTTTTAATTTCTCCAAATTCCATTTTAAATCCAATTGTAAAATTTCCTTTCTTGTGCTTTGATATTTTAGCTTCCTCTTTGTTCTTCCTTCCAGTATCAAAACTATCACAAATAATTCAAATCTTCATTAAAGAGTGCTTTCCCTCGGTTTTCTTTTTCCTGTATTATTTTTAATTTCTCCAAGTCCAATTTTAAGTCCAGGTAGAAAGTTTTCTTTTTTGGGCTTTAGTCCTTTAACTTCCTCTTTGTTCTTCTCCCTCCAATTAAAATTCCCAAGTGCCAATTAGCCACTTATTTTCGCGCCAGGACCACTTTTAAGATTAAAAAAAAAATCCTTTTACACCTGTGAGTTGGCCAATCACTCACCCGGTACCAATACTCCATTGAAACATTGCTCCTGCACAAAATCTTAGTCCGGTTGCCCCAGCTTCAGAGCGGTCGTTTTAATGGCTGCCACCCCCACTGCCGGTTCAGAGATTTGCCTCCGACCCTTCAAGGAACTTGTCTGTTCCTCTTGGTCGTCCGAGGCACCTCTCCTTCTTCACCGTCCCTACAAGACAGTTCCGGTCCGAAGACTTCCTGACAGCGGTTTGTCTGGCTGGATTTTCATGAGGTTCGTTGGAGCCCGCTATTTTCCAGCCAGTCTCACCCGCGACTCTTCCGGTTCCTTAACTTTTATTTCTAGTCTGTCTTTTACAGTTATGTTTTTGGTAGGTTGGGCTATAGTTTCTTTTTGCGTGAAGACCGATGCAAAGAATGAGTTAAGCAGTTCTGCTTTCTCTTCTGCCTGTTACTTCTTTGCCATCTTCTTTCTTTAGTGGACCGACTGTTTCCTTGATTTTTTTCTTGTTATTTATATGTTGGAAGAAACTTTTTTTATTATCTTTGACTTTTGTTGCAAGTCTTTGTTCATTCTGAGCCTTTGCTTTCCTGACTTTGTCTTTGCAGATTCTGGCTATCTGCTGATATTCTGCCTTAGTTGTGTGTCCTTCTTTCCATTTTTTGTACTTGTCCTTTTTGTCTTTCAATTTGTCAGAAATCTTTGTGCAGCCATGCTGGTTTCTTCTTGGATTTCTTATTTTTCTTTTTCATTGGTATTGTGGTGGATTGGGCTTTTATGATCATATTTTTCAGAGTTTCCCAAGCTTCTTGAGTTGTTTTCCCCTTAAGGATTTTCATCCTTGTTCAGGTCCTGAATCATACTGCAATAGCACTCTACAAGTATGACCCAATAAATGTTCTGAGTTATGTATTACAGGTTTTTCAAATTCAGTAAACTTTTTTAGTTGTCCCCCTTGTTTCTACAATTCTTTTAATATTATGATACCTATTTGAAAGTACTAACATGAATCAGGTAAACTAGGCCATTGTGAACTAAGAGTTTCAGATTATTTTAATAATGAAATCTTGCAATGTGAACAAATTATTAGGTCTCTGCTGGACAAATTTCTTGGGACCTGTTCTGTTCCCCAGGCATCTGGCTCCACTGGGAACAGGCAGATAAACTCTAGCAAATGGGTTTTCATGCAGATTATATTTATTTGGGAATCCTTGAACACATAGATTTACAATTATCTTTTACCTGCCCTCTGGAACGAGCTCCCCCCGGAGATACAGACGATTCCGGACTTAGGTACTTTCCATCGGGTCCTCAAAACCTTTTTATTTCATCAAGTCGGGCTGGCCTAATCTCTCCAATTGTGTATTTTAATTTGGATTTTTAATGGGGGATTTTAACTGTTGGGCCAAAATGTTTAATTTATTTTTAAATTGTTTTTAAATTTTGTATTTGATGTTTTTTACTTTTGGCTGTTCACCGCCCTGAGTCCTTCGGGAGAAGGGCGGTATATAAATTTAAATATTAAATTAAATTAAATTAAATTATGGTGAGTCACAGTGAGGTTCATCCATATTTCATAATCTATCCCATTTCCTAGTGTAAAAGGATGGTAGTTCTGACCCCCTGTTCAGAAAGCATGTTTCTCTCTTCTGAGGTAATTCAACAATGGCCAGGTCTTTGTTCTAAAACCCAGGCAGAAAGCCTCAGTGGCCAATCAGACACACGGATATGGTCACATGTCATGGATTACATTTCCCATAATGCAATCTCTCTCTACATCTCCCACAATGCAATCTCTTAAGGAGACAGCTCTTAATCCTTAAGATAACTAACTCACCACAACTCACTATCTGTAACAGCACAGGACCTTTGTCTTCATAAAATAAACATGTAATAATGATAGGAGTGGGGAGAGATCTGGACTGATCCTATTCCTGCTTTTATCCCAATACTTCACTTACTATTGCGTGATCTTCACTTGCATGATCTATTGCATGATCTTCAATACTTCACTTACTATTGCAAGGAATGGAGCCCCTTCTGCTGAGTGTGCAAACAGAAGCAGATGGGGGCTCAGATATGACCCCGGCTCGGTATGAGTGGGGTGCCTTGCCTGCCGGGGAGGAGGGGGGCCGTTGAGGTGGGGGAGGGTATCTCTGGGGTGTTGGAGAGCTGGAGTATTGCGGTTATGACCGGGAGAGGTAAATATGGCGGGAGCCGAGGGGTAGGCCGCTCTCGGGGAACTAGGACTCGCTGTCTCAAAGTGATTACTTGTTCTGGTCCCTCTGGTTCTGGTTCACCGGGCTCACTTCGTATACCTGGTGACTTGGGATGTCAGGGCCCTGGCCTCAGGCTGCTGCTGTTTAATGCCAGGTCTGTTGTTAACAAGGCCCCCCTCGTTCGGGACTTAATCCTGGAGGAGGGGGCTGACCTGGCATGCATAACTGAGACCTGGCTGGGCCAGGAGGGGGGTGTTCCCCTCTCAGAGATGTGCCCAGACGGGTTTCAGGTATTGTATCAGCCGCGACTCCAGGGAAGGGGTGGAGGAGTGGCAGCTATTGTCCGTAAGAGTCTTTGTCCTCGCAGGATCCCTGCCCCGGAGATTGTTGGGTGTGAGTTTCTCCTCTTGAGGTTGGACTCAGGGGTTCAGTTGGGCTTGTTGTTGACGTACCTGCCTCCCAGCTGCGTTACGACAGCCCTGCCTGTGCTGCTAGAGGCAGTAGCCGGGTTGGCGGTGGAGTTCCCCAGGCTTATGGTACTGGGGGACTTCAACTTGCCATCACTTGGCGAATCCTCAGATGCGGCTCAGGAGTTCATGGCTTCTATGAC
Organism: Pituophis catenifer annectens; assembly: GCF_029215685.1. NCBI lineage: Eukaryota > Metazoa > Chordata > Lepidosauria > Squamata > Colubridae > Pituophis > Pituophis catenifer. The sequence goes on along the minus strand of NW_027256885.1, from coordinate 29,098,286 downwards.
AACCATGGACCTGACCCAAGTAGTTCAGGGTCCGACTCATGGGGGGGGACACACACTTGACCTGGTGTTCCTCTCGGGGCAGTGGAGATATGATCTGGAATTAAGGGGTATAGATGCTTCTCCCTTGTCGTGGTCAGATCATTTCCTGCTGAGGTTAGACTTCAGGGCGCTACTCCCCCATTGCAGGGAGGCGGAGCCGATTAAGTGGTTCCACCCCAGACGCCTAATGGACCCTGAAGGGTTCCAGAAGGAGCTTGGGGAGATACCTGACTCCCTTGTCCACAGTCCGGCTGAGTCCCTGGTGGCTGCCTGGAATAGGGCGGCATCTGGGGCACTGGACCAGATTGCGCCTTTGCGACCTCTCCATGGTGGTGGATCCAGGAAAGCTCCCTGGTTTACTGAGGAGCTCCGGGGGATGAAGCACCAGAAGAGACGTCTAGAGTGACGCTGGAGGACCAGTAACTCCGAATCTGACCGAATACTCTTAAGAGCCTTTATTAGGACTTATTTAGTGGCGATACGGGTGGGAAAATGTTCGCATTTTTCCGCACTTATTGCATCTACTGGTTCGTGCCCAGTCGCCCTATTTAGGGTGATTCGTTCCCTCCTTAATGTAGGGGAAACGGAGGAGACCTTGCAGGGTAAAGCTGAGGAGTTTGTGCAGTTTCTGTCGGATAAAGTCGCTCAGATTCGGATGGACCTGGACTCTGATTGGGCAATTCTGACCGAGATGATGGGGGCAGGTCTTAGTCCTATTGTGTGGGATGAATTTGAGCCTGTGACTCCTGAGGAAGTGGACAAGGCTGTAGGAGCGATGAGTTCCTCCACTTGTTTGTTGGACCCGTGCCCCTCCTGGCTGGTTTTGGCCAGCAGGGAGGTGACACGAGGCTGGCTCCAGGCTTTAGTTAACGCGTCCTTGAGGGAAGGGTCCTTCCCGCAACCATTAAAGGAAGCGGTTGTAAGGCCCCTCCTCAAGAAGCCTTCCCTGGATCCAGCAGAATTAAAGAACTTTCGTCCAGTCTCCAACCTACCCTTTGTGAGAAAGGTTGTAGAGAAAGTGGGATGGGAGGGTTTTGGGTCAGGAAGTCAGTGTTGGCTATGATGGAGTCGGAGTTAGAATGCCGTGCTTAATAAATGGGAGTTTTTCATCAAAGGCTTTGTTTGAAATGCAATTTATTTGAGACGACCTCGAAACCTGACAGTGGCACTTCAGCTCCTATGGTTATTGGATGAAATGGATTATCTAGACCCTTTTCAGTCTGGCTTCAGGCCTGGCTACAGCATGGAAACTGCTTTGGTCATGCTGATGGATGATCTCTGGCGAGCCCGAGATGGGGGTCATTCCTCTATCTTGGTGCTACTTGACCTCTCAGCAGCTTTCGATACCATTGACCATGGTATCCTTCTAGGACGACTAAGGGAGTTGGGAGTGGGAGGCACCGTGTTATGGTGGTTCTCCTATCTCTCTGGTCGGTTACAGTCAGTGTTGGCAGGAGGACAGAGGTCGACCCTTAGACCCCTCGTTTGCGGGGTGCCTCAGGGCTCGGTCCTCTCTCCCCTCCTATTTAACATCTACACGAAACCACTGGGTGAGATCATCCGACGATACGGGGTGGAGTATCAGCAATATGCTGATGATACCCAGCTGTATATCTCCACCCCGCGTCAGTTCAGTGAAGCAATGGATGTGATGTGCCGGTGCCTGGAGGCTGTGAGGGTCTGGATGGGAGTCAACAGGCTCAGACTTAACCCAGACAAGACCAAGTGGCTGTGGGTATTGCCTCCTAAAGACTATGTCGACTGTCCATCCTTGGTTCTGGGGGGGGAGAAATTGTCCCCCTCAGAACAGGCTCGCAATTTGGGTGTCCTCCTAGACTCACAGCTAAGATTAGAGCAACATCTGGCAGCTGTAGCTAGGGGGACCTTTGCACAGGTTCGCCTGGTGCACCAATTGCGACCCTACTTGGATCAGGAGGCTCTCCTCACAGTCACTCATGCCCTTGTCACCTCATGGTTAGACTATTGCAATGCACTCTACATGGGGCTACCCTTGAAGAGTGTTCGGAGACTACAGTTGGTCCAGAATGCAGCTGCGCGAGCTGTCGTGGGTGCACCTAGGTACGCCCACATTACACCAATTCTCCGCGAGCTGCACTGGCTCCCTATTGGTCTCCGGGCACAATTCAAGGTGTTGGTTATTACCTTTAAAGCCCTACATGGCTCAGGGCCAGGCTATCTTCGAGACTGCCTTCTACCACATAGCTCCCAGCGACTGGTAAGATTCCACAGAGTTGGTCTCCTCCGGGTCCCATCAGCTAAACAATGCTGGCTGGCGGGCCCGCGGGGGAGGGCCTTCTCTGTAGCTGCCCCAGCTCTCTGGAACCAGTTACCTCCTGAGATCCGGACTACCCCCACCCTATTGGCCTTCCGGAAAGCAGTGAAGACATGGCTTTTCCGGCAGGCCTGGGGCCGTTGATCTCGCTGTTGCAATCTTGCGAGATCCAGCCATGAGCTTTTAAAAGCCATGGGCTTTTAATGTTTTTAAAATGTTTTTATAATGTTTTTTAAATAATTTCTATGTTCATTGTTCGCATTATTTTTGCTGTATGCCGCCCAGAGTCCCTTGGGAGTTGGGCAGCATAGAAATGCGATAAATTAAATTAAATTATTAAATTAAATTAAATTAAATTAAATCTCTTATGGATAGTTTCTGTTTATATCAACCAGAAATATTCATGGAAACCATTTGTACATCCTGTTTCTTCTATGTAAGAGAGCCACAGTCCACTCTGAAATCCATGTTAACCCTCTAGTATTGTACTACAATTTAAAGTTTGGAGCCACTAATCCACCTCACTCTTTTGAGTCCTACAGAATTCTGAATTTAATCCTTGATATTTTACTGGACCTTATATAGTTCAGTACTTGCTTATACCAATCACTTAATATCTTATTATCAATATGTACTAGAACCATCTGAAAAAGAAAATGAAGTCAGTAAAATATTCATTTTAATGACTGCAATTCTACTTAGCCTAGACAAATCTAGAGATATTTGCTGTTATATTTTTTCTAACTCAGCAGGTTTTTAAATAAATCCTTATTATTTTTGGTTATATAAATTCCTAAGTATTTAACCTTTTTAATAGTAATGTTAAACATCAATACTAAGTTCAGATATTGCTTTTCTTCCTCTGCTAAATTTCATGTCAACATTTCAGTTTTTTTCTTTATTAATCCCATAAACTGACATAAGATCATATTGCTAAATACATTCAGTTAACAGGACTAAAGATAATTTGTTGTCATATAATTTCAATTTATGTTCTTGAGCTGCTAATTTAAAATTTCAGGAGTTTTCCTGATGTATTTTTGTTACTAATGGCTCTATTTCCAATAAAGAGGAAAGCAAGAAAGGGGCAACCAGGTCCACTGTCCCCTCTGTTGTTTGTATTAACATTAGAAGTGCTAAATAGAAATATCAGAGAAGAAAAAGATATAAAAGGAATGAAAATTTGAAAGGAAGAATATAAATTGCAAGCATTTGCAGATGACCTGGTTTTTATTCTTGAAGATCCATTAGCATCAATAACTATACTGATAGATAAAATAGGAGAATTTGGAAAAGTAGCAGGTTTGAAAATTAATAAAGACAAAACAAAGATTTTGACAAAAAATACGTTAATAAAACAAAAAGAAGAATTGGTGGAAATATCAAAGATGCCAAAGATATCAAGGATGGAGGGATATACCAGGTTTGTGTATTTTGGGGCGTCCATAGAAGCAAGGGAGGATGGGTCCATTGCTTCTCATCACTGTTCCTCTTTGGTAATTTGGCCTTTCTGATTGATATCACTGAGGGTTCTCTTGATCTGGTTGTCTAGTTTTTGTATTCTATTGGTGTTCACGGGGATGTAGGTTCCTTTGTCCTCCAGTATTTCTTTTGCTTTTTGTAGGTATTGTGCTCTGTCCATAATAACCATGGTTCGTCCTTTGTCTGCAGGTAGGATGATGATGGTCTGGTCCTTTTTTAGGTTTCTGAGGGCTGCTTTGTCTTCTGTTGTAAGTTGATTCTGTTCTTGCCTTCTTCTGATCTGTGGAATGATGCTTTGTCTAATGTTTTCTTGGACCGCTGTGGCGACTTTGGTGATTTTAAATGCCCCTTCTAGGGCAGCAAAAAATTCTGTGCAGCTGAGGGAGGAATTTGACCGGGCCACCCTTCCCGATGAGGGGCCATCACGCAGGCCAAAGGAGAGGGGAGGAGCAGTGGATCCCTTTGGAGTGAGGAGAAGCAGACAGGAACACAGCCCCCCTTCTCCACATATCAGAAGGAGGCTGCAACCAGTGTCTTTTCCATGCAGCAGGCAGGCTGCCCAGGGCAGACAAACCCCTCTCTCCCTCCAAACTAGAGCTGAGGAAGAGGGCCAGCTACATCAAATGCAAGTATACAGAGGCCAACAGGGGGAGAGAGGAGCAGTGCTGAATGAACTGCACCAGTTCGGAGGAAAGTTTGATGGGGATTCAGACCAGCTAGCTCTATTCCTTGACTCAGCTGAGATCCACCTAGAATTTTATGGACATCTCTACCTATCCCCCAGAGCCATGGTGAATACCATCGCAGAGGGGCTAGAGGGGGAAGCAAGGGAATGGCTAGCAGCCCTTCACAAGAGGAGAGCCCCCCAACTGCAAGATGCAGATGACTTCCTACGACTGCTAGAGGCCAGATTCGAGGAGGCGGAGGAAGACCCGTATGCAGAAGATGAGCTCAGTTATCTAAAGCAGAGGGGCCGTCCCATTAAAGAGCGCATCCGCGAATTTAGGAGAGTCATTGGGAGGCTACCCCCTTTACCAGAGCGGTTGCTAGTGTACTTTTTCAGAACAAGGCTGGACAATCAAATTGCCAAGTAACCGCTTACTGGGACTGTTAAGGAATATGCGCAGAGTAACCCTTGAATAGCAAGGGGTGTGCACATGAGAAAATGGCTGAGAGTGATTGTGAATAAGCACTGTCAATACAGACACACAGAGTTGTGATATTCTTTTACTTTTAGGAAAAAGCAAAGCAAAGTCCAATAAACAATCCAGGTCATACACAGATAAAGATAGTTAAATTGTCAATCCAGGGATATTCCAAGAACAAAGTCTTCTTACCAGTTGTTGTAGTCATATGCAATAAAACAGTTATTTTTGGAGTTGCAAACAGGAACAAGTACAGCAGTAAAACAATCAGTAAAACAGTAGAAAACAAGTAGCAATGATCAAGCAGTGATCATGCAGAGAGAACAGGCAGAGAGGAGCAGAGGTAGCAATAATAATGTAATAAGAACAATAAGCCATGATTCAAGCTTCCTCTTAAGTACGTTGGCTACAGAGCTAGCCAATCAGAATACAGTATGATGCAATACAGCATTACAGTCTTAAAGCTATACATTACATTTTGACTGCAAACATGCATTGATGGTTTATATATATTGCCAACCCAACCAGTTAGGCAATAGTCATTTCCTAACAGGGACATCCCAAACCAGCTCTCTGAGTGGTACCAAGTAGCAATAAGAGTCGACAGTGGATTGCGCGCCAACAACATGAGAAAGCAACCAGACACGAAAGAGAGGGGACAACCCGACCTAAAACCACCCAGCCAATGGGGAACCACAGCACCACAGCAGACCCCAAAACCAGCCCTCCCTCGAAGCCTGCTGAAGTGCTACAGATGTGGGGGGAAGGGCCACATGGCATCTGCGTGCACGACCCCAGCCCCGAGGCCTAGGCCAGAGCCACCACCCAGGGCACAGCTGGAACGAGGCCCCAAACAAGCCACCAACACGTCCCGGAGGACCCTCCAGGCTGAAGAGGTCCCTCCCCACCCAGCCAAAGGGGGGAAACCCCAGGCAAAGATGACCAGTTGCCAGAATCCTATGACAGCGAGGACGAGGGTGAAAACGACCCAATGGTGAGGGGACCAGTCCACCCTTTCGTTTTCCCAATACGCCTCACAGCCCCAAAAATGGGGACCCAGGGGGCTTTTCAAGCCCTGATAGACTCAGGCTGCACTAGATGCTTGATCAACCTAAGCACAGTCCTGAAACTGGGGATCAGAGCAAAAAGACTGACCCACCCAATCCGGTTTGAACAGGTTGATGGGTCCCTAATGGGGGGAGCCTATGCCACTCACCTGACCGAACCAGTGAGGCTAGAGCTAGCGGATCACTGGGAAGTAATTCGATTTGTAATAGCCCCCAAAATGACAGTTCCAGTCATACTGGGACTCTCCTGGCTAGACAAGTGGGGACCAACCATCTGGTGGCAAGGGGGTACCCGCAGACTGAGAATAGCAAGGGGGCCCCAACCCCTCCCACACCAGCGAGCAGAAACACCACCCATGCAGGGAACCCTCCAAAAGAGCACACCAGAACAACTGGCAGCCACATCCAACAAAACCCCAGAGACCGAACAGATCCCGAGGGAATATCAGGACCTTGCAGAAGTATTCAGCGAGGCCGAGTTCAATGTCCTGCCTCCCCACTGCGAGGCAGATTGCGCCATCAAAATCATCCCCGGGGCAAAACTACGTAAGCCCAAACTGTATGCCATGACACCCCGGGAAATGCAAGAAATGCGCAATTACATAGACAAAAAACTAGAAAGGGGGTTCATCAAGACAGCCAAACCACGGGTCGCGGCCCCAGTCCTCTTCAAAGAAAAAAAAAGATGGAACTATGAGATTGTGTGTGGACTTTCAAGATATCAATGCTGCGTGTGTACACAACCTATACCCCCTCCCCCTCATGAAAGACATGCTATCTCACCTGGCCAAAGGAAAAGTCTTCACCAAACTAGACCTCAGAGAAGCATACTACTGAGTACGCATCAGGGAGGGAGACGAGTGGAAAACAGCGTTCAACTGCCCCCTAGGGAGCTTCCAATTCAAAGTGATGCCTTTTGGACTGCAGGGAGCCCCAGCGGTGTTCATGCAATTAATAAATGAGGTGCTGCACAAGCACCTATACAAGGGGTTTCTCATCTACCTAGATGATATCCTCATTTACACCGAGACCATGGGCGACCACATACCCCTTGTCCACCAGGTACTGGAAAAACTTCTGGCAGCCAACCTTTATGTCAAGCTGTCAAAATGCGAGTTCCACTGTGCACGGCTAGACTAACTGGGTTATTGAGTGTCAAATGAGGGAATAGAGATGGATCCAGCCAAAGTGCAAGCTGTCCTAGGCTGGCAACCCCCTCGCACCCGTAGACAGCTACAAAGCTTCCTAGGGTTCACGAACTTCTACAGGCAATTCATCCCCTCCTTTGCGAAGATTGCCAAACCCATGACGGATCTCCTAAAGACAGGGAGCCCAGGAACAAAACCCCGCCCGGGACAACCTCTACAGTGGGACCTAACCTGCCAAGAGGCATTTGAAACACTAAAAGAAATGTTTGCGAAGGAACCGGTGTTGAAGCATCCTGACCCCGAACAACCCTTCGTCATCCAAGCAGATGCCAGCGACGTGGCAGTTGGAGCAGTGGTACTCCAAAGAAATAGTCAAGGAAATCTACAACCCTGTGCCTACACCTCCCGCAAGCTCACGGACACAGAGCAGCATGGGAAAAGGAGGCGTTCGCGGTGAGATGGGCACTGCTAACCTGGCGACACCTGCTGGAAGGGGGCTAGAAACCGTTCGAAGTCTGGACTGACCACAAAAACCTGAAGGCCCTCAGGACCCCGTGAAAACTATCGCCCAAACAAGTCTGTTGGGCTCAATAGTTCAACCGTTTCGACTTCGTGCTAAAGCACATTCCAGGGGGGAGGAACTTTCTAGCCGATGCCCTCTCCCGCATGCCCCAGTACAAATATGAGCGGGAGCAGGTAGTGGATGCCATCATTCCCCTTACCCAAATAGCGGGCCAAGTAACCACCAGATAAAGAGCCTGTAGTACAGTGGACTAAAGCACTGTTATTAACATCTGCTGCTTGCAATTACTGCAAGTTCAAATCTCACCAGGCTCAAGGTTGACTCAGCCTTCCATCCTTTCAAAGGTAGGTAAAATGAGGACCCAGATTGTGGGGGCAATAAGCTGACTTTGTATAAATATACAAAAGTATGAAGGCTATTGCTTAACGCATTGTAAGCCGCCCTGAGTCTCCAGAGAAGGGCGGCATATAAATTTAAAAAAAGCAAAGCAAAGAAAGCAGGCGACAATGCCGCGACCGGCACGACCAACCAACAAGCGATCTAAGGGCAAAACTCAAAACTGAACTGCTGGCAGACCCCTGGTTCCAAGACAATCAACACATCCTGACAAAAAGGGATGACCTCACATGGAAGGGGACAAAGCTCTATGTCCCGGAATCCCTACACACCCTGATCCTCCAGAGGACCCATGACATTAAACTAGCAGGCCACTTCGGATTCCTAAAGACTTTACACTTAGCACGGAGGCAGTTATGGTGGGCCAGCATAAAGAAAGACGTGGACAGTTATGTGAAAAGTTGCACCATCTGCGCCACGATGAAGAAGTGACCAGTAAAACCCCCCGGACTGCTACAATCAGTAGTAGAGCCAACAAGACCATGGGAGGAGATTGCAATGGACTTTATAGTGGAGTTGCCGAAAAGTGTGGGAAACACGGTGATCTGGACTGTAATAGATTTATTTTCCAAACAGGCACACTTCATACCCTGCAGCGGACTACCCTCAGCCCACCAGTTTGCCAAACTGTTCCTGAAACACATCTACTGCCTCCATGGAGTACCAAGAAGAATTATCTCTGACAGAGGGGTCCAGTTCATGGCTAAGTTCTGGAGGGAGTTCCTACGGTCCATTGGGTCATCCCAGGGCCTTAGCTCAGCCTTTCATCCGAACACCAATGGGGGGGCAGAGAGACTGAATGCCATGGTAGAGCAGTACCTGAGGTGCAACGTGAACTATCAGCAGTCCAATTGGGCGGACCTCCTGTCTTTCGCTGAGGTCGCGTATAATAATGCTGTTCACAGTAGCATGGGGCTAACCCCGTTCAAGGTAGTGAGTGGCATGGACTTTGTCCCAATGCCTGAGTACCCAAGGGAGTCCCCCTCCTCAGTCAACTTGACCGATTGGATGGCGACACTGAAAGCAACCTGGGAGAATGTCAAGAAAGCGCTAGCTAAAACAGCACAAACCTATAAGAAACAGGGAGACAAACACCGAGCTCCCCAAAGGCCATTTCAATTGGGGGAGAAAGTTTACCTCTCCACAAAATATTTGAAGTTAAAACTCCCTAGCAAGAAATTGGGGCCAAAGTTTATGGGACCATTCCCCATAGTAAAGATAATCAACCTGGTCACGGTGCGATTGAAATTGCCACGACTGCTAGGGAAGATACACCCGGTATTCCATAGTAGCCTCTTAAAACCCGTAGTCGGATTGACCTTGGGGGCACTACCCCATGAGCCCCCATACCCTGTGGTCATAGGGGGCCAGAGCCATTATGAGGTGCAGCAAATCCTCAATTCGAGGTGGCACAGGAGACAACTCCAATATTTAATCAAGTGGAAGGGTTACCTCTTATCAGAGGCATCTTGGGTAAAGAGTCGAAACACCCAGGCTGATCGCCTTATAGCCAAATTTCACGCGGAAAAGCCAAACAAGCCAGGTGGGGGGTCACGTCCCTAAACTCTACATCTGTACTCAAATTGTTTTGCTTTGTGCAGGTCGCCCTCGGGAAGTGAGGGGAGCCGAATGTCAACTTGCAAAGCTTTCAAGTTGCCATGAGCAGGAGGGAGGGAGAACTAATAGAGCTGATTGATTTCCCTAACTGAAGCTACATTCCATACATGCTGTCAGCGTTCCAATTTATGATCTCCTCCAGCGCTGACATGAATGAGAGAGGGAGAAGCTTTGCTTTAATGCTGAGATGAACTTTTACCTAGTTTCCTGCTCTTTAGTAGATAGTGTTACCTGGGTGATAGAGGGAGGGGGGAATTCCTGTGAATAGAAAGTGCTTGAGACGGAGAGATGGATCTGCACGATGGCCAATGAGACATTGGGGTTGAAGAACGGAAAGGGAGGGTTTTGGAAGGAGGTGCCAGTTTTGGCTGCACAAAGAGTTCAGGGATGTCGTTCTTTCTATTCTTAAATAAAGAAAAGATTCATCAGAGACCTTGCGTTTGAGAATGAAGTTTATTTAAGATAGCAGCGAAACCTGACAGACAGCCAAAACTCCTCCAAAGCCAGGCTGGCTGATTTTAAATCATCCCGCTCCCTCCCAGACGTGTGGTCAGACTGGAGGTTATCTCCAGACACTATGCCTGAAGCCAAGCTCTCGGAGGAAAGTCTGCTTCAAGCAATGGGAGGAGAACCGGCTGTGATCCCAGCCAGTTTGGAAAGTACGAAGGCTCAACTCTCCCCGCCCTCCCCCTCGGCAGAACTTCAAGCCAAGAAACGGGAGCCAGATAAGTACCCGGGGATTGTGCCAAAAGCCTCCGAGGCTGAATTTCCCTTTCCAAACGTGAAAGATAAAGGGAAACCCCTAAGCGAATTGGGGAGGGCAACCTGGCTATGAGAATGGGAGCAAGCCAGGAAACAAACCAAGCACCAAGAAATTCTAAAGAAGCCACTCGAAAGCCCCATAGATGAGTTGAAAGAGAAATTTGACCGTGCCACCCTTCAGGGGGAGGGGCCATCTTGCAGACCCAAAGAAAAGAGAGAACCAGTCTGGGCTGTTGATCCAAGAGGCCGTAGGCCAAAGCGCAGCCCTTCCCCCCTCCACAGCAGAAGGAGGAGGAGCCCAATGACGCATCCATGGGTTCCCCCCCTCCCAGCAAGCAGCGAAGCCTAGATGAGGCAGTACCTCCCTACCCCAGGATGAGAGATGAGGCAGAGGACTATCAACACCAAGGCCGGCCCTACAGAGCTCAGCACAGAGAGGAGAGGGCAGAGAGGGAGGAACCACCCCAGTTCAGAGGGAAGTTCGCTGGTGACCCAAATAATCTCGCCCAATTCCTCGATTCAGCTGAGATATTCATAGAGCGTTTTGGACACCTCTACCCTTTCCCCAGAGCCCTAGTGAATGCTATCTCGGAAGGGTTGGAGGGAGAAGCAAAGAGGTGGTCAGCATCCCTCTACAAAAACAGGGCCCCCCAGCTGCAAGATGCAGACGGGTTCTTGCAACTATTGAGAGCCCGTTATGAGGAGGAGGAAGAGGACCCCTATGTGGAAGACGAGCTCAGAAACCTAATGCAGAAGGGGAAGCCTATCAGAGAGCATATCCGTGAATTCAGGAGAGTCATTGGGACACTGCCTCCCCTACCAGAGCGATTGCTGGTGTATTTTTTTAGAACAAGCCTAGGTAAGAGAATTTCCCAAGTGACTGCCTATCGTGACATCCCAAACCGACTCTCCGAATGGTTCCGGGTAGCGATAAAAGTCGACAGAGGGCTGCGGGCAAATGACATGTCAAAACCACCAGATAGAAAGGAGAGAGGCCGACCGGACCAGGGACCACCCAACAGACGAGAAACCCCAACATCACAGCCCACCCAGAGGCCAGCTGCCCCACGGAACCCACTGAAATGCTACAGATGCGGGGGGAGAGGCCACGTAGCAGCAAGATGTAGAACCCCTAGACCGGGACCAGCTCCACCGCCCAAAGCACGACCGGAACGAGGGCCCAAATGCGCCACCCACATACCACCGAAAGCTCCCCAAAGCCCGGAGTTTTTCGCTCACCTGACCGAAACCAGAGGAATCCCAGATGAGGGAGATCAGTCCCCCGAACCCTATGACACAGAGGACGAAGGCGAGGACGACCCGATGGTGAGTGCACCCGTCCATCCTTTTCTTTTCCCCATACGCCTAACAGCCCCCAAAACAGGGGCCCAAGGGACTTTCCAAGCCCTAATAGACTCTGGTAGCACAAGGTGCCTAATTAACCTACCCACAGTTCTAAAATTGGGAATCCGAGCTAAAAAGCTCAAACAACCAATTCACTTTGAGCAAGTTGATGGGTCCCTAGTGGGGGGAGCGTACGCCACACACTTGACTGAACCCGTGAGACTGGAACTAGCAGATCACTGGGAAACGATCCGTTTCATAATAGCCCCCAAGATGACAGACCCAGTCATATTGGGACTCTCGTGGCTGGACAAATGGGGCCCAATCATTTGGTGGCAAGAGGGGACCCGCAGGCTGAGGATAGCAAAGGGCCCCCAACCCCTACCTCCCCGACTAGGAGAATTCCCTCCCACGCTGGGACCCCAAAGCTGCCCGCCACTACAGAAGAAAACACCGCCAACACAAGGGTCCCTCCCAGAAGGTACAGCGAAGCAATTGGCAGCCGCACCCGCCAGCGCTTGTAATACAGATCAGATCCCAGGGGAGTACCAAGACCTTGCAGAGGTATTCAGCGAGGCCGAGTGTGACATTCTACCCCCCCACCGCGAGACCGATTGTGCCATCGAGATTATCCCGGGAGCGAAACTACCCAAACCTAAAATGTATGCCATGACGCCCCGTGAAATGCAGGAAATGCGGGACTACATAGACAAGAACTTACGAAGGGGATTTATTGAGCCAGTAAAACCAAGGGTAGCAGCGCTGGTCCTGTTTAAAGAGAAAAAGGACGGCTCTATGAGACTGGTGGTCGATTTTCGAAGTATCAACGCTGTTTGCGTACACAACTTATACCCCCTCCCTCTATCACCCAGGTAACACTATCTACTAAAGAGCAGGAAACTAGGTAAAAGTTCATCTCAGCATTAAAGCAAAGCTTCTCCCTCTCTCATTCATGTCAGCGCTGGAGGAGATCATAAATTGGAACGCTGACATATGCTTTCTTATGCCAATCAGAAGGAGGGTGTTGGATTTAACAGCCAGCCAAAGTGGTTAAGTAGAGAATGTGATTTATGACATGACCAGGGAGGAGGGGAGAGACAGGGTCATAGGGGAACGTAAATCTACGTGGGATTAGTTCTAACTGCAGCTGAATATTGCCGAAATGGTGCTCCTAATAAATGACTGTATTTCTTTTGAAGTTTGGCTCATGGCTCATGAATTAATTAGGGCATCTTTCGGAAACTTCACACCTGGTTCCTAAGAAACCCTCCATCAGGGAGCTAAATGATTACAGGCCGGTTGCTCTGACATCTGTAGTTATGAAGACCTTTGAGAGGTTAGTGCTGGCCCACCTGAAAATCATCCTGGATCCACTGTTAGACTGCTTGCAGATTGCCTACTGAGCAAATGGATGATGCTGTCAATATGGCACTGCACTACATCTTGCAACATCTTGAATCCTCGGGGATCTATGCAAGGGTCCTTTTTGTAGACTTCAGCTTAGCATTCAGTACCATCATTCCAGAAATTCTTCACTCTAAACTGATTCAGCTAGCTGTGCCTGTCCATACTTGTAGGTGGTTTATTAGCTTTTTGACAGATAGGAAGTAACAGGTGAAGCTAGGGGAAATCACATCTAGTACCCGGGCAATTAGTAGAGGGTCCCCTCAGGGCTGTGTGCTCTCTCCATTGCTATTCTCTCTATATACCAATGTCTGCATCTCTAGGGATCCCTCTGTTAAAGTACTGAAGTTTGCAGATGATACAACAGCCATTGGTTTCATTCAAGATGGTGATGAATCTGTATATACAGGTAATCCTCAAAGTGCGACAGATAATTTAGTGACCATTCAAAGTTAAAACAGACCTCCCAAAAGCCATATACAACCATGTTTCAAAGTTATGAATTCTACAGAAGCTACCTGGTCATGCGCACTTGCGAATTACCAGGTGGGTTCTGTAGAATTCATAACTTTGCAGAGATGCTGCAGCACGCCCACCTATCTCTACACCCACCCACCCCTGCATCCTTGCCCTGCCAGGTCCCCAAAGGCACTGGGCCTGCTTTTCCCTCATGTTCCACCCCTCACAATCCCTTGCTTGCCTTTGGAAAATCTGCAGAACTCAAGATGTGGGGGAAGGGAAGGAAAGTATTGTAGGTCTTTCTTGCTGGGTCTTTTGAAACCAGACCTGGACTGGCAAAGCAGCTCTTCCCCCTCCCTCTGCATTGCCTCTCTTAACTCTTAACTCTTCATTGTCTGTTCTCTGTGTCAGCAGAGTCCTGTTTCTCCAGCTCTGGTTTAAAATGTGCTTTTTCATCCAGGCAATATAGAAACTGCAAAGCACAAACTTTGCCTCATTATGCTGTGATGAGTTAAAGACGTGATGCAGAGAGAGGAGGAAGAGCTGCTTTGCTGAGTCCAGGTCAGGTTTCAAACAGACTTCTCACATGGCCCAGTAAGAAAGGCCTACAGTACTTTCCTTCCCTTTCCCCACATCTTGAGTTCTGCAGATCTTCCAAAGGCTAGCAAGGGATTGTGAGGGGTGGAGATGGCTGTGGGGACCCCAAGGGGCGGATGCAGAGCTCGGGGGTATCTCAGGGGGTGGGGGAGGCCCTGGGAGGCCCAACGTAGGCATTCCTGAGGCACCCCATGTTCACTTAACAACCCCTGCATTCACCCCTGCATTCATTTAACATATGCATTGGGGTGATCCAGGATGAGCGCTCTTTCACTTAACAAGTTTCATTTAACATCCTCCTGCCTTATGACCAAAATGGGCAGACTCCATTACTGTCGTAAGTCGAGGATTACCTGTACATGGAACCGAAAGGCTGTCACAAAAGTCATGGTAAAGGGACGTTGGACAACTGGCCCTGTGGTGCAGTCAGAACAATCTGGTGTTGAACATGCTTAAAACTGTAGAGATGAGAGTGGATTTTAGGAGGAGCCCTTTTATTCTACCACCTCTTTCTATATTCGGCAGCACAGTATAAGGAGTAGAGTCCTTCATGTTTTGGGGTTTTATAATCTCCCAGGATTTGAAATGGACACCTAACATTAGAACAATCATTAAAAAGGCACAACAAAGAATTTTCTTCCTGTGTCAACTCAGAAGGCTCAGATTGCCCAAGGATCTGCTGATACGGTTCTACAGAGGAATTATCGAGTCTGTCATTTGTACTTCTATAACTGTCTGGTTTGGTCCAGCAACCAAACAGGACAGGTACAAACTCCAATGGATAGTTAGGACTGCAGAAAGAACAATTGCAACCAGCCTGCCTTCCATAGAAGACCAGTATACTGTAGATATCTGCAGACCCCTGACATCCTGGACATAAACGGTTTTAACTCCTCCCCTTGGGATGCCGCTATAGGGCATTGCATGCCAAAACAACTAGACACGGACAGTTTTTCCCTCGTGCCATCACTCTGCTGAACACCTACCGTATTTTTCGGCCTATAAGATGCACCAGTGTAAAAGATGCACCAAGATTTTGAAGAGGTAAGCAAGAAAAAAAAGGTTTTGCCCTCCCTGGCCCCCAGGAGCACTCTGCAGGCCTCCCAAAGCCTCTGCGCACCCTGTTTTTGCAAAAACGGGACATGTGGGGCGGGGCTTCGGGAGGCCAAAAATGGCTGTATTCAGTGTATAAGATGCACCAACATTTCCACCCTCTTAGGGGGGGAAAAAGTGTGTCTTATACTCCGAAAAGTAGGGTAATTCTCACAATACTGCCTTATGTCTAAGTATAAGTAAGTTGTGTGGCTGTAGTATTATTATCCTTATCTTTACTGTCCCCTTTTATTGGTATTATTATGATTATTATTACTCTGTTGCTTTGCATGTACATTGAGAGCTTCTGCACTGGAGACAAATTCTAACCACACTTGGCCAAATAAAGTTTCTTCTTTTGTTTTTGTGGTTTTTCTCCCCACATCAAACTAGGTCCTATTCTTTTTAGTTTTCAGAATTATTTGGCCGGCAAATGCATGGATAGACAGTCTTGATTTTCTTTATATACTTTCTGCTCTAACTAATGTTATCGATGGACATTAGTTGGCATTCTAATCAAAGGCAAAAAGTGGTGAAGATGTAAATTTTCTCTCCCAATTCAGCCCATGGCTATCTCATGACTATGAAAACTCCATGTGTGTGCTTTTGTGTATATGCGAGAGAGTGTATACATGTCTGCACAATAGTATATGTTCTGATCAAGCTTTTTATATAAGGAGAGCTACAGAATAGACAGAGGAAGGAAAGGGTAGATCCAGTTTTGTGATTGAGTATTCTAGCTTTTATTCAAAATGCATGACTTGGGGTGGGCTCTTCAGTAACAATAGTTTAGGGATGGGGTGTTGAAATAACATATCCAAATAACACCTGGCTGCCATTCACATATCTCCCAGATCTGCCCAAATTAACACAACTCAATTCAGGATTTAGTCAGATCAGAAACACATCCATAATTTATACTCCTGTCCTGAATATAATTAGAAAGTCAGTTTGATAGAAGGGTTACAGGGTGAGAGTACAGATAGACCTCCCTTAGAGATTGCTTTTTTTAGCAACCATTCACAGTTACGATGGTGATGAAAAAGTAACTTTATGACCAATCCTCGCATTTATGACCTTCACATGTCTGTAAAGCAAAGAAAAGCTGAAGTAAGATCATAAGAATAGTTAAGATTTCACTTAGTGATCACTTCACTTAATGACTGAGTTTCTAGTCCCAATTGGGGTTGCTAAACAAGGACTACCTATATGGCAATGTTGTTACCATTGAGGTTATTAAAGGCTACTAAAAGAGTGATGTACTTAGTGCACAGAACCAAAAATGAGTTAATTAGGTAGTTCACTTGAATCGGTGATTTGCAGGTAGCAATGATAGAATTAGTTCTGAACTGATGAACAAATGATGTTCCTGTGAGTGATCTTCATCAATCCTCTTTCATCTCTCTGTGTGACTGAAAGACCTGCCTGTTTGTGCAGGTCAGGGCTGTGAATCATGTGGGTTTCCAGAAATTCTTTGACACCATCTCCCATTAGCCAAAGCTATCACACACATATATACCCTGTTCTCCCCAAAATAAGACATCCCCTGATAATAAGCCCAATCGGGCTTTTGAGTGCATGGCAATAAGGCCAAGTGCTTATTTCAGGATTCAAAAAAATATAAGACAGGGTCTTATTTTTGGGGAAACGGTATACACACACACACACACACACACATACATATATACATACATACATACTGTGAAATAAAATAGGTGTATATCTTTTTTAAAAAAATTCTTCAACATACTTAGTGAACAGTACATTGTCTGGGTCAATTTGCTCTATACAAAATACTAGTAACAATAATAGTATTATTTAGATATACATAATCTTTCAGCTTCTGAAATTTACATATACATTGCAATTATAATGTATTATATTTTGTAGCAGTATACATAGTAGTGTTTTCCCAATATCTACTGTCTGTCTCTTATTTCTAACCCCTAATACAACAATTCCCATATTAAAAAGTATTATATATCTATCCATCATCTCTTATTCTTTACTTTTTAAGCATACATAATAGTAGTCTTAACTTCTAACATTTACTTATACATAGTAATTATGGTAACTTATATCGTGTAACCACATGCATAATAACATTTTCCCAATTTTTAGTTTCTAGCTCTATTTTCTAATCTTTAATAAAATAAATCACATATTAAGGTGTATTCTGTATCTATCCATCATCTCTTGCCCTTTTTAGTATTTCAACTCTTATTGAAATTTTGATCATTCAAAAATTCTCCTTGCTCCTTCCTTGGGATCTTGTATCCCTCTACATCACTCATGTTTAATCCAAATATCTTATCTGCCTCTTGTTGCCTGCTCTCTAAAATACCCATCAGTACCTCTTTCGTCTCTGCTAACAGATCTTTCTCTTTGCTGTCTTCTACATTTTGGCCTTTTGAAAAAAATCTATCTGCTCTATTTTTACTATCTCTTCTGTATCTTTATCCACTTGTGTCATTTATTGATTTCTCTCCTCCCTTTTTCTTCTACCGGGCCCAACCAGGTATTATGGAGACCTGGTTGGGCCTGGAGGGAGGAGTTCCTCTCTCTGATCTATGCCCACCAGGTTTCTGTGTGCTACACCAGCCGCGACTCCATGGAAGGGGTGGGGGGGGTGGCAGTTGTTATTAGGAAAAGTCTTAGACCTAGGGAGGTCACTGTGCCTCAGATAGGCGGGTGTGAATCCCTATTGTTGAAATGGAACCCTGGAGTACAGTCAGGTCTGTTGCTTATGTACTTGTCTCCCAGCTGCATATCCTCAGCCCTACCCGCACTGCTCAAGGTCTTAGCCGAACTGATGGTTGAGCTCCCCAACCTGATGGTTGTGGGGGATTTTAATCTCCCGTCAGCCGGCGAGACATCTGAGCTGGTTCAGGAGTTCATGCCCTCCATGACGGCCATGGACCTGACTCAAGTTGTACAGGGTCCAACTCACAACGGCGGACACACACTAGACTTGATTTTTATCTCTGGGCAGTGGATAAATGCTCGGGGTAGGGGGGAACTTTCTATTCAACCCCTGTCATGGACCGACTATTCCCTCCTTAAGCTAGATTTCCTATCCGCTAACCCCCACCACTGGGAGGCGGAACCAATTCGTTGGTTCCGCCCCAGGCACCTGATGGATCCTGATAGGTTCCTGACGGAGCTTGGGACATTTCCCACATACCTATCTCGCGATTCGCCAGAGGCCCTGGTGGATGCCTGGGAACGGGCCGCCGCTGGGGCATTGGATCGAATCACCCCTTTGCGGCCTCTCCTCCGACAGGGATCCCGGGTGGCTCCATGGTTTTCCACAGAGCTCAGGGAGATGAAACGTCGGAAGAGATGCCTAGAGGGCTGTTGGAGATCTTCCCATTCCGAATCTGATCAAACACAGTTAAGAACCTATATTAGGTCTTATCTTGTGGCGATGGAAGCGGCGAAACGTGATTATTTCACCACTCTCATTGCATCTGCATAAAATCGCCCAGCAGCCTTGTTTCGAGTGACCCGCTCTCTTCTTAACCAGGGAGCGAGGGAGGACCCCCTGCAGGGCAGTGCTGAGGATTTTGCTCAATTTCTGCAAGACAAAATCGCTCAGATCCGGACGGGTTTAGACTCCAACTGGGCAGGACCTGATGAAGAGATGGGAGCTGGTCTTGAAGGTAACATCTGGGTTGACTTTGACCCTGTATCCATAGATGAAGTGGACAGGATTATGGGTAGATTGGGGGCCTCCACGTGTTTGTTGGACCCGTGTCCATCCTGGCTTGTTGCGGCAACCAGAGAGGTGACCGGTGACTGGATCCGGGCAATTGTCAATGCTTCATTGAGGGACAGGGTCTTCCCTGCCACCCTCAAGGAGGCGGTGGTTCGACCCCTTCTCAAGAAGCCAGCCCTGGATCCGGCCATTTTGAACAACTTCCGTCCCGTCTCCAACCTTCGCTTTATAGCGAAGGTTGTTGAGTCCATGGTGGCACACCAACTTCCACAATTCCTGGAGGAAACGGATTATCTAGACCCGTACCAATCGGGTTTCAGGCGCAGACACAGCACAGAAACGGCATTGGTCGCCCTGGTGAATGATCTCTGGCGGGCCCGGGATGGGGGTTATTCCTCCATCCTGGTCCTACTTGACCTCTCAGCGGCTTTTGATACCATCGACCATAGTATCCTTCTGCGGCAACTCGGGGGGCTGGGGGTAGGGGGCACCGTTTTACAGTGGTTCTCCTCCTACCTCTCGGGTCGCACACAGTTTGTCTGGGCGGGGGGACAGAGATCCTCCCCGAGGCCCCTCACTTGTGGGGTGCCTCAGGGGTCGGTTCTCTCTCTCATGCTCTTTAACATCTATATGAAGCCGCTGGGTGAGATCATTCGTAGTTTCGGGGTGAGGTATCATCAGTATGCCGATGATACCCAGCTTTACATCTCCACCCTGGACCAACCTAGGGATGCCCTTTCCGTGATGTCTAAGTGCCTGGAGGTGGTGCAGGTCTGGATGGGTAGGAACAGGCTCAGACTCAACCCCTCCAAGACGGAGTGGCTGTGGATATCGGCATCTCATGGTCTAGCGCCCTCATCACTTCGGATGGGGGGGAGTTACTCACTCCCTCTGAAAAGGCTCGCAATCTAGGCGTCCTCCTGGATTCGCGGCTGTCCTTGGTCAACCATCTGGCAGCTGTGACAAGGGGGGCTTTTGCACAGGTTCGCCTGGTGTGCCAGTTGCGTCCTTTCCTAGACAGGGATGCCCTCCGTACAGTCACCCATGCTCTTGTCATCTCTCGTTTGGATTACTGCAATGCCCTCTACATGGGGCTGCCCTTGTGGTGCACCCGGAGGCTCCAACTGGTCCAGAATGCGGCCGCGCGGGTTGTTATGGGGGCTTCCCGTTACTCCCATATTACACCTCTCCTGCGCGAGCTGCACTGGTTACCGGTGGTCCTTCGGATCCGCTTCAAGGTGCTGGTACTGACCTATAAAGCCCTTCATGGCATGGGCCCGGGGTACTTGCAGGATCACCTTCTGCCTGCTTCCAACTGCCCAGTGCGCTCACATAGGATTGCCCTCCTCCGGGTGCCATCGGCCAGACAACGTCGGCTGATGGTGCCCAGGATGAGGGTGTTCTCTGTGGGAGCACCGACCCTCTGGAATGGTTTACCCACTGGGCTCCGGATGGCCCCCGACCTCCGCTCTTTCCGTGCTGACCTGAAGACATGGCTTTTCCAACAAATTTGCTGATCTGATGGGAGTTTTAACTAACTTTTTGGGGATTTTAATTGAGTATTTTAGTCGTAATTTTACTGTTTTATTGTTTTATCTTTGTAAGCCGCCCCGAGTCCTTCGGGAGAAGGGCGGCATATAAGTATAAATAAACTAAACTAAACTAACTAAACTACTCCTTCTGAATTCTCCTCTATTGTCTGAGTCTTGTTCATTTTCCATTATCATTTGCTGGAGATTTCCTGGTCTCAGATCCATATCGTGCATCAGTTCCATCATCTCTCTATGGTTCCTTATCATAGTTTCCTTAATACCTTGAAGCATTAATAGTATTTCCATTTGGGGTATATTTGTTCTTCCTTGTTGTAACATTTTACTTTATTTTAATGGGCTAAAAGTTGTTCAGTAATCCATCCAAGTCCCAATGTCTCAAGTATTCAAAAACGTCAAAAGGTCAATGTTAGAAGAATTTGCTCAGTCCCTGAACTGTTCCTCAAAATCCACAGTGTGTGTAATCCTCAAAGTCTGCTGTTTTGCTCCCTCTGGTTTATTCAAATTAGTAAGTCGTGTGTTAGGATATGGTGTAAGTCTTAACAAGTTGTCCAGGCAATATATGTGTACTATCACTTTAAATGTATTCTGTAACTTTATGTAATGCTGTAACAGATGTAATGCTGAGTAATTGTACTGCTGAGTCATTGTAATGACTAATGACTGCTGACTGAATGCTGACTGCAATTATCCTAATTGTACTGTTGAGTCATTGCACTGCTGACTTCACTTATCTGAAGTGGATAATTACTAGTGTAAACTGTATATAAGAAGGAAGCCGAGCTATAGTCATTGTTGGACCTGCTCTCATCATTGCTTGACTTGCTGCTTGACTTGTTGGTTGGAACTGTTACTGTCGTGTGTGAAGACGTGGATGGATATGCTACCATCGTGATTTGTTACCAGCGTTGTATTGCTGTTTATTACCAACTGCTGTTTGTCTGCTAAGAAGATATCTGTAACTTCGGATTGATTTGAATGGCTAAAGACTTGGATTGACTAAAAGACTATGCAATTGTTTTTCACTACAAAGTAAAAGCTTTGTTAAACCAGTTTGTATGTATTGTATTCATTGCCCTCAGTACCGTTTCTCTGTGCACTTACTCTGCTGGTTGGTAACACAACAATATCCTTAACATCGTGTTTAATTTTTCTTCTTAGCCTTGTAAAATATTCTATCAAATAGAATTTGTAATCCAGAATGGCCCACCAAATTTCACCATGGTTCACAGAATCAGGTGTTTGGTTTCAAGGTCAATTCCTATTGTTTATAATCCATATTACTTTAAAAGATTTCAAAAGGCTCACCAGTTATTCCTAAGCCGCTGAAAAAAGACAAGTAGATAGAACAGGAAAAACAAAAAGACAGCCTTCCAGATGTTGTTTGTGTTAGGATATGGTTTGAGCCTAACTAGTTGTCCAGGTAATATATGTGTTCTGTGACTTTAATATGAATATCTATTGTGTAACTTTAAGGCTTTAATGCTGAGTCATTACTGGTTGTGAGAGTATTTAAGCAAGGTATTGTAACATATTCAGTTTGATGATGAAGCTGCTATGATATGCTGCCATTGTGTATGGAGCTGATATGATAAGCTACCATTGAGAGGAGTTGATATCTGCTAATCATTGTTGGATGGATCTGCAACCATCGTGGTTTGTGAACCAGAATGAGTTTGTTATTCTAACCAACTACTGTTCGTTGGGTAAGAAGATTCTGTAACTACTGGACTGATTTTAATGGCAAAGACTTGGAATTTGTTTAAAGACTATGAGACTGTTTTTCTACTATAAAGTAAGCTTTTGATAAACCAGTTTGCATATCTCTTATTCATTGCTCTCAGCAACATTTCCTTGTGCATTTACTCTGCTGGTTGGTAACACAACACCAATATCCTTAACAGTTTGCCTTTCACTTTGTTTCTCTTCTTATCTCTTCTTATAACTTTCCTTTCCTTTTTATCAACTCTGACTTTTTTTTCTTTTTCAACGTCCTTTAACAATATAGTATCTTCTTTGGCCAGTAGATGGCGTCCCAACTCTAATTTTCAGTACCAAGACAAGGCTAACAGCTGATTGTCAAAGTTCAATAAAAAGAGAAAAAAAAACCCATTTTTCTTTATACAATTTCTTCCAACAGTCAGACAATATTTCCAGCAGATTAAAATCACTTTTCACACCACCACAAATTCCAGTTCAGTCGCTCTATATTTTAAAACTTCATATTCTTCCGTTAAAATTTCATTTCTCTTTTGGGTCTATAATTGATCTCCATGTAATAATTCACCGCTTTCTGCGCTTTGGGGACTTTGAAGAATTTGGAGAAAAATTCTTTTATTTAAGTGGGTCTCTAATAAGGAAGTTGTTGTGGTCCACCAGCAGCCTGTGGAGCTGACAGCAGAGTCTAACAGTGAGGAGGCTGGGGAGGAACATGGGCCAGTCCTGGATTCTGGGGAAGGCCCAGATGAGGGCTCTGCGTCTGAGGCAGAGATGGGGCCAGGGCCATCTGGGAGTTATGCATGGACTCTGGAGCCTCCAGAGTCGGATATCAGAGAGCTGCCAGAAGGCAAGAACAGTTAAAACAAAAGAGACATCTCGGGAGTAAGGCCTGGAGATGATTGGCCCCTCCCATTGTTCTGCCCCAGCTACGAACCCCAAACACAAAGTCCGTTCAAACCTTAGTTTACTGAATAAACCAGTCTTTTACAACAACGGCTGTTAATTAATTGCATTAACAGCCGCCAAGAATTCAAAGAATAATAGCTGAAAACTTACTATGGTTGGCAGAATGCCCAGAAGCAATTTGCAGAAAGCTGATAAGATAAGCAAGACAAGACACGAAGGTATGTGAACTAAGTTGTTCCCTGCAAATTGCTTCAGTCGGCGTTCCTCCTTAAATAGGCTAAGGGAGTGGCCAATTAGCCCCAAGCCTTACTCTCGAGGAGACCTCCTCCTGAGGAGCCACTCCTGCCTTTTGGCAGCTCTGCATGCCAGTGCATCGAGAAGAGGCTCCTCCTCTTCGTCCTCTTCACTTAAGGGAGCTTCTGGAGGTTCTGAAGGCCCTGGCTGAATCCCCGCCTCTGGCACCACATCTTCTCCAGCCTCCTCATTGTCCGACTCGAGTGCCAGCTGCACAGGCTGCTGGTGCAGCACCACACCAGCCTCCTCGCTGTCTGAATCAGCTACTAGCTGCACAGGCCGCGTACAGGCCACAACACCCATAAGGCTTAAAAGAGAAACAAAGGCACTTGGGCCTTTTGCAGGAAAGCAACGTTGCTAACTCTGTTTCCAGTCAGCATCTCTTGTTTGTTTCTGAACTTTGTGGGGCTTTGCCAAGTAAGGCCTTTGGCAGGGTGTCAAAGAAGATAAAGTTTGATGATTATCCCAAAGGACTTCTTCCGAAGGACTTGTTTTGCAACTAATTGGGACTCATCTGAGAATGAACGTAATTCTCAACTGTTACAATAAAATAGGTTTATTTGGGACTAATTGTGTTTTGTAATGACTCAGTAAGCCTAGGTCACAACAGAAGTTGAAAATCGATTCACCCAGTTCCAATCCTCTGTTCACACACCACTCCAGCTCATTTGTTCTTCATTTGCCCCATCTTCGTTCCAGCCATAATGGCTGTCTCTCTTTGTCGGTTGGTCGGACACTGTGGATCCAATGGGAGAGCCACTGCTTCTGATCCCAATCGACAAGGAATCCCTCCTTTCTTTGTCACCCCTCCAGGGTGACTTTGGGCCCTTAGGGCCTCCTATCGGAGAGGAATTGGCTGAGATTCACGAAGCCCCATGGATCTCTGACCATGTCGCCGCGACGCCAAACCGGAAGTCAATATGTATATCTTTAAAGATGGGCCATTGGCTGGGGGTCTATGATGACTCACAGTGGCCAGATGGGTGTAGCTGGGTAGGTGTGGCTGGGGTCGCCATGACTAGGTGGGCATGGCCAGCTTGACGTGGCTGGCTTGACGCCACTCACTCGGCATGGCTGACTCGGTACGGCCAGGTAGGCGTGGCCAGGTAGGTGCAGCCAGCTTGATCCCGCTGACTCATGATGGCTGGGTCGGCATGGAACAAGTCGCACTGGCTAACTTGACATGGGGACAACTCGATGCCCCACAAGCTCCTTGCCTCCCCAATCTGCTGGCAGCCAAGCGCGTACATGCGCACACACACACACACACACACACACACACTGCATTCCAAGTTTGGGGACTTTTATCCTCAGAGGAAGGAGAGGTCCTTCTCCCCAAGCCCAGACATGATTGGCAGCTTGCCAGCTCAGATGTGGATAAAAGTCTTCAAGCTTGGAATGGTGTGTGTGTGTGTGTGCGCACAGCACACCGAAGGAAACATTCTTCTCCCAATCCCAGATATCTGAGTGTTTCCCTGTCCGGTGCCCCCTCCCAGCAAAGCAGGAGGCAGAGGGTGATGCTGCTGCGCATGGAGGTGCAGAGTCAAACTTCTGCCTTGACAAATCTCTGGAGAGCAAGAAAGAGGAGGAGGCAGGGCAGTAGCCTTGCACGAGGCTTGTACAAGGGAGGCTGGCCCTTCTCGAAAGGGAATCCCCGTTTCCAAGCATGCGTGGTAAGGATGCTGGTGTCAGCGTACCAAGTAATGCACCCGTTGAAAGTAGAACTCAGAGGCAGGTATATTCCTTAAAGAACAATTTATTGGATACATCATATTGGCACAACTGGTGAAAACTGACTGAGAAAGTTCCCACAGTTTTCACCTAATTAAAATATGAACGTTCAGAGGAGAATCCAGCCGATGTTGCGGTGAAGTGGTGCAGACAAGCAGTAGCTCCGCGAATTCCCACTGAATTCTTCCAGCCAGGAGGCTCTGCAGGGCCGAAAGTTACCCTGTAGGGGTGACAAAGACAGAGGGGATGCTTCGGTGGTCACGAGGAGAGCGCAGTCTCCTCATTTGACCCGAAGAAAGCCCCTTTAACCGATGGAAGAGAAGACGGCCATTATGGCTGAACCGGAGCCGTGACAGCTGAAACGGAAGAGAAGAAAGGAAAGATCCTGTAACAGTGTGCTCGGTCTGGGTAAGAACTTTCTAACTTTTGCCGTGGAATTTCCCCTAAAACACATCCCCTTTGGAAAGTGGGACTCAATTGAGGTGGATAGCAGCGACTAAGACCTGGAGCTATTGTCAGATTTGGAAAAGAAAGAAAAGAAATTGCAGACAGAAGCAACCTTAAAGATAAAGGATAGACTGGATTGGCTAGTTTTTAGCAATTTAAATCATTTCAAAATATTTGATTATACTTCTATTGCCACCTTAATTTGAAGGACTTTGGAAAATTATTGGAAAATATTTTTGGAGATATTTTATTCACAGCAAAAGCAGAGAAAGAGAGTAACAGTGATACCTACTGGCCAGAGAAGACATCATAGAGCTGAAAAAGGTGGAAGAAGGAGTGAAAGTTGTTTAGTCTACAAATTAGCTGGAATACACTAAACAATACCTGCAAATTGATTATATTTGGTGTTAGGAGACAGACTGAAAACATTCAGCTCTTAGAGCCTTGAGGATTACAAATATACTGGATAGTGTGAGAGTGGGAAACAGCTTGGATTTGTTTTGAAACTAAGTGAAGGTTGCTAATGGACTATCTAATGGAGTGATTTTGTGAACTGCTCTAATATTGGCTTTCCTAGTGTGATGAATAATTGGGACATTGGGATCTTGATAGATTACTGAGTAACTTTTTTTTTAAAAAAATATCTTTATTAAATATTTACAGTAAAATTGACACATAATAATGATTGGAAAACTATAAGAAATGAAATGTAAGGACACATAAACACAAGACTAAAACAAAACAACAAACATGACTAACTGAGAGTTAAACTCACTCTCCAATTAATATTAACTAATATCATCCTAACCAAACATTTCAATACAATCAAGTTCTTTTAATTATCTACAAAACAATTGGCCTGTTTTTTTCAAGATTATAAAGAATTATATAGCCTATTAAGTATCTATTTAATCTAATAAAATGATCTTATCACCCTAGGTTTAACCTTTTTTTAAGCCAAACAAAGCATCTGTCCCAACTTTTATTATATATTGAGTCTTTCTTATCTTTTAATATATATGTTAACCTGTCCATCTCAGCACATCAAAGAATCTTATTTATTATCAGATGGTCAGGGGGCGTATCTGCATCTTTCCACAGTTGGGCAAATGCCATTCTTGCCGCTGTTGTGACATGGACAAATATGTACCAATCCTTGTTGTCAATGTGGTCCGGTCTTATTCCTAGTAAGTAGAGGTCTGGGTGAGGGGGAAAGCTCACACCTGTTATTTCCAGCAGCCACTGCTGTATTTTCCCCCAATAACGTCTAGTCGATGGACAAATCCACCACTGATGGAAGAAAGTACCCTTTTTAATTCATTAAAATAAGGCAAAATGGTACAACGGGGGAAATAAGTGTATTATTAAAAGAAATATTATTGTTGCTCCAAGGTACGCAGGAAATGATGACAAGGAATCATAGGGAGATAAAGGAATTGATACATGATGTACTTGTGAGACCAGAAAATTATGAGCAAATGACACTGAATAATGAATATGAAATCCAGGAAGTAGAGGAGAAAATAAAAAGAACAGAGGAAAGGACAGGGTGTCAGGTTCCGAAGGGAATGAAAAACAGTCAAACATGAAGCAGGTGTCAGCCTTGGAAGCCATATTAGGCTGGAAGCTTCAATGCTGCCACCTCCTCATGTGTGGGAAAGTAGGAGGGGGGATTTGGGAGAGTGGAATTAGTAGACATAATAGCATTCTTCCTATCAGTCAAGGTCAGGGGCTGGGTCGAGGTGGAACGGACGTTGATTGGAGCATGTGATTGAAAGGGGAGAAGGGGGATGGTTTTGGGAACTTTGACTTACTGAAGGAAAGCCTGGGCTTTTCAGATTCGGGATTTCCCAGATGTGCCAGTTTACCTATTCTAGTAAAGAGAACTTTGGAAAATGCCTGCTTCCGCATCTTTACTGGGAGTTGGAGGTTTTCTGGAACGCTGACATTATCCCGAATCTGCCTGAAACTTAACAGCACCCCGTAAGGGGTCTGTCAGGGGTACTGAGCCCTAGCATCGACCTAAAACCCCGGGTGATGCAAAGACTCAGTGAAGATGGAGGAGAAAGGAGAAATCGGAGGGAGGTCTGCCAGGGCCCCGGATGCTCGAGGAATTGCCAATCCCTTGCATGCTCTTTCTGAAGAGATGGGATGAGCCATGGAGGCTGCAGAGGAAGCCCTTCGACTTGGGGCTTGGCCCGAGGCGTCAGATTCCTGGGAGAGTCTTCAGCAGATGGAAGTGGGGAGCTTCGCCCCCCCTTCCCAACCCCTGGAGGTGAGCTGGAGGCTAGCGAAACCAACATTCGCCCTCCCTGATCATGGAGGGGGGATTCGTAGGACGCAGACCCCCCCTTACCCACCCAGAGGCCAAACAACAGGATTAGCACAACATTCCAATCCTGCAGCAGTGGGGCATCAGGCTCAGCTGGCATACGGAAGGCAAAAACCCCCTTTTTGGGCCCCTCGCCAGCCTGCGTTAGCATTACCTCCTGCAGAGAGCATACCGCCCGGATGGGTTTTCTTTCCCGGCCAGGGATGGATCCAATGCCAGGGGTATCATGCGCTGTCTGTTCTAAGCTTCCAGGGATCCCCCTGGCCCCCCTCCTATGGCCAAATGATCCTGGCACTGCAGGGGGGACTAATCCAGCAGCCGGCTAGACTGCCCCCCCCCCCCAGCCCAGCAAACTTTACACCAGCCTGTTGGAATGCAACAACCAGAAGCAGCCCCGCAGCAAGTTCTACCCCAACCAGCCGTGGCCGCTGCCCCCCCCCTCCACCTGCGAGGCCAGCACCACCCCGCTTCAGAGCAACCTTTGACAGGATGCCAGCCCAGCTAGTTTATTTCCTCAGCAGGGTCTGGGCTCACGTGGATCGATATCATGAGCAATACATATCAGAACAAGACTTAGTGTCGGCAATCTCAGATGGAATGAATGAGGGGGAGGCTTCTGAATGGATAGCCCAGCTGCATAACGAGGGCGCTGCTGAACTAAATGATGCCGATGGGTTTATCACACTGCTCCGGTCCCGTTTTGAGGACCCAGACCGCGTAAATGAAAACGAAGCCAC
Organism: Pituophis catenifer annectens; assembly: GCF_029215685.1. Lineage (NCBI taxonomy): Eukaryota > Metazoa > Chordata > Lepidosauria > Squamata > Colubridae > Pituophis > Pituophis catenifer. The sequence goes on along the minus strand of NW_027256885.1, from coordinate 29,069,484 downwards.
GCTAAAGGTCATGAAGCAAGGTAATCGGCCTATAAAAGACTTTGTATGGGTCTTTAGATGAGTCACAGGGAATCTAGGCCATTGGCCTGACCGCATACTCCTGCACTACTTTAAAGAAGCTATTGACCCAGAAGTCAGAAAATCCTGTGGGTTCCAGGGAGTGCCTGAGCGTCTCGACGACTGGTATACCATGTCCATTGCTCTAGACAGAGAATTCCACCCCCCCCAGCCAAACCCCAGCACAGCAGCTGCCTCAAAACACGTTATCTAGAAACCCCATTTCAAAAGCTACAAATCTCACCCCCCCTCAACCGGGGGGGGGTGATTAAGTGCTACTGCTGTGGATAGACAGGACATCAAGCTTCTGAGTGCCTGGCCCCCGCCCCAGTTCCACAACAACAACCTGCCACAGCTGCATGAGGCAGGAGGACTCCAAGGAAAGCCCCAGACACCAGCCGATTTGCCAAACAAGCCATGGAGATTCCCCTCCCCACTGAAGAGAGTGCGGAGCCTCCGGCAAAAGGAGCCCCTCCCGACGGGGCTAGTGGAGATGAAGACCCGATGGTGAGTGCACCCATCTTCCCCTTCTCAATTAAAGTAAAACTAGTGCTGCTGGAAACAGAGAAACAAGCAGAACTCCCAGCAATAATAGATACTGGCTGCACCAGATGTTTAATCGGGCTTAAAGTGGTAGAACAGCTGGGGATCAGAACAACACCCTTAAAGCACCCGATTAAATTTCACCAGGTGGATGGGACGTTGATTGGGGGAGTCCCTGCCACCCATATTACTGAACTGATTAAATTAGAGATGGGGAAACATCATGAACTTATACAATTTATAGTAACCCCAAAGATGTCAGAATCTATCATACTGGGCCTGGCTTGGCTGGACAAATGGGGCCCCACCATCACATGGGAAGATGGATACCGAAAAATCAGAATAGCAGTTGGCCCATCACCCCCTACCCCTCCTCCCAAACAGCAACCTACCCATAACGGCCAGCGGCCAGAGACAGCAGCAGCTGGTTCAGAAAGACCTCCAGGCGAACACCAGATCCCTAAAGTGTATGCAGACTTAGCCGAAGCTTTCAGTGAAGAAGAATGTAACCTCCTCCCCCCTCATTGGCCCACAGAGTGTGCCATCGAATTACAACCAGGGGCTAAATTGCCAAAACCTAGAATGTACTCCATGACACCTACTGAAATGACTGAATTGAGGAAGTACATTGACACCAACCTAGCCAGAAGGTTCATCGAGCGTGCGAAATGCAGCATGGCCGCCCCAGTACTGTTTAAAGAAAAAAAGGATGGTACTTTAAGATTATGTATTGACCTTAAAGTACTATCCTTTTTTTCTTTAAACAGTACTTTAAGATTATGTATTGATGACTTCCGGCGGTGACGTCATTGTGCCAGGAACGAAGAGAACGGTGCTCCGTTCTTGAAGTTCCAAATATTTTCGATTAGGAAGCCGTTCCAGGAGCTATTGACCTTGGAGGGGTCAATAAAAAAAAGAGGAAACCCCGAGGACCTCGGTGAGGACAGCAATCCCTCCGAAGGTTCAGGGGAAACCTCCTAATTCCAATCGGGGAAAAACCAGCCATTTTGGCTGGCCTGAAACGTTGACAACTGATTAGTGGGAAGCGAAGATCAAACAAAAGAAGACATTGGTAGGAAATAGAAAGAAGAAGAACGAGAATTGAAAATGGTACAGTTATAAAGTGCGAACGGAAACAGGTGAGAGTGAAGAGCACTTGACGGCCATGACCGGGAGGATTTTTCATCAGGTCCGCCTGATTCGCCAGTTGCGTCCCTTTCTGGATCAGGACTCCTTATGCACAGTCACTCATGCCCTCCTCACCTCCCACCTGGACTATTGTAACACTCTCTACATGGGGCTCCCCTTGAGGAGCACCCGGAGGCTCCAACTGGCGCAGAGTGCGGTCACGCGGGTGGTAATGGGAGCGACATGGCGCTCCCATGTAACACCCCTCCTGCGCGAGCTACACTGGCTTCCAGTGGTCTTCCGGGTGCGCTTCAAGGTTTTGGTCACCACCTTTAAAGCACTCCATGGCTCAGGACCTGGGTACTTGCGGGACCGCCTACTACCACCAATAGCCTCCCACCGGCCGGTACGCTCTCATAGAGAGGGGCTCCTCTGGGTGCCGTCAGCCAAACAATGTCGACTGGCGGCCCCCAGGGGGAGGGCCTTCTCTGTGGGGGCACCTACTATCTGGAACGAGCTCCCCCGGAGATATGGAGGATCCCGGATCTGCGCACCTTCCACCACGCTCTAAAGACCTTTTTATTTCACCAGGCGGGCCTGGCCTAACTTTCTCCCTCTTTTTAAATAATTTAAATATTTTAATATGTTTAATATTTTTAATCCTCAAAGTTTAAATTTGTTTTAAATTGACTGGGGTTTTAATCTGTCTGGGCCAAACTATTTAATTCGATTTTATTTCTGCTTTTTAAATTTTGTATGTATGTATTTTATTGTTGGCTGTTCACCGCCCTGAGTCCTTCGGGAGTAGGGCGGTATACAAATCAAAGTAAATTAAAGTAAAAGAGTGAGACTCCAAGCAAGCGGCGAAATAGTGCCAGATAAGTGGCGATGGAAAAGTGAGTGGAGCGGAAACCTAATCTGACAGTGACAGTGCAGAAAGTGACAGGCGGTGGAACCGGAGCGACTCCAGAAGAAATACCATTAAGGAGTTGTGGACTATAAAACAAATTGATTTCGGAGAGGAAAGTGTTTGGAATTAGAACTGTGAGCGGGGTCAGAGAGATCAGAGAAGGCGAAGATCAGAAGAAACAGCGTGGGGCGAGAGGTGAATTTGACAGCGGAAAGTCAAATGAATGGCGGACACAGGAATCTATAATACTCGCAAGTAGAAGGTGAACCCGGAGGAAATTTGAGCATTCAAATAAACTACACTGTGGAATAGGATGATATCCAGAGGAGAGAGGAAGAGGAGACCGACAGACTTTGTTTTAAGTGGAGACTGTGACGAGGCAATTAACTGGCAGCGGATATCGGAAGAACAGAGTGAATAGCAGAGTGATACATAGAACTTTTCTGTTTGGAAATTAACGAGTGGTGGAGCTAAACTAACTTTATCAAGGTGTTCTTCCTGGACATTTGGATGATATTTGGACACTTGGATTTGGATACTTTGAGGGTTGGACACTTAGACATTTAAGTTAAAGACATTGGAAACAATTAATAGAGAAAAGAAGTCAGAATGATGCAACTCTGAAAGAACAAGATATCAAAATAGAAGGAGAAAGACCAATATCCAGTGAAGTAAAACTCAACTGCTTAAGTTTGATTATTAATTATTAAGTAAAAAGTGATATATATATTGTTTAGATTGCTATATACCTTTGGTAGTCCAGTTTCATATTTATCTAGTGATTTACCTTATTATCTAGTCTTTTCTTATCTTATATGTCTAGACTTATACTTTAGTTAATTTAGATTTATCATATATATCGAATTAAATACATTGTGTATAGTAATTAATGGTAATTATATCAATGAATAGTAATTTAACAGTATAGTAATTAATTATAAGGAAAAAAATTAATGAATTGTTGAAACTCTATTGCTGAATTAATGAACTGCTGAAACCTTAAACTTTTCCCTCACCTCCCCCCTTATTTTTCCCCTCCCTTATTTAAGAATATTGGAAAGGTGAAACGTAGGATATACTCAAAATTGTGAATAAGTATACGGAAATATATACAGAAATTTTGATTGTGTGATAGAAAAATAGCAATATAGTAAATAGTAAATATTACCCCTCTTGATCATTACTCTAGGATTGTTAGATGCTACAAATTGAATATTAATATAGACAGAAACATAAAGACCTAAATAATAAATCAGTATGTGAAATTTTGGGGAAAAATAATACAAAGAGTACAAATGGCAACTACAGGTTCATCAACGATCACTAAGACAAACAAGAAAATATCCCCAAACCAGATGACACTTTCAGCTTCTCTGGCACAGCAAAGGCTAGTTGACACTATGTTAGGCGCAGAAAAAGAAAAGACAACCTCCACTCTTAATATGCAAAATATCCATTCAGTACTAGCAATGATTCAAGAAGGAATGAATAAAACGCATGAGTCCATAGCAAATAACCATGAAGAAACAAGAAAAAATCATGAAGAATTGAGGACAGATGTGGGAGAAATAAAAGACAACATTACGAAAATGGATGAGAAGATTGGAAAAATACAGCAGAACATTGCAGAAAACGAGCAAAGGATCCAAAAGGTGGAGGAGAAAATAGAACAAACGGACAAGAGAATAGAAAAGATGGAGCAAAATCAAGTGTCAATCAATAAGGAACTGGAAGACTCATTAACATACTTAGAGATGGAAAAAGCATCTTTTTACCTCAGGTTCCAAAATGTAGAGGAACAAAAGGATGAAGATCTAGGAGAATTAATGACAGAGATATTAGCAGAAGCTACCCAGAGGGATAAAGAAGACATTAGAAGCGACATAGATGAAATTTACAGAGTCCACACAAATTATGCGCGGAGACACAAGTTGCCTAAGGAAATACATATTCACAAAAAAATCCATAAAAGAAGATGTCTGTAGGAAGATGAGAGAAGGGACAATTGTATATAAGGGAAAGGAAATCATGACTCTCAAGCAAATCCCAAAAAGGATAAGACACCAAAGAAAAAATTATAACTTCTTAACGACACAATTGAATAAATACAAAATAATGTTCCGCTGGCTAATACCGGAAGGGTTACTGATTTCCTGGCAAGAAAAGAAATACAAGATTGACAGTTTAGAAAAAGCACAAGACTTTTTTGATCAGCACTTTGTGTTGGAAGAGGAACAGGAGAGCAGAGAAGAATTAGAAACTAAGAGCCAAGAGGAACACCAAGAGACCAAGAAGAAAAAAGAAGATTGGAGAGAGAAAGAATTGAAAGAGAGGGAGCGAGGGAAAAGACACAAGTAATTACAAGAAACACAAGAAGACTAAGAACAACAAACAGATAGAAAACAAGAATGGAATGAGAACTAAAAATGACCTCAATTAACATAAACGGACTAAATTCTCCAACCAAAAGAACACACACATTTACAAAATTACATAAACTGGAGATGGACATCATAATCTTACAAGAAGTCCATATTAAGAAACAACATCAAAAACTATTAGAAAATCAAAGATTAGGAACACTATACACATCATTAGTGGATCAGAAAAAGAGAGGAGTTGCAGTATACATTAAGAAACACCTAAAAACAAAGCAAGTATATACAGACACAGATGGACGGATTTTGATGATAGAAATACAAACAGAATAAAAAATAATATTATTAATATCGATATATGCACCCAATGGAAACCAAAGTGAGTTCTTCAAAAAAAATACATAACATAATTAAAGATCTGGAATATGAGAATATCTGTATCATAGGAGATTTCAACGCAATTATGGACACCAAAAAAGATTACCAGAGCAATAAAAAGAATAAAACCAGGAAAAAAACATTACCGGATACATTCAAAGACATGGCAGACGAATTACAATTACATGATGTATGGAGAGAGGCGAATAAACAAGCAAAACAATATACATTCTATTCTAGCCCACACCAATCGTGGTCTAGAATAGATATGGCTTGGATGACCTCGGAATTTAGGAAAGAGATAAAAGACATTGAAATATCACCAAATACCTGGGCAGACCACAGTCCAATAACAGTAGTATGGAAAGGATATCGGAAACAAAAAAGGTGGATGATGGATACTGGAATAATTAAGGATAAGGAATACCAACAGATGATCGAGAAAGAAATGATAATGTTTTTTCAGATAAACACTAAAGAATAGACTTCACTCCAAAACCTATGGGACACAGCCAAAGCTTACATAAGAGGCCTTACCATTGTGTATACAGCAAAGAAAAATAAAGATAAACAACAGACAAGAAATAACCTATTAATAGAACTTAGAACTCATGAATCAGAACTGCAGAAACAATCCCACAATAAAATAATCAAAGGAAAGTTAAACCTTGTCAAACATAAAATTAATTTAATTACACAAACAGAAATTGCACAGAAAATTAAACTGGCAAAACAAAAACACTTTGAGTATGCAAATAAAACAGGTCGCTGGTTAGTGTACAAATTGAAAAAGGAAAAAGAGAAGAGAACTATATACCAGCTGCAAGACGAGGTAGGAGAAATATATCACATAAATCAAGACAAAAAACGTATAGCAAAAAACTTCTTTCAGAACCTTTACAAACAAGAAGAAATCTGGGAAGAAGATATCAAGGAATACTTACGTAAAACAAATATTCAAAAGTTGGAGGAGACACACAGAGAGTTATTAAACAGACCAATTACTATGACTGAATTGCTGGAAGCAAGGAAAAAAACAGAAAAACAATAAAACTCCTGGACCAGATGACATACCAACAGAATTTTATAAAAAATGTCACTACCCAATGGACAAATTCTTACTCCAAGTTTTTAACGATGCACTTTTAGAAGCAAAAATTCCCAAATCCTGGACTGAAATCATCATTACACTCATCCCAAAAGAAGAAACTGATCTCACACAAATCAAAAACTACAGGCCAATATCGCTGTTAAATGTGGATTACAAATTGTTCATGTTGGTCATTACGCAGAGACTGAAAACAATTATCCATGAATACATTCATTCAGACCAAAATGGTTTTGTTCCAAGAAGACAGATCAAAAATAATATGAGAACAATCATTAACGTTTTCGAATACTATGAGAAAAAATTGGACAAACAATTGGCTTTAATTTTCCTGGACGTGCAGAAGGCATTCGATAACTTAAATTGGAATTTTCTTATATTACAATTGGAAGCTATGGAATTCGGCGATAAATTTTTAAAAATGATTAGGAAAATATACTCCTCTCAAATGGCAAAAATTATGATTAATGGGGATATGACAGAAAAATTTGAGATATCAAAGGGAGTGAGGCAAGGATGTCCTCTATCCCCATTATTGTTTATAATATCCCTAGAAATCTTATTAAATGAAATTAGGAAAGATAAAGAAATAAAAGGTCTGAGAATAAAAAAAGAGGAGTATAAACTGCAAGCCTTTGCTGATGATGTGGTGTTCATCTTGGAACAACCAGAAATAACAGGAATTAAACTGTTAGTGAAAATAGAGGAATATGGAAGTGTGGCTGGTCTTAAAATCAACAAACAAAAAACGAAAGCAATAACGAAGAACTTGACAAATGCACAGGAGAAAGAATTAGAGGATAAATTAGGAATACAAACGGTAAAGAAAGTAAAGTATTTAGGAATTTGGCTCACCAACAAAGCAACATCAATCAGAGAAGACAACTATATTAAATTGACAAAACAGATTAAAAAAGACTTGGAAACATGGAGCAAATTACAATGGTCATTTTTAGGGAAAATTGCATCCATTAAAATGAATATACTACCCAGACTACTATACCTCTTCCAGGTAATCCCAATTTGGCCAGGAAAGGATTTTTTCAAAGACTTCAACAAAATGATAGCAAAGTATATTTGGCAGGGGAAGAAGGCCAGAATTAAAATAAAGTGCCTGCAAGATACCTGGGAGAAAGGAGGATTAGGGTTACCGGATTCTGAACTGTATTACAAGGAGGCATCATTAAATTGGATAAGAGACTGGATAGACCTTAAAAATAAGAGAATATTATCTTTAGAGAGATTTGACCTGCAACGAGGTTGGCATGCATTTTTGTGGGAGGGAAGAGATAAACATCACGAATATTTCCAACAACACGTTATTAGAGGATCACTACATAGAACATGGCAAGAGATTAGGAAAATACATTATAATAAAATTCCGTGATGGTTATCGACCATGGAGGCGTTGATCTATCCTAATGCTATGGATATGGAGAAAATGAGAAATTACAAAGAACTATTGAACAACAGAGGAGAATTACAATCGAGACAAGAATTGAAAGAACAGGGTATAGACATTGATTGGTGGCCATATTTACAAATAGAATCAAGGTATAAAACAGATCAGGCACAATTCGTATTTCAAAAAGAACCAAATGAATTGGATAAAATTTTACAAGGAACTGTTCTGCCCCAGCTCCGGATTCCCGAGGATATTGACACACACCAACGGTCCTTATCAAATTTATTAAGTAGCAAGAATAAACCAAAGTCCGGCAAGGTTGGCAACCAGCCCAGAAAGCAAGATACGATAAGACTTTTCCAAAAATGCTCTGATGATAATTACAAGTTGTTTCTAGCAAGAAACTTACTAATGGCATGTGACTTAAATAGGCTAAGGGAGTGGCCAATTATCCCCAAGCCTTACTCTCGAGGAGACCTCCTCCCCCCTCGTCGAGATGTGCTCACCAGGTTTCCTCGCATTCCATCGGCCGAGGTTACAGGGCAGGGGCGGGGGAGTAGCGGTTATTATTAAAGAAGGTCTGAGACCGAGGGAGGCCACTGTTCCTCAGACGGCCGGCTGTGAGTCCCTCCTCGTGAAGTGGGGTCATGGGGTTCAGATGGGTTTGCTGATCACGTACCTGGCTCCCTGCCACGTGGCAACAGCCCTGCCCGAGCTACTCAACGTCATCGCCGTGGTGGCAGTTGATACCCCCAGGCTTATGGTCATGGGGGATTTCAACCTGCCGTCCATGGGTGAGGCGTCTGAGGTGGCTCAGGAGTTCATGGCTTCCATGACAGCCATGGACCTGACCCAGTTAATTCATGGCCCTACCCACACGGGGGGAAACACGCTGGATCTGGTTTTTGTCTCTGGACAGTGGCTGAGTGATCTTGAGATAGGGGATATAGTTACCGAGCCCTAGTCATGGTCAGATCACTCTCTCCTTTGTCTCGACCTTCGAACCGCTGCACCCCGCCGCAGGGAGGCGGAGCCGGTAAGATGGTTCTGCCCCAGGCGCCTGATGGAACCGGATAGGTTCCAGATGGAGCTTGGGCCATTTCCCGAGGCTCTGGCACACGCCTCGACTGGAGACCTAGTGGCCGCCTGGGATAGGGCGGCCGCTGGAGCTCTGGATCGGGTTGTGCCTTTGCGGCCTCTGACCCGGCGCCGATCTCATTTGGCTCCTTGGTTCACTGAGGAGCTGAGGGAGTTGAAGCGCCAGAAAAGACGCCTAGAGAGTAGTTGGAGGGCCAGTCTTTCTGAATCGGACACTGGTAAGATCCCATATTAGGAATTACCTAGTGGCGATAAAAGCAGCGAAATGTAGTTATTTTGCTGCTCTTATTGCATCATCAGATAACTGCCCGGCCACCCTGTTTAGGGTGACCCACTCCCTGCTCCACCAGGAAGCGCGGGAGGACCCCTTGGAGGGTAGAGCCGAGGATTTTGTTCAGTATCTGTATGACAAAATCACTCAGATTCGGGAAGATCTGGACTCCCACTGGGTAGTCTCAGGGGGAGGGACTGGGGCAGGTCTTGAGAATGTTATCTGGGATGAGTTTGATCCTGTGACCCCTGAGGACGTGGACAGGATTCTGGGCAGACTGAACACGACCACTTGTTTATTGGACCCATGTCCTTCCTGGTTAGTGCTGGCTTCCCAGGAGGTGACGCGAGGCTGGCTCCAGGGGATTATAAATGCTTCATTGGGTGAGGGTGACTTCCCCGCCGCCTTGAAAGAGGCGGTGGTGAGGCCTCTCCTCAAGAAGCCTTCCCTGGACCCGGCAATGTTGGTTAATTATCGTCCAGTCTCCAACCTTCATTTTGTGGCGAAGGTTGTCGAGAGTGTGGTTGCGCAACAGCTTCCCCAGCACCTGGATGAGACGACGTATCTGGATCCGTTCCAGTCGGGTTTCAGACCCGGGTACAGCACGGAAATGGCATTGGTCGCGTTGGTTGATGATCTCTGGAGGGCTCGGGACAGGGGGTGTTCCTCTGTCCTGGTCCTGTTAGACCTCTCAGCAGCTTTTGATACCATCGACCATGGTATCATGCTGCACCGGTTGGAAGAGTTAGGGGTGGGACGCACTGTACTACAGTGGTTCTCCTCCTTTCTCTCCGGCCGGTTGCAGTCTGTGTTGGCAGGGGGGCAGAGGTCGACCCCGAGGCCCCTCATATGTGGGGTGCCACAAGGGTCGGTCCTCTCGCCCCTTTTGTTCAACATTTATGTAAAGCCGCTGGGTGAGATCATCCGTGGTTTCGGGGTGAAGTACCACCAGTACGCTGATGACACCCAGCTGTACTTCTCCACCCCGGACCACCCCAACGATGCCCTTGAAGTGATGTCTCGGTGTCTGGAGGCCGTGCGGATCTGGATGGGGAGGAACAGGCTCAGGCTCAACCCATCCAAGACCGAGTGACTGTGGTTTCCGACGTCCAGATATAGTCAGTTGATGCCATCGCTGACTATTGGGGGCGAATCGCTGGCCCCCACGGAGAGGGCTCGCAACTTGGGCATCCTCCTGGACTCACGGCTGTCTTTAGAAGAGCACTTGACGGCCGTGACTGGGAGGATCTTTCATCAGGTTCGCCTGATTCGCCAGTTGCGTCCCTTTCTGGATCGGGACTCCCTACACACAGTCACTCATGCCCTCGTTACCTCCCGCCTGGACTATTGTAATGCTCTCTACATGGGGCTCCCCTTGAGGAGCACCCGGAGACTCCAACTGGCACAGAGTGCGGCCGCGCGGGTGGTTATGGAACAACATGGCGCTCCCGTGTGACACCTCTCCTGCGCGAGCTGCACTGGCTCCCGGTGGTCTTCTAGGTGTGCTTCAAGGTTTTGGTTACCATCTTTAGAGCGCTCCATGGCTTAGGACCTGGCTACTTACGGGACCGCCTACTACCACAAACTGCCTCCCACCGGCCGGTATGCTCTCATAGAGAGGGGCTCCTCCAGGTGCCGTCAGCCAAACAATGTCGACTGGCGGCCCCTAGGGGGAGGGCCTTCTCTGTGGGGGCACCTACTATCTGGAACGAGCTCCCCCCAGAGATACAGAGGATCCCGGATCTGCGCACTTTCCGCTGTGCTTTGAAGACACTCCTATTCCAGCAGGCCGGCCTGGCCTAATTTTTTCCCCTTCTTTTAAATTTTTAAACTCAAATTTTAATTCATTTTAAATTATTGTGTTGTAGACAAAATAACGGACTGGGCAAGCTCTTCAATGCAGGAAAGAGTTTATTGCGCAAAGTTCAAACAGTCCAAAGACGAGAAAAGGGTCTGAACGCCGATGACTTCTTCTGGCCATGTATTTATACAGTTTAAAGGCAAAATTATTACAGAGAGTGATGCATTTCACACGTAGAAGCTACCCTTTAATCTATCTCTAGGAAAGACATAACAGCCCTGTTCCCACAGGCTCAGGTTTTCAGCTCCGGAGCTCAAGACATAACAAAAGGAGATAAGAGGCTAGATGACGCCTCAAGGGCAATAAGGAAGCAGCACCCCTTATCCAGGGATATGCATGACATTTGGGATGCAATAAACATTAAACAACAGAATGTATATGTTTAGGGTCAGTTTGCCCTTTTACAATTCTGTACCTACGTCAAATACCGTTTGTCATCTCAGCACCTTGGCACGGAAGAGGCACTTCTGTCTTGACCAAAGATTTGGATTTCTAATATTTGAGTTTTATCCCAATATCGAATCTTAGCCTGGCTCAATTGGGAGTTTTAAATTGTCTCGGGCAAAAATTATTTAATTGGGTTTTAATTATGTTTTAACTTTTGTATTTATGTGTTTTATTTCGTGCCTGTTCACCGCCCTGAGTCCTTCGGGAGTAGGGCGGTATACAAATTTAATAAAATGAAATGAAATGAAATGAGTAGCCACTCCTGCCTTTTGGCAGCCCTGCATGCTCGAGCATTGAGGAGAGGCTCCTCCACTTTGCTATGTCCACTTGAAGGAGCCTCTGGAGGTTCTGAAGGCCCTGGCTGAGTCTCTGCCTCTGGCACCACATCCTCTTCAGCCTCCTCGCTGTTTGACGCGAGCGCTGACTGCGCCGGCTGCTGGTGCAACACCACACCAGCCTCCTCGTCGGGATCAGCCACGATCCGCGCAGGCCACTGGTGGACCACAACAGGAACAGACGAGAAAATGATAACCAAAATATATAATTATTTATTAAAATATAAATTAGAGGAAGAAGTGGTTAAAGAAAATATGCTAATATACCAGAGACAAACAGCACAAATAATAACTAATGGTGGTTTAACAGAAACTTTTAAAATTGAAAAAGGAACAAGACAGGGATGCCCTTTATCACCATTATTGTTTATTTTAACTTTGGAACTTTTATTGAATAAAATACGAGGGTCGAACAAAATAAAGGGAATTAAAATTAGACATCATGATTATAGACTAAGAGCATTTGCAGATGACTTGGTTGTTACCTTAACTCAACTAGTACAATCAGTTATAGGTTTAATGGATATAATTAGCCAATATGGATAAGTGTCTGGATTTAAAATAAACAAAAAACAAAGATAATAACTAAAAATATGACGGTAAAGCAAAAAGAAGAACTAGAAAGATTAACGGGATTTGAAATAGTAAAAAAGGTTAAATATTTAGGGGTATATATTACAGCTTCAAATGTAAAATTATATAAAAATATTTATGAATTGTTATGGCATAAAATACAGAAAGAGATGGAGAATTGGGGAAAATTACAATTATCTTTGCTGGGAAGAATAGCAGCAATAAAAATGAATGTTCTACCTAGGTTTTTATTTTTGTTCCAAATGATACCAATACTCAAGAAAGATGAAAATTTGAGGGAATGGCAGAAGGGTATTAATAATTTTGTTTGGGCAGGGAGAAGACCGAGAATAAAGTTAAAAATAATGCAAGATATACATGAAAGAGGAGGTCTTAAAATGCCTAATTTAAGATTATACTATGAAGCAGCTGTCCTATCAATAATTAGTGACTGGATTAATTCAACAGAAGAAAGAATATTGAATATTGAAGGCTATGATTTGTTATATGGTTGGCATGCTTATTTACTATATGATAAGAAGGTGGACAAGACCTTTAAAACCCATATATTAAGGAATGCCTTGTTACGAGTTTGGAAAAAGTATCAATACAATTTAATTATAAGATACCTATATGGGCAATACCCAGACATGCGATAGAGAATATAAGTGTAGAACAACATTGGTAAAACGTCCAAGACAGCTCGGGAGATCATGGCTTCCATGATGGCCATGGACCTGACCCAGCTAGTTCATGGCCCCACCCACAGGGGGGGTCACACTCTGGACTTGATTTTTATCTCTGGCCAGTGGTTGAGTGGTCTTGTTATAGGGGATATAGACATGGAACCCTTGTCATGGTCAGATCACTCGCTCCTTCGCCTGGACCTTCGAACCGCTACATCCCGCCGCAGGGAGGCGGAGCCAATAAGATGGGTCCGCCCCAGGCGCCTGATGGATCCTGATAGGTTCCAGATGGAGCTTGGGCCACTTCCTGAAGATCTGGCACATGACTCGGCCGAGGACCTGGTGGCTGCCTGGGATCGGGCGGCTGGTGGGGCCTTGGATTGAGTCGTGCCTCTGCGGCCTCTGACCCAGTGCCGATCCCTCGTGGCTCCTTGGTTTACCGAGGAGCTGAGGGAGATGAAGTGCCGGAAAAGACACCTGGAGAGCGGTTGGAGGGCCAGTCTCGCTGAATCTGACCGAACACTGGTAAGGTCGCATATTAAGACCTACTTAGTGGCGATAAAAGCGGCAAAGTTTAATTACTTTTCCGCTCTTATTGCATCATCAGAGAATCATCCGGCCGCCCTGTTCAGGGTGACCCGCTCCCTGCTCCAACCAGGAGCGCGGGAGGACTCCCTGGAAGGCAGGGCTGAGGATTTCAGACAATATCTGTATGACAAAATTGCTCAGATCCGGGGGGATTTGGACTCTGACTGGGTAGATTCGGGCAGGGTGGCGAGGAATAGTCTTGAGAACGTTATCTGGGAAGAGTTTGACTCTGTGACCCCTGATGACGTGGACAGGATTCTGGGGAGACTTAGTGCGGCCACATGTTTACTGGACCCGTGTCCCTCCTGGTTAGTACTGGCTTCCCGGGAGGTTACACGAGGCTGGCTCCAGGGAATTATTAATACTTCGTTGAGTGAGGGTTACTTCCCGACAGCCTTGAAAGAGGCGGTGGTGAGGCCTCTCCTCAAGAAGCCCTCCCTGGACCTGGCAGTATTGGCCAACTACCGTCCTGTCTCCAACCTTCGCTTCGTGGCGAAGGTTGTTGAGAGTTGGTCGCACGACAGTTTCCACAATTCCTGGAGGAAACGTCTTATCTTAGATCCATTCCAGTCGGGTTTCAGGCCTGGGCACAGCACGGAAACGACATTGGTCGCGTTGGTAGATGATCTCTGGAGGGCTTGGGACAGGGGTTGCTCCTCTGTTCTAGCCCTGTTAGACCTCTCAGCGGCTTTTGATACCATCGACCATGGTATCATGCTGCACCGGTTGGAAGAGTTGGGGATGGGGGGCACCGTGTTACGGTGGTTCTCCTTTCTCTCTGACCGGTCGCAGTTCGTGTTGGCAGGGGACAGAGGTCAACCTCGAGGCCTCTCATTTGTGGAGTGCCTCAGGGGTCGGTCCTCTCGCCCCTTTTGTTCAACATTTATGTGAAGCCGCTGGGTGAGATCATCCGTGGCTTTGGGGTGAAGTACCATCAGTACGCTGATGACACCCAGCTGTACATCTCCACCCCAGGCCACCCCAACGATGCCCTTGAAGTGATGTCTCAGTGCCTGGAGGCTGTGTGGATCTGGATGGGGAGGAACAACCTTTCCAAGACTGAGTGGCTGTGGTTCCCGGCATCCCGATATAGTCAGCTGACTCCATCGCTGACTATTGGGGGCAAGTCTTTGGCCCCCTCGGAGAGGGCGCGCAGTCTGGGAGTCCTCCTGGATACGCAGCTGTCCTTGGAGGAACATCTGATGGCTGTAGCCAGGAGGACCTTTTGTCAGGTTCGCCTGATTCGCCAGTTGCGGCCCTTTCTTGATCGGGATTCCATGTGCACAGTCACTCATGCCCTCGTCACCTCCCGCCTGGACTATTGTAATGCTCTCTACATGGGGCTCCCCTTGAGGAGCACCCGGAGGCTCCAACTGGTCCAGAATGCGGCCACGCGGGTAATTACGGGAGCTGCATGGCGCTCCCATATAACACCGCTCCTGCACGAGCTGCACTGTCTCCCAGTGGTCTTCCGGGTGCGCTTCAAGGTGTTGGTTACCACCTTTAAAGCGCTCCATGGCATAGGACCTAGTTATCTTCGAGACCGCCTGCTGTTACCGACAACCTCCCGTCGACCCGTGCGCTCCCACAGAGAGGGCCTCCTCGGGGTGCAATCAGCCAAACAATGTAGGCTGGTGACCCCCAGGGGGAGGGCCTTCTCTGTGGGGGCACCCACCCTATGGAATCAGCTGCCCCCAGAGATAAGGAGAATCCAAGACCTCGGTGCCTTCCACCGTGCCCTTAAAACTTGCTTTTTTCAGCAAGCTGGGCTGGCTTAACATATTTTTAAATATTTTTAATTTTTAATTGGTTTGTCATTTTAAATTGGGGCCAAATTAATATATATTCTTTTAATAATTTTTTAATGTTTGTATTGTATGTTTTTATCTGGCTGTACACTGCCCTGAGTCCCTTGGGAGAAGGTGCGGTATATAAATTCGAATAATAATAATAAAAAAAGCAAGAGGTGATTACCTATAAAGAGCTTCTTAAAATGGAGGGGGGGTGTCAACTTGCAAAGCTTTCAAGTTGCCATGAGCAGGAGGGAGGGAGAACTGAAGTGAATTCCATACATTTTTCTGATCGCAATCAGAAGGAGGGTGTTAGGTTTCACAGCCAGCCAAAGTGGTTAATTGGAGAATGTGATTTATGACATGGCCAGGGGGGAGGGGAGAGACAGGGTCATAGGGGAACGTAAATCTACATGGGGTCAGTCCTGAGTGCATCCGAGTATTGCCGGAATGGTGCTCCTAATAAATCACTATATTTCCTTTGAAGTTTGGATCATGGCTCATGAGTTAATTAGGGCATCTTTCGGAAACTTGACAGACAGTCAGGACTGCTTTTAAAAATCTGTAAAGATTACCAGGTTTCCTGAATCCTGGACTCTCCAACAGCTCCCCGATGTCTTGGGTGCTGGGAGGGAAAATCAGGCAACCATGGCCAGAGATGAACGATCTGGAGAGAGCCCAATTGCAGCCGGAATGCAGCCTCCCTCGGACATCAAAGCTGGGATGCCTGCTTCAGCGACGGAAGCAAGAAAAGATGAGTATTGGGGGGAGTTAATCTCTAAGGCAGCTGAAGTCGAGTTTCCCCACCCCAATGCCCTGAAAAAGGGGAAGCCCCTGAGCGAGCTGGAAAGAGTGGAATGGAGGTTGGACTGGAAACAAGCCAGGCTTCCAAAGCCCCTGGGGAGTTCCAGAGAGCAGCCAAGGAAGGAATTTGACCAAGCCACCCTTCCCGATGAGGGGCCATCATGCAGGCCAAAGGAGAGGGGAGGAGCAGTGGATCCCTTTGAAGTGAGGAGAAGCAGACAGGAGCACAGCCCCCCTTCTCCACCCATCAGAAAGAAGCCGCAACCAGTGTCTTTCCCACGCAGCAGGCAGGCTGCCCAGGGCAGACAAACCCCTCTCTCCCTCCAAACTAGAGCTGAGGAAGAGGGCCAGTTACATCAAATGCAAGCATGCAGAGGCCAACAGGGGGACAGAGGAGCAGTGCTGAGTGAACTGCCCCAGTTCAGAGGAAAGTTTGATGGGGACTCAGACCAGCTAGCTCTATTCCTTTTTTATTATATATAATTTTTATTAATATATTCTATACACTAATACACAAATAAAATATACAATCCTGCCACCATGGTATAATATGATTACATTGTCCATAAGTATAAAATCATTCCTTTATACATACATATTTGCCATCATATATATACATCATCATATATCTATTCTGTCCCACCTTTTCTGGACCCAATCGTACCATACTTTCCAACTGTTATAAAATTCTGAATCTTTTTTACCATTGATCAATCTAGTTAATCTATCTGATTCCGCACACTCATTAATTTTATATATTATTTTCAAATCTATCGGTAAGTATTGATTTTTCCACTCCTGCGCATACGCTAATCTTGCTGCAGTGATAATGTGAATCAACAAGAACCATATATCTGATTTAACATTCAAAGGTTTTGCCCCCAATAGGAAAATCTCAGGTCTTAATTCCAAATTAATCTGTGTAATTTCCAAAATCCATTGCCGTATTTTTTTCCAATATTTAACCGCCTGCGGGCAGGTCCACCATTGGTGAAAATAGGTTCCATTACTGTAACCGCACTTCCAACAGCAGGCAGATGTCCCGGGAAACATTTTAGCTAATCTCGCTGGGGGGAGATGCCACCGGTAGACCATTTTATATATGTTTTCTTTATATGAGGAGGCCATGGTTAATTTCATATTTTTCAACCAAATCTGTTCCCATTGCTGGAAGTCAAGGGGATATCCAAAATTTCGCCCCCATGCTATCATACAATCCTTCACTACATCCTGTCCTATCTGCAGAGACAATAAATATGCATAACATTTAGATAATATCCCTTTCCCTCCTTCTAATAAGATCTTATCCAATTCTTGTCTTTTACGGTAGATTCCTTCACTATATAAATCTTTTTCATACCTGGAGTGCACTTGAGAATAAGACCACCAGTCTATCTTATATCCTTGAAGAGTTAATAATTCTCGTGACTTCGGATTACCCTGAACATCCAAAAAACCTTCATACGTCAAGGTTTTCTCCCCTTTATACAATGTCGGGTAAATCTGAGCTTCCTGTGCCGAAATCCAACATGGAACTTTTGAATATACTCTTCTTCTAACCTTTTCCCAAGTGTACCCAAGCGTCCTACGTAAATAGTGATCATCAAAGTGTCTAGGGTGGCCGGATGCTCCCGGCCATAGAAAATAGTGCCAGCCATGTTGAAGACCGGCTCCCTCAAATGTCAAAAGTCGTCTCTTTTGTAGGACCATCCATTCTTTCACCCAAATCAAGTTCGCTGCTTGGTGATAGAGCTCCCAATTTGGGAGTCCAAATCCTCCTCTATTTTTGGGTTCTTGTAACATTTTAAGTCTAATCCGCGGCCTCTTTCCCTGCCAGATAAATTTAGATATACTCCTATCCAAATTTGTAAAAAAACTCTTTATTCAACCTTACCGAGGCTGTTTGGAATAGAAATAACCATTTAGGTAACACACACATCTTAATGGTTGCCACCCTTCCCAAAATTGATAGCTGGAGATTTTTCCATCTTTCTAAGTCTCTGAGCATCTGGCTGTAAAGAGGAAGATAGTTATCCTCCTTTATGGAGGAACATCTGGCGGTCAACCATATACCCAGATACTTAATTTTATTTGTTATTCTTAAACCCATTAACTGCTCCAGCTGTTGCCTTTGCATCTGAGTCATATTTTTCACTAGGATTTTAGTTTTTTCTTCATTCATCTTTAACCCCGCTACCTTCCCATACTCTCTAATCAAGCATAATAATTTCAGGCCCGAGTCCAGTGGTTGATCCAAGATAAATACAAGATTGTCTGCATAAGCCTGGACTTTAACTTCCTCCTGCCTAATCTTCATTCCTCTTACTTCCGTGTTTCCTCTCACTTCTCTAAGCAGGGGCTCTAAAGTTAATACAAATAGCAATGGGGAAAGGGGACATCCCTGTCTTGTACCTCTACGAATTTGAATTCTCTCCGTCTCCTCTCCATCTATGAGAACTCTTGCAGTCTGCTCCCGGTAGATAGCTCGAATTGCCCGAATAAAATTCCCACCAAACTCCATATATTCCAATTGAGAAATCATAAATTCCCAACTGATTCTGTCAAACGCCTTAAAGCTAATTGTTTATCTGGGCGATTTTCGAAAAATTCTAGTGTATTCATGATAATTCTAAGATTATCTCATAGATATCTATTAGGAAGGAAGCCGTTTTGGTCTGAATGAATGAATTGGTTAAGGAAGCAGCTAAGCCTGGCTGCAAGAACCCCTGCAAATATCTTATAATCGGAATTTAGTAATGATATTGGTCTATAGTTCTTAATAAGAAATAGATCAGTTCCTTCTTTTGGGATAATAGAAATATAAGCCTCAGTCCAAGATACTGGAACCTGAGCCTCTTTCATAACCGCATTGAATAAATCCGTCATGTGTCTTCCTACCACGTCAAACACTATTTTGTATAATTCAACTGGAAGGCCATCTCTACCCGGGGTTTTGCCATTCGCCTGTGCTTTCATAACTGTTTCTACTTCCTCCATCGTAAATTCCGCATTAAGAATTTCCTTCATTGTTTCCGAGACTTTAGGCAAGTCTGTCTTTTCCAAATATTTCCAAATTTCACAGATATTTTCCTCTCCTTTCTGATAAAGCTGTGTGAAAAAATCCTGAGCTACCATTCTCTTGCCTTCCTTAGTACAATGAAGATTCCCAATTACATCTTTCAGCCCTTCTATTCTCCATTGTTCCTGCTCCTTTCTAAGCCAGTAAGCCAACCATTTTCCTGTTTTATTTGCCCTTTCAAAAAAATGTTGTTTAGTCCACTTTATTTTATTTGCTAATTCCTCTTGATCTAATAATTTAATCTGGTGTTGCCAGTACTCCCTTTCCTCTATCAATGTTGTCTGGGTTAATCCATTTTGCATCCTTTCTTCCACCCCTTGTAATTTATTCAAGAGGTTGTCTCGGTGTTTCCTACCCGCCCTACGTTTGTCAATCATATATTTGATTAACCATCCCCTCATCACTGCCTTAACCGTATCCCATGTATTGTATATTGAAGTATCCTCTTTCTTATTTTCCTGGAAAAAAAGATATAACTCCTTCTTAAATTTACTCATGAATTCTTCATCTTTCAGAATGCCTATATTCATTCTCCATCTACCCTTCCTACAATGTGGGATCTTCCAAGTTACCATTAGCGGGTTATGATCTGCCCACTGGTTGGGCCCTATTTCCACTTCCGAGACCAGCCCCCTCAACTCAAGAGACATCCATATCATATCTATTCGGGTCCACGAGTGGTGTCTGGGAGAGAAATAAGTATATTGATTTTTATTGGGATTTCTCAACCTCCATATATCCTGTAATACAAATTCCTCCCTTAAATCATTACATATTTTTGGTAATATTCTCTTAATATCCTTTAACCTTCCTTGTATGTTTCCTGGGACATAATCCTGCATTCTATCCATTACAGCATTGAAATCCCCCACTAGACAGACATGTTCATATTCCAGTTCCCCCAATTTAACATATAAGTTTTGATAAAAAGTCCTCTGATTGTCATTAGGGGCATAAATACAAACCAATAAAGACTTCCACTGGGCAATTTCTATTTCGAGCATGAGAACCCGGCCTTCCTGGTCAGCAAAAACCTGTTGGGATTTCAAATGATGTCGTACATATACCACTATCCCTCTTTTTCTTTGACCTGCTAATGAGGTATAAGTTTTACCCAACGCCCGGCATTCTAACAAATGGTTTTGATCTTTTTTTATATGGGTCTCCTGCATGCAGACAATATCATACTTAGGCTTTCTTAATTTATTCAAAATCGTACTACGCTTATTAGGAGCATTTAAACCATTAATATTTACAGATATCAAACGCACTAATTCCCCCATTTCCTTTTCTCACCTAAGTTTTTACTTTCCCGCTGTTATAGCCTTCTTAACTGTTTGTCTTGTCTCCCTCTGAGGTGCTGTTAATTCCTCGACTTTTCGTGTTCCCCCACCCTTCTTTCCCGCCTTTCCTTCTCTCCTCTCCTCTACCTCTTCTTCCTCTTGCGATTCCTCCAAACTTCTACTTTCCCCTTCTCATTCAACATCTAATTCTGACAAATTAAATTGTTGTTCCATGAATTCTCTTGCTTCTTGAAGACTCCGAATCCTCACTTTCTTATCCCTCCATGTCATCAATAAACCTTCAGGTAATAACCAACAATACGAAATTGCATTTTTCCTCAGGAAAGTCGTCAAAAATTGGTATCTGCGTCTCTGTTCTCTTACCCGACGTGGGATTTGTTTCAAAACTATCATCGGTTGGCCTTTATATGTAATAGTTTGATCCCTTGTTCGTTTATAAAATTCTTCACACAAAGCTTTCTTGTTAAAACGAACATGAATTTCCCGAGGAAGATTGTTCCTTTTTGCGTAGCTAGTGAATACTCTAAAGGCCTCATCAATATCCCGTTGGATCATGAGTCTATCTGCCTCCAAAGTTTCTGCAACTATTTCTCCTACAATGTCATCCAGTTTTTCCCCTTTCTCTTCCGCCACATTCTGTATTCTAAGAAAAAAAGAAGATCGCTCCATTTCCAGAAAAATTATTTCTTCTTCTAAATCTCTATTTATCGTTATTTGTCTCTTCTCCCAACTGTCCATCCGTCCTTCGCATTTCTCTGTCTTCTTCTCTATCTCCTTCATTTTTTCCTCTTGTTGTATTAATGTCTGTCGTATATCTCCCAGTTCACTTCGCATCTGTTTAATTTCTTCTTTAACCCCTCTCATTTCCGCTTTCATATCTGCTCCCAAGTCCTCAAAGTTCTTAGATGTCGACTCCTGGTTTTTAGCCATTGATTCCTGGATGGCTTGTAACATATTTTGAAGAGCCTGCATAGAGGGCGTCTTCCCCGTCGCCAACATATCTTCCGATGTTCTTCTAGAAACTAAATACGTCGAACTTGGGGTTACAGCGGTAGGCAGAGAGATAACTTATTTGTTGTGGTAATAGTTGAAGATGTAGACATAACTGAAAACAACCACTGTTCCTCTGCTCTTTGTTGAATAAATATATCAATCAAGTCTTTTAAATCAAATAAGTTAATCCATCAGCTCTTGATATATCCAAATTAGTCAATTTTCAATGTTTACTATGAGGCAGTGTATATATATCTTTTCCCCCCCTCCTTTCCTTTCCTTTCTTTTCCTTTCCTTTAGTTGTAATATCCAAATCCACCACTAGGTGGCAGTACAAGACCAACCAAGGGCAGTC
This sequence comes from Pituophis catenifer annectens, assembly GCF_029215685.1. Taxonomy (NCBI): domain Eukaryota; kingdom Metazoa; phylum Chordata; class Lepidosauria; order Squamata; family Colubridae; genus Pituophis; species Pituophis catenifer. Next base: position 29,047,393 of record NW_027256885.1, on the reverse strand, counting down.
TCTGTCTTCAGCAATGGGGAAAAAAGAAAAAAGTATCAAGTCACGATGTAGCAAAAAGCTCACCTCTTCTGATAATGTGACAAAGAGAAAAGTAAAAGAGAAAATCTCACTATGTCTCCAACAAGATCAGTCAATTATTCCTCATCCAACAGACAATATATTCAAATAAAAAAAGGGAGAAGATGAAGTTTTGATAATATCAAAGTTCAAAGGGAGATCAATAACCACTTCTGAGGGGGAAATAACAGCTAGCAGCAAGAAGTTTACAAGACAGCCGTTTCTCCATTTCAGCCGCTCCCCCAGTAAATGGCAAATCTTATATGTTTCTTAGGCAGGAGGTTCAGTCAGCTCGGAGCTAACTTAGTCAAGTAGAATTCTTACACCACGCTGGCGGGCTCCCCTCTCCAATTGGTATAGTCATGATTTCGGGGCGATCCCACGCCGCCCTCTTTCTGCGCTGGTACCCTGAGAAGAAATCTGCCGGCATGCAGGAGAGCCACCTCCTCGCATGCCCCGATGCCTCCCCTTCTTTGCAAGCCTCTCCATGGCTCACGATGGCGCAGGAACAACCGCCAGACACAGAAAAGGGAGAACTAGGATAAGCAGCTACACAATTCCTAGTCCTCCATTCAGCATGACGCAACCGGAAGCCCAGCTAGCTCTATTCCTTGACTCAGCTGAGATCCACCTAGAATGTTATGGACACCTCTACCTATCCCCCAGAGCTATGGTGAATACCATCACAGAGGGGCTAGAGGGGGAAGCAAGGGAATGGCTAGCAGCCCTCCACAAGAGGAGAGCCCCCCAACTGCAAGATGTAGAGGAAGACCTGTATGCAGAGGATGAGCTCAGCTATCTAAAGCAGAGGGGCCGCCCCATTAAAGAGCACATCCACGAATTTAGGAGAGTAGTTGGGAGGCTACCCCCTTTGCCAGAGCGGTTGCTAGTGCACTTTTTCAGAACAAGCCTGGACAATCAAATTGCCCAGGTAACCGCTTATTTGGACATCCCAAACCAGCTCTCTGAGTGGTTCCGAGTAGCAATAAAAGTCGACAGTGGATTGCGCGCCAACAACATGAGAGAGCAACCAGACACGAAAGACAGGGAGCAACCCAACCTGAAACCAGCCCTCCCTCGAAGCCTGATGAAGTGCTACAGATGTGGGGGGAAGGGCCACATGGTATCTGTGTGCACGACCCCAGCCCCAAGGCCTAGGCCAGAGCCACCACCCAGGGCACAGCTGGAATGAGGCCCCAAACGAGCCACCAACAGGTCCTGGAGGGCCCTCCGGGCTGAAGAGGTCCCTTCCCACCCAGCCGAAGGGGGGGGACACCAGGCAACGATGACCAGTTGCCAGAATCCTATGATAGCGAGGACGAGGGTGAAAACGACCCAATGGTGAGGGAACCAGTCCACCCTTTCGTTTTCCCAATACGCCTCACAGCCCCAAAAACAGGGACCCAGGGGGCCTTTCAAGCCCTGATAGACTCAGGCTGCACTAGATGCTTGATCAACCTAAGCACAGTCCTGAAACTGGGGATCAGAGCAAAAAGACTGACCCACCCAATCTGGTTTGGACAGGTTGATGGGTCCCTAATGGGGGGGAGCCTATGCCACTCACCTGACTGAACCAGTGAGGCTAGAGCTAGCAGATCACTGGGAAGTAATTCGATTCGTAATAGCCCCCAAAATGACAGATCCAGTCATACTGGGACTCTCATGGCTAGACAAGTGGGGACCGACCATCTGGTGGCAAGGGGGTACCCACAGACTGAGAATAGCAAAGGGGCCCCAACCCCTCCCGCACCAGCAAGCAGAAATACCGCCCATGCAGGGAACCCCCCAAAAGAGCACACCAGAACAACTGGCAGCCACATCCGACAAAACCCCAGAGACCAAACAGATCCCAAAGGAATATCAGGACCTTGCAGAAGTATTCAGCGAGGCCGAGTGCAACGTCCTGCCTGCCCACCGCGAGGCAGATTGCGCCATCGAAATCATCCCTGGGGCGAAACTACCTAAACCCAAATTGTATGCCATGACGCCCCGTGAAATGCAAGAAATGCGGAACTACATAGACAAGAACCTACAAAGGGGTTTTATTGAGCCAGCCAAACCACGGGTCACGGCACTGGTCCTCTTCAAAGAGAAGAAAGACGGCTCTATGCGCCTGGTGGTTGATTTTAGAGCTATGAACGCTGTCTGCATACGCAACTTATATCCCCTTCCTCTCATGAAAGACATGCTAGCCCACCTGGCCAAAGGGAAAGTCTTCACCAAACTAGACCTCCGCGAAGCCTACTACCGGATACGCATCAGGGAAGGAGATGAGTGGAAAACAGCATTCAACTGCCCCCTAGGGAGTTTCCAATTTAAAGTGATGCCATTTGGACTGCAGGGAGCCCCGGCGGTGTTCATGCAATTGATAAATGAGGTTCTGCATGAGCACCTCTATAAGGGGGTCCTCGTCTACCTAGATGACATTCTCATTTACACGGAAACCATAGACGAACACATACCCCTCGTCCGCCAAGTGCTGGAAAAACTGCTGGGGGCGAACTTATATGTCAAGCTATCAAAATGCGAGTTCCACCAGTCACGGCTAGACTACTTAGGCTACCGAGTGTTAAACGAGGGGATAGAAATGGACCCAGCCAAAGTACAATCAGTCCTAAACTGGCAACCCCCTCGCACCCGCAGATAACTGCAAAGCTTCCTGGGGTTAGCGAACTTCTACAGACAATTCATTCCCTCTTTTGCAAGAATTGCTAAACCTCTGATGGACCTCCTAAAAAACAGGGAGTCCAGCAACAAAACCCCGCCCAGGACAACCTCTACAGTGGGACCTGACCTGCCAACAAGCATTCAAAACACTAAAAGAAATGTTTGCAAAAGAACCAGTCTTAAAGCATCCTGACCCCGAACAACCCTTTGTCATCCAAGCAGATGTCAGCGATGTGGCAGTGGGGGCCGTGCTACTCCAAAAGAACAGCCAAGGGAATCTACAACCTTGTGCCTACACATCCCGCAAACTCACCGACACAGAAAGACGATGGGCGGTGTGGGAAAAGGAAGCGTTCACAGTGAGATGGGCGCTGTTGACCTGGTGACACCTGCTAGAAGGAGGCTAGAGACCGTTCGAAGTTTGCACTGACCATAAGAATCTGGAGGCCCTCAGGACCCCATGGAAGTTGTCGCCCAGGCAAGTCCGGTGGGCCCAATACTTCAATCGTTTCAACTTCGAGCTGAAGCACATCCCAGGGGGGAAAAACTTTCTGGCCGATGCCCTCTCCCGAATGCCTCAATACAACAGTGAGCGGGAGCAGGTAGTGAATGCCATCATCCCCTCTGCCCAAGGAGTAGGTCAAGTAATCACCAGACGGCAACGCTGTGACCAGCAAGGCCAACCTGCAAGTGACTTAATGACAAGACTCAAAACTGAAACATCGGCGGACCCCTGGTTCTGAGACAACCAACATCTCTTAACAAAAAGGGATGACCTAGCATGGAAGGGAACAAAACTCTATGTCCCAGAGACTCTACGCACCCTGATCCTCAAGACAAGCCACGACATTAAACCAGCGGGACATTTTGGCTTCCTAAAGACTCTGCACTTAGTACGAAGACAGTTTTGGTGGCCCCACATGAGAAAAGACGTAGACAGTTATGTGAAAAGTTGTACCATCTGTGCCACGATGAAAAAACGACCGGGAAGACCTCCCGGGCTGCTGCAGCCAGTAGCTGAACCGACAAGGCCATGGGAGGAGATTGCAATGGACTTTAGAGTAGAACTACCGAGGAGTGGTGGAAACACAGTGATCTGGACTGTAATAGACTTATTCTCCAAACAGACACATTTCATACCCTGCAGTGGGCTACCCTCAGCCTGCCAGTTGTCCAAACTGTTCCTGAAACACATCTACCGCCTGCATGGAGTACCCAGAAGAATCATCTCCGATCGAGGTGTCCAGTTCACAGCAAAATTCTGGAGAGAATTCCTACGGTCCATAGGGTCATCCCAAGGCCTCAGCTCAGCGTTTCACCCGAGCACCAATGGGGGGGGCAGAGAGACTGAATGCCATGGTAGAGCAGTACCTGAGGTGCTACGTGAACTATCAGCAGTCCAATTGGGCGGACCTCCTGTCTTTCGCTGAGGTCACGTATAATAATGCTGTTCACAGTAGCACGGGGCTAACCCCGTTTAAGATAGTGAGTGGCATGGACTTTGTCCCAATGCCTGAGTACCCAAGGGAGTCTCCCTCCTCAGTCAGCTTGACCGATTGGATGGCGACACTGAAAGCAACCTGGGAGAATGTCAAGAAAGCGCTAGCTAAGGCAGCACAAACCTATAAGAAACAGGCAGACAAACACTGAGCTCCCCAAAGGCCTTTTCAATTGGGGGAGAAAGTTTACCTCTCCACAAAATATTTGAGGTTAAAACTTCCTAGCAAGAAATTGGGACCAAAATTTATAGGACCATTCCCCATAGTAAAGATAATCAACCCAGTCACAGTGCAATTGAAGTTGCCCCGATTGCTAGGGAAGATACACCCGGTATTCCATAGTAGCCTCTTAAAATCCGTGGTCGGATCGACCCTGAGGCCACTACCCCGTGAGCCCCCAGACCCCGTGGTCATAGGGGGCCAGAGCCATTATGAGGTGCAGCAAATCCTCAATTCAAGGTGGCATAGGAGGCAACTCCAATATTTAATCAAGTGGAAGGGTTACCCCTTATCAGAGGCATCTTGGGTAAAGAGTCGAAACATCCAGGCTGATCGCCTTATAGCCAAATTTCATGCAGAAAATCCAAACAAGCCTGGTGGGGGGTCACATGCCCTCGGGAAGTGAGGGGAGCCGAATGTCAACTTGCAAAGCTTTCAAGTTGCCATGAGCAGGAGGGAGGGAGAACTGAAGTGAATTCCATACATTTTTCTGATCGCAATCAGAAGGAGGGTGTTAGGTTTCACAGCCAGCCAAAGTGGTTAATTGGAGAATGTGATTTATAACATGGCCAGGGGGGAGGGGAGAGACAGGGTCATAGGGGAACGTAAATCTACGTGGGGTCAGTCCTGACTGCATCCGAGTATTGCCGGAATGGTGCTCCTAATAAATCACTATATTTCCTTTGAAGTTTGGATCATGGCTCATGAATTAATTAGGGCATCTTTCGGAAACTTGACAGGGGGTAGATTGCAGTTAAAGTCCTTATATGCATTAAAAGAAGAAAGGATAATTCAAACTTGGTTTCAGTATGGACAGCTGCAAGCTAGATGGAAAGAAGATCAGAGAATTGGTATCATGCAGAACAAGGAAAATTTGGTAAAACAAATTAGAGATCAAGGCCAAATGCATATAAAAAGATTATATAATATATTGATAGAAATAGATTCAGAAACGGAATTAGTTAAGGATTGTATGATAAAATGGGCACAAAATATTCAGGAACCAATAATGATGGAAACTTGGGAAAAAATATGGGTTAGAAATGTGAAATTTACGCAAGCACAAAATTTAAGAGAAAATTTTTATAAAATGTTTTATAGATGGTATCTAGATCCTAAAAAGTTAGCTTGTATGTATCTGAATTTGCAATCTAAGTGTTGGAGATGCGATTGTGATGATGCCACTTATTATCATATATGGTGGACTTGTAAAAAAGTTAAAGCATTTTGGATTAAAATATGGTGGATTATCCAAAATATTCTTAAAAAGAAGATAAAGTTTACTCCACAGTTGTTTTTGTTGGGTATAATCACAGACTGTATGGTTATAGAGACTAAATTGATCTTAAATTTAATATCTGCAGCTAGACTTTTGGTGGCGCAATATTGGAAGAAGGAAGATTTGCCTACTATTGAAGAATGGACATTAAAAGTAGCGAATTTAGCAGAAATGGCGAAAATCTCAGTTTACCTGAAAGATCATTCACAAGAAAGATATATATCGGAATGGAGAAGATGGATTGATTATATTCAAAACAAATATCGGACTAAAGAGTATCAAATAGCTTATGAATGAATAGAAAAATTAAGAGTATTCATATTTAGTTAAGTAAAAGGGGAGTTAAAGTGTGAAGGGGGGATAGGAATCCATAGATAGTTAGCTTAGTTTAGTATATGATTGTTAATTGTTATACCCTGTATTTTGTTCTGGGAAGTTCAAGGGGGGGGGGGTGTTGGGGGGGTAAGGAAGGGAGGGGGGGAATGGGGAAATATTTGTAAAAAAAAATTTTTTTTGTAAAACTCTTTAATAAAAAAAAAAAGAAATATGATAATTTGGGCAAAAATATTTGGGTATAGTATCGAATTAGACAAATGGGAAAAACTATGGAATGTGTTAAGGATCGACAGATCTAGCCCAATAACTCACAGGATAACCAGGTAATCGGTATAATCAGATTTATTCAGACATAGTATATATTTCAGGTTCAAGCATTCATAAATCTCTACCTGAAATTCTCATGGGGTCATGGCTGGAACTGGCTCTTGTGCCCAGGTCGCATCCTTATATACCCAAGGGGAGCAGTCGGGTGAGGTGAGACTAAGGGGTAGTGGTCTTGGGTGGCTTAACCCTTGCTAGATTGGTGTGAGGAGCTGCACAGGAGTCAGACATTTTAACTGACAAAACCCCCTCAATGTCTGACGGATGTGACCCCCTTGGTTGCTCACATGTACATACACAATTTTGACATTAAGTAAGTATGTTGTTTGGGTTGTAGTGGTTTGGTGAGTATGTCAGCTGTTTGTTCTTTGGTTTTGCAGTGGATGGCTTTGATGAAACCAATTTCTGCAAGTTGTCTGATGTGTTTGTATTTAATGTCTTTGTGCCATGATCTCTGCCCAACAGCGTCGGCATTGGATATTTCAATGGCCGCTTTGTTGTCCTCGTGAATGGTGATGGGGTATGATGGTTCTGCCCAGATGTCTTGGAGTAGGTCGTCGAACCAGGTCAGGTTATTTGCGGCTTTGGACATGCACACAAACTCGGCCTCAGTGGTGGAGGTGGCTACTAACTTTTGTTTGCCTGTATACCAATGTATGGGGCTGTTGTTGAGGAAGAAGATATACCCTGATGTGCTTTTTCTAGTTTTGATATCCCCTGCCCAGTCTGCATCCGCGTAGCATGACAAGGTAGGCCCTTTTGAGGTGTTGGGTTCAAGACACAGGTATGCGTCAGAACTATATTTTAAGTACTTGAGTAGCCTCTTGATGGCATCCCAATGGTACTTGGTGGGTTGGCTGACGTGTCTGGATAGTAGGTTTACTGACAGTGCGATGTCGGGCCTAGTCCAGTTTGCTATGTATAGCAACGAACCTATGGTGGATCTATACAATTGGTTGTCTGTGAATGGTTCTGTCTCGTTGTACATGTGCTTTAGGAAGTCTGCTTGCATGGGTGTCTTGCTGGGTTTGGCATCTGACATGTTGCATTTGTATAGCAGTTCTGTGATTTTTTCTTTTTGGGAGAGTCGAAAGCCTTTGTTTGTTTTGGTGATGTGCACCCCTAAGTATTTGTCTACTTTTCCCAGGGATTTGAGCGAGAAATGTTTTTTTTAGTTCTGTGGCAAATTCATCACACTTGGATTTTTGTTTCCCAACGTATAGTATATCATCCACGTAAACAAGAACATGCTCAATTGAGCCGTTCTCCTTTCTTACAAAAAAGCATTTGTCTGCTGAGGTGGCAGTAAAGCCTATTGAATTGAGGGTCTTGGCTAGGCAGTCATACCACCTTTTACCGGACTGCCTAAGGCCGTATAGACTCTTGTTTAGTAACCATGTTTTACCTTCTCTGTCCTCTACTCCAGGTGGGGCCTTGACATAAATTTTCTTGTCTAATTTGGCGTGCAGGTACGCAGTTTGCACATCAAATTGGTATACTTCAAGTCCCAGGATGGAGGCTATCACTAAGGCGCTCTTAACACTCTCGGCTCTGACGGTGGGGGAATAGGTATCAGTGTAAGTCGTCTGGGTATTTCTGTGCGAAGCCTTGTGCGACTAGTCTAGCCTTGTATAGTACCTCGTTGTTTTCTAAGGGTTTGATTTTATAGACCCACCTGGTTCCGATTGGTTTCTTGTGTTCGGGTGCCTCTTCTGGTGTGTATACTTGTAGGTCCTTGAGGCTGTCCATCTCTTTTGCCATGGCTAGTTTCCATTTTTCTCTCTCCTCCCGAGGCAGATTGAGTACTTCCTCATATGAGTTGGGTGTGGTATTGGTTGTTTGTATGGAGATGACGTAGTCCTCGAGTCTCTTTGGTTTTTGAATCCGGTTTGTCCTTATTGGTCTGTCAGGTGGTGTCTTTGTGTCGTGCAGGTACCTTGCTTCCTTGTGCGTGAGTTTGTCGAGTTTCAGTGTTTGGTACCCCTCCTTCCACTCCTTGATCTTGACCTCTTGTTGCTTCCCTTTGTTTGTTTTGTGTTCTCTCGTTTTGTCTGATTCTGGTTCCCTTTTTTGTCTTTGCGTGTCTTGGTCTTTTCCAAATGGAATGTCATTTGAGTGTATCTTAGACCAGTTAGAGTGTTCGTGGAAGTCTGCTGACCTTGACACTATGAATTTGTTGTTGCTGTCGATGAATCTGTAGCCCTTTGTGCCTGGCTCATATCCCACGAACTTTAGTCTCTTGGTGATCTTGTCCCCTTTCCGTCTTAGCTGCCTGGGTATGTGTACGTCAGCAACAACGCCGAATATGTGTAAGTGTGCCAGGTTGGGTTTTCTATTATACATCACCTCATATGGGGTCTTGTCAATCACACTTGACCACAGTCTGTTTAGTGTGTAGTTGGAATAGAGTAAGGCTTCTGACCAAAAAGCTTGGCCCATTCTGGCGTCTTCCAGGACACATCTCATCATGGTTTGGAGGACCCCATTTCTACGTTTTGCTGCTCTGTTCTGGAAGGCTGAAAACAGTGATGTGGTGAAATGTAACATGCCGTGTTCCTTTAACCACCTTGAGAAGTCCTTTGACATGAACTCTGACCCACGGTCTGTCATGATTTGTTTGACCCTGGTGTTGTGTTGGACTTCTACTCTTTTGTAGAACTCCTTAAGTTTCTGGAATGCTTCACTTTTGTGCTTGAGTGTGTATACGAAGCCATATCGACTATAATCATCTACGATGGTCAAGAAAAAAATTTTTTTGTGTACAATGGAAGGTTTCATTGGGCCTACTAGGTCCATGTGCACTAGTTGGAAAATAGAGTCAGTGGTGCGCATTGACTTTTTTGGCCTGGGTTTGACCTTTAATTTTGAGCATTTACAGACAGAACACTCTAGATAGTTATCGCAGCCTTTTATTTTCAAACCATCAGTACATTCCGCCATTCTTTTTACTACCTGGAAACCAATATGCCCCAGTCTTCTGTGGAGGAGATGGACGCAATTATCGTGGGCGGGTTTCCCAATTGAGAATGTATCATTCCTAGGTTGCTTGTGGTCGCTATCTATACCTTTCATGCCCTTCTGGTTGACCCCCTCTAGATCTCCGGTCTCCCCTTCGTCTTCCTCAGGAATAGCTGTGTCCCCTTCGTTGGTCAGGTTTATATTTATTTGTTGTTGTTTGTTATTGTTGGGTAGTAGGTATGAGAGGCCGCCACTTACTATCACTTCCCCGATATTCTCCCCGTTGTTGGACATGATCACCTTGCCTTTGGTAAACACTATTTTAATATTGGTGTCCCTGCTCAGCTTTATGGTGGCTAACACATTATATGGTATCTCGGGCACGAAAAATACCCCCTCTACTTCACCTATCCCCGGTATAAACACATTTCCTCTACCTATTACTCTGGCATTGCTTTGGTTTGCCACCTTGATTGTAAAGTCTGCCTTGGTGAAGGAGGTAAATAGTTTGGCATTGTATGCAGTGTGGTTTGTGGCCCCAGAATCTATAAGCCATATGTTTTCTCTCTCTTCCTGGCTAAATATGAACTCCCCGTTACTGAAGCCGTACACGGATCCTCTGTTGCTATCTCTGGAACTGTTTCTGCGTTCTCTCCCTTGTCTGGGGCTAGGGGACCCTCTACGTCCTCGCCTGTCTGTGGGTCTATGTTCGGGTGACTGCCTCCTCTGGTATCTCTGTCTGGAATCTGACCTTTCTCTGTATTGGTTGTGACCCCCGTCTCTGGTGTTTCTGGGGCAATCTCTCCTGAAGTGGTTCCTAGACCCGCATATGAAACATTCGTGTATGCTATTTATTCTATCTTGGAATTCCACCCTCCTGGCTGGTCTGAGTTCTTTACGTGATAGACTGCGGTCCCTCCTTAAATTATCTTCGGTGATCAGTCGGCTGGTGAGGCTATCTAAGGTGATGTTTTCTATGCTTAGGCTGTCTATTTGTGTGATAAAATTATCCCAGCTAGAGTCTAGTGAGTTGATGATGATACTCATCATACTCTCTTCTGTGATTGTTTTACCTCTCTGCAATAGTTCAGCCCTGGTGGTGTTTAATTTTAACAGGTGTTCGCTCATGGATACCCCAGGCCTAAGTCTGGCAGAGTGAAACTCCCTCGATATTCTGGTGGTGGTGGCCCTGCTTCTGCTATAAAACAAACTATAGAGTTTCTGTATTATTTCTGACACGGTTAAGTGGTTGCCAATACTGGGGTATATGGCAGGTGTGATACTTGCCAGCAGTAGATAGTAGGCTTTGTGGTGTATACAGTCAGTCTCGAATATCCATGGCTTCCTTGGTGGCTTGGATATCAGGAATAGTACGTTTTCCCTCATAAATAGGATCTGGAGTTGTTGGCTCCATTCCAGTAGGTTTCTTCCATCTATCTGTAGCTTAGGAAAGGCATTTGGTACAGTCCCTGAATTGTAAAAGCTGCTGCTTGTAGCTGGTAGCTGTCCATGGTCCTGAATGTGGGGAAACTCACAATAGGGAACCAGTACGCTGGCTGCAAAGTTAAAAAAACAGGCTGCGAGTTTTTTTTCTCCAGTCTCAATAGGCAGGTACTGGGCATGCGCAGAGCTCATTCTCTGCTGGAAGCCGTCGGGTGAGGAGCTCGTTGCCGTGGCTCTTGGGTTTAGGCCCAGGCCTGCCAGGGGAAATCCGGACTTACCCCTGGCGCTTTTGAAATGGGCGGTGGAGGCTTGAAATTGAGCTCGGGCTGCTGGATTCTCGTCGCGGATCGTCGGAGGGCCGGGGAAGCTCGGGATCGTCGGCTGGGGCACGCAGTAGTCCGGTGCAGTGGCTGGCCTGAAGATCGACCTGGTGTTCGGTTCCGGATCTGGGGTGTTGATCGTGGATCGGATCGGAAAACCCGGCGGAGGCTGTGGTGTTGGTGAGTATCTTGCTTCGCTTTTGGGTCTCTGGGCTTGCTGCGGTATGGTCGCCAGCGTTGCGGGTGGCAGGGAAGCGCTGGTGGCGGGTGTCGCATCTCTCGGGTGGCCTACGGTTCTCGTTTTGGTGGCGGTAAATGTGTGGGTGCCTTCTCAGTCCCCACATGTCCCTCCCATGGCAGGTAGGGGTGTAGGTAGTTTGAAATTGGGGCCGAATGCCGCCATGAGAGTCTTTATGGCTCTCTCGATCTCTAGCTCGGTAGGGAGGTTTTCGGTGATTTGGTTTTGCTTTTTATTATTATTTATGGGGGACCCCATGCCTGTTTGTGGGTTAGTGCTAGTTCGCGCCAATGGGTTCAAATCTAGGCTTTCCATTGGTTGGGGGTCGGCCATTTTTTTTGGTGTTTGGTCATTTAAAGATGGCCACCGGAGAAGTGGCGTGAAATTTGATTCTATTGTCTCTGGTGTGTTGGGGCAAGATGGTGTCTCCCTTACCGGTCCGGTGTCCACGTGCGTTGGTCCTTGTCCTTTGGTCACTGCTCCATGGCTCTTGAGTAGGCTCTGGAGGTCCGCGATGAGGTCTTTACTGGTGGCTGGCGATTCTAGCATTTTTAAAACAGCTTGCCTGAGATCATCGTTTTCTTGTGCCATGCCTTCGGTGTTGTCTTTTTCTTCTTCTTGTTGCTCCTTACTTTTGGGTGGTGAGCTTGGATCGGGTGTCCACTTGCTTCTAACTGGAGTGGTTTTGGGGATGGCTCTGGTGGGTGAAAGCTGTGCTGCCATTTGCCTTGCAAAGGCTCTGGTATTTGCTCTGGTTTTCTCTGCTGAGCGTTCGGTCAGCTCAGACATGTTTCGGAGTTATGGGCAACCGACTCTGCTACCAATTTTTAAGGATCAACAGGTCTAGCCCAATAACTCACAGGATAACCAGGAAATCGGTATAATCAGATTTATTCAGACATAGTATATATTTCAGGTTCAAGCATGCATAAATCTCTACCTGAACTTCTCACGGGATCATGGCTGGAACTGGCTCTTGTGCCCAGGTCGCATCCTTATATACCCAAGGGGAGGAGTCAGGGGTGAGGTGAGACTAAGGGGTAGTGGTCTTGGGTGGCTTAACCCTTGCTAGACTGGTGTGAGGAGCTGCACAGGAGTCAGACATTTTAACTGACAGAATGTAAATTATAAACTGACAATGTCTATACCCTACAAGGAAAATCTGTACAAAATGTTCTACCGATGGCACCTCCCACCGGCGCGCCTAGCAAAAATGTTTCCAAATACCTCCCCAATGTGTTGGAAGTGTAACTCACAAAAAGGAACATATTACCATCTATGGTGGTCATGCCGAAAGGCGAAACAATATTGGCAGGAAATAAGGAAAATGATAGAAGAAATCACAAACCAGAAGTTGGAAATGAAGCCGGAAAGCTTTCTACTTGGAATAATTACAGCACAGTATGAGAAAGAAATAAAATATTTAATTATCCATATTCTAACCGCAGCTCGCATACTCTTTGCCCAAAACTAGAAACATGAACACATACCAACAGAAAACAAAATAATCACTAAAATTACAGAATGCGCAGAAATGGATAAACTTACAAAAGAGCTACAAGAGAAAGATGACACAGATTACTACTTAGCGTGGCAAAAATGGTATAACTGACTGGAGAAAAAGATAGAAATACATTCATAGGGACACAAAAGAATGAGGTTAATTTTTTTTTTTTTAATTTGATTTATATGCCGCCCTTCTCCGGAGACTCAGGGCAGCTTACAATGCGTTAAGCAATAGCCTTCATTCTTTTGTATATTTTATACAAAGTCAGCTTATTGCCCCCACAAACTGGGTCCTCATTTCACCTACCTTAGAAAGGATGGAAGGCTGAGTCAACCTTGAGCCTTGGAAAGATTCGAACCAGCAGAAATTGCAGGCAGCTGTGTTAATAACAGGGTGCACTAAACCCCTGTACTATCAAGGCTCTTAGAGACAAAAACTTGAGTACCAATTAAGGAATGTAACAATTTAAATATGGAACGTATTACAATGTTTTACATGTAAATATGAAAATTTTCATAGATTTATACTTTATATAAATACATAGATACATAGATAAAAATAGGAAAAACAGTCTACCAATGTGATAGCTTTAAGAGTAAGTCGTAAGACTTGATTGACGTTTGTCTGTTTTGTATGTTGTATTGTTGCATTTATGTTTGTTTGTACTTTTTAATTAATAAAAAATTTTGAAAAAAAAAAGATTATGTATTGACTTTCGGTCTATCAACTGCATTTGCATACAAAATACTTATCCCCTCCCACTGATGAAAGACTTACTGAATCACCTATCGAAAGGAAAAATCTTCACCAAGCTAGATCTAAGAGAAGCCTACTACCGAGTTCGCATAAAGGAGGGAGACGAATGGAAGACCGCTTTCAACTGCCCCTTGGGCAGCTTCCAATTCCAGGTCATGCCTTTTGGACTCCAGGGGGCCCCAGGGGTCTTCATGCAACTGATAATGAAGTTTTGCATGAGCATTTATATCAGGGGGTTCTTGTTTATCTCGATGACATTCTTATATTCAGCGAAAATATGGAAGACCACGTCAAATTGGTCAGACAAGTGCTGAAAAAACTCCTAGCAGCCAAACTTTATGCAAAATTGTCCAAGTGCGAGTTCCATAAGGAAGCCCTTGACTACTTGGGATACAGGGTGTCGAATAAGGGGCTCGAAATGGACCCAGAAAAGGTGAAGGCAGTACTGGACTGGCAGCCCCCATGCACCCGTAAGCAACTCCAGAGCTTCCTGGGGTTTGCAAACGTTTACAGACAATTCATCCCTTCCTTCGCTGAGGTCGCACTCCCTTTGACAGAACTGCTAAAAACCGGCCCGTCTCCCACCAAGCCAAAACCTAGCCAGCCCTTAGCTTGGACAATGAACTGCCAAAAATCCTTTGAACAGTTAAAACGCCTATTTGCGGTGGAGCCAATCCTACGGCATCCTGACCTGAATAAGCCCTTTGTGGTTCAGGCTGACACAAGTGATGTTGTGGTGGCAGCTGTTCTACTACAAAGGGACCCTCGGAACAATCTAATGCCGTGTGCTTATGTATCAAGGAAGTTAACTGACACTGAGCGCAGATGGGCGGTATGGGAAAAAGAGGCGTTTGCGGTGCGATGGGCTCTCCTGTCCTGGAGACACTTCCTGGAGGGGGTGGAGGAGCCTTTTGAGGTTTGGACTGACCACAAGAATCTCGAGGCACTGAAGACCCCAAGGAAGCTTTCTCCAAAGCAGGTTCGTTGGGCTCAATATTTCAAACGCTTTAACTTTAACCTGAAATATATCCCGGGGGGTAAGAACCTTCTGGCTGACGCTCTCTCCCGCAAACCCCAATTTGACAGCCGACGGGAAGAGATAGTTCACGCCATGATTTCAGATACTCAGCCAGCCGCCCAAGCCCGCACCAGAGCGCAAATGCGCCAGGGCTCCAACCTCCCCGAAGACAAGTTGACAGCGGATCTAAAAGCGGTGCTCTCTAATGATTCCTGGTTCAAAGAACACCAGGCAGACCTCACCCTAATGGATGGCTTGGCGTGGAAGGGGAAGAAACTTCACGTGCCCCGCAGCCTGCGGCTCCTGGTACTGAAGAGAAGTCATGATTCTCACCTAGGGGGCCACTTTGGGTTTTTAAAAACCCTCCATTTGACTAGGAGGCAGTTCTGTGGCCAAAGATGAAAACTGAAGTGGAAGACTATGTGAGGAGCTGTGCCACCTGCGCCACCATGAAATACCGACCAGGGAAGTCCCCTGGCCTTCTCCAGACTGTGGCTGAACCCACCAAGCCCTGGGAGGAGATTGCAATGGACTTCATAGTTGAGCTCCCCGACAGTGGGGGCAACCGAGTCATTTGGACTGTCATTGATTTATTCTCCAAGCAAGCCCACTTCATTGCCTGCAGCGGACTACCCTCGGCTAAAAGACTGGCAAAGCTGTTTGTGAAACACATCTACAGGCTACATGGAGTCCCAAGGAGAATAATATCGGACCGTGGGGTCCAGTTTACCGCTAAATTCTGGAGGGAATGTCTACGATCCATTGGGTCGTCCCAGGGACTTAGCTCGGCTTTTCACCCGTTGACTAACGGATTGGCTGAAAAATTGAACTCAATGGTGGAACAGTACATTAGGTGTTATGTGAATTATCAACAGGAGAACTGGGCAGACTTGCTACCATTCACAGAAGTCGCTTATAATAATGCAGTACACAGCAGTACTGGGTTGACCCCTTTTCAAATAACTACGGGCATGGATTTTGTACCGATGCCCGAGTTGCCTAGAGAGCCGCCCACTTCCATGTCCTTAACGGACTGGATGACCTCATTGAAAAAGGGTTGAGAAAATCCTAAAAACCTTTAGCAGAGTCAGCGGAAAAATATAAGGCCCAGGCCGACAAACACCGGGGTCTCCAACCACCTTTCCGAATAGGTGATAAGGTGTATTTGTCAACCAAGTACCTAAAATTGAGAGTGCCCAGCAAGAAGTTTGGACCCAAATTCATAGGTCCCTTTCCTATAGTGAAAGTGATTAACCCAGTGACTGTCCAACTTAGGCTCCCTCGCATATTAGGGAAAATACACCCCGTTTTCCACAGCAGCTTATTGAAACCAGTCAGAGAATCTACCCTCAGACCTTTGCCAGATGCTCCACCCCCTCCTTTAGTAATACAAGGGGAGACTCATTATGAGGTGAAGAAAATCCTGGACTCTAGACTCTACAGGGGTCGATTACAATATTTGGTGCACTGGAAAGGTTACCCTTTGACTGAAGCTACTTGGGTTAAGAGTTGGGATGTGAAAGCTGATGTGCCCGTGAAAAAGTTTCATGACAAATTTCCTGACAAACCAAAAGGTCCTCCTGGGGGGGGAGGGGGGGTTAAAGGGATTGGTGCTAAGCGTTAACCCCTTCTTTTGTGTTTTGTCTGTTTTATTTTCAGGATGTGGTTCTTTCTGCAGGAGGGGACGCCTGTCAGCCTTGGAAGCCATATTAGGCCGGAAGCTTCAATGCTGCCACCTCCTCATGTGTGGGAAAGTAGGAGGGGGGATTTAGGAGAGTGGAATTAGTAGACATAATAGCATTCTTCCTATCAGTCAAGGTCAGGGGCTGGGTCGAGGTGGAACGGACGTTGATTGGAGCATGTGATCGAAAGGGGAGAAGGTCTTCCGGTGCAGCTGTCAGGGCGGAAAGACTGGTGCAGTGTTGGCTCCTCTGTACCGAGTGTTTTTCTCGAGCCTCCGCGGCTTTACTTTGCCATTCTCAGCCCTGGAGAGGTTGGGGAAGCGGAGGGGCTTTCTTCAGAGGATGAGGGGGTGCGACCCCTTGCCACAACGAAGCCTATGCCCTGAGGATCCGGAGGACAAGAAGAGGGCCGCGGAATAGCGGCCCCAAAGCCGATGACACTGCGATTTTGACCGGCACAGGGAGACGAGACGGAACTGAACGGAAAAGGAAGAAAAAGAGTGAGGACTGGATTTGACACTGACGGGACTGTGTAGTGAATAAACGAAACAGTGGCAGCCAAGATTCTAAGTGAAGGAAGCCTTTCTTTACTTGCTCTTCAACTTTCTCACTGCTGTGGAATCTTGGTGAAACGGAAGAACGACGCCCCTTTAATTGGAACGAGTGTCGGAGCAGAACTTGTGTAGCAGTGGCAATAATCGAGAGGAACTTTATAAAAAAAAAAGAGTAATGACTCTCTTCCTGATATCCCTTCCTCTCCAGGATTATTAACAGTGAGCTCTCTCCCACTTAGCCCTTTTACTTTAATTTATTGGAATAGTCTCCTTCTGAATCCCCATTAACTCTTCTGCTCTACTGTAAAATATATTGTGTAAAAGTTAATTAATTGTAATTGAAGTGAATTTATACTTACCAACCTTTATTAATTACGAACAATAATTGATGATTAATTGATTGACTATTTAATTACCTATCTTGATTTGTTATTTATTATAATTTTGTTTATTACATAGCTTGTACACTTTATAAGATTAAGACTATAGTAAGAACAAAGTATTTGTTATAAGGTAGTGTTTGCTAAACATATTTTGTAATTAATTATCGATAGATAGGTTAACTTTGAACTGATTTTTGTGTTAAATAACTGAGGTCAAATAGTAACAAGAGATTTAAATAAGAGGAAAAGCTGATCTGACTGTGCAATCCTAAGCAGACCCTTTAATATAAGTGTATGATAATTTGGAAAAATCTCTTTTGCTTGGCTAACATGTCTACTACAGTGACATCAACAAAAGTGATGAAGAAACATGTAGCCTCAATAGCAGCATCCTCTCCTATTACAACTCCCCCAGGGGTAAGAAAATCATCTGAAAGCTTGTCAACAGTAGAGAAACCTGTTACAATGTAAGGAATCCAGGCGATGTTTCAAAATATTCAGGAAATAATGGAGAAAAATCAAGAATCGACATCTAAAAACTTTGATGATTTGAAGATTGAAATGAGTGAATTAAGAGGAGAGATTAAACAAATTAAAGAAACGCTGGGAGAGATGAGATCAACCTTAACTAAACACGAAGACCACCTGACAGAGGTGGAAAAAACTACTGAACGAGTGGAGGCCCAGATGGAGAGGTGCGAATGTAGATGCGTGCAAGCGGTTGGAAAACTGGAAGATGAAGTGGTATTTTTGGAGATGGAGAAATCCGCCTTCTTTCTACGTCTCCAGAATGTGGTGGAGGATAAAGAGGAACGGCTTGATGAGATTGTGGGGGAAGTGATAGCGGAAGTAGTTGGAAAAAGTAAAGAAGAAGTCTATTGTGATATAGATGAAGCCTACCGCGTCTATACTAACTACGCGAGACGCCACAATTTGCCTAGGGAAATCCATGTGAGGCTCGCTAAAAAGGCGCTTAGGGACGAAACTCTCCACAAGGCTAGAGACCAGAATGTCACCTATAAAGGTCACCAGATTACAATCTTAAAACAGATACCTAGAAGGGTGCAGGAGCAGAGACAGAATTATCAATTTATAACCTTGCAATTGAAGAAACATAATGCGCCATACAGATGGCTGCTCCCTGAAGGGCTTCTGGTGATGTGGCAGGATTGGAAGGTTAAAATTGAGAATCTACAAGATGCACAGGATTTCTGTGAAAAAATTTTTGGACCTAGTGAACAGGAAAGAGATAAAGAAATAGTAAAGGAGGACCAGAGGGATCAGAAGGATGATTGGAGAACTGAGGGAGGAGCACGAGTA
The DNA here is from genome assembly GCF_029215685.1 of Pituophis catenifer annectens. Taxonomy (NCBI): domain Eukaryota; kingdom Metazoa; phylum Chordata; class Lepidosauria; order Squamata; family Colubridae; genus Pituophis; species Pituophis catenifer. The sequence continues at coordinate 29,028,833 of NW_027256885.1, read as the reverse complement.
TACTATGGGAAAGGGAAACGAGATAGGGGGAAGGAGGAGTAGAAGAGTACGGAATAGAGACTCGCCTGACATCCAAAGCTAAAGTGATTAATAGATAAAAATGGACAAAGGAGTGAGGTTACTGATGGTGAATGTCAATGGCCTCAATGCTCCGACAAAGAGAAGATGTGTCTTATCGAAAATTGTTAAAGCTAAAGTAGATATAACATGCTTGCAAGAAACTCATATCAAGTTATCTCAATCGAATTTATTGAAATGCCGAAAGCAGGGAAATTATTCGTAGCGGCCACGGAGGAGAAAAAGAGAGGAGTAGCAAACTATGTAAAAGAGCATCTCTCGCCAAAACAACTATTTTCAGATGATGAAGGAAAAATCTTAATATTGGAAGTTGAATTACTACAGAGCAAGGTATTATTAATAGGCATCTACGCTCCTAACACTAGACAGGGATCTTTTTTTCGGAAAGTGCGATAGAAAATTCGAGATCTGGAATACGAGCAAGTATGTCTCTTAGGCAATTTTAATGCAGTAGTCAACAGGACACGAGATTACAAGATGGGGAAAAATCAAAAAGGGGACAATAGAGGACAAGACAAGAGGATTTTACCAGCCATTTGTAATGAAATGAAGGATGAATTGGGATTAAAAGATATTTGGCATGAGCATAATCCAATGGTTGAACAATATACCTATTACTCTCCCAGGCACAAATCGTGGTCTAGACTGGACATGATTTGGGTGTCGCAAGAGCTTAGTACTCAAGTGATGGAGGTTAAGATCATGCCGAATGACTGGGCGGACCACAACCCAGTATTAGCTGTTTTAAAGAAGGAAGGGAAGAATAGGAAGAGATGGATGATGAGACCGGAGATCTTGAAAGAACCTGAATTTATGCAAAAGTTTAAGATAGAAGTGAATTTTTCTTTCAAGAAAATAGGACACCAGGAATGCCCCTTCAAATAGTGTGGGATGCCGCCAAAGCCTTTATAAGGGGACTAATTATTAAACTATTAAACACAAAAGAGAAGAACAAGATGGGGTGAGATATTAAGTCAACTAACAAAGGTTGAGGAACAATTGCAACATAACCCATTGGCCACTGAAGCAAAAGAACAGATAATATTGATGAAACACCAACTCAACCTTTTAGATCTTGATGTGATGAAGGATAAGATAAAGGCGGCAAAGCAGAAACATTTTGAGTCAGCCAATAAATTAGGGAGATGGCTAACATTTATATTAAAAAAGGAAAAACAGAGCAGAAGAATTGAACAATTGGAGGATAAGGATGGGAATCTAATAAGAGACAAGGGAGGGAAAGAAAGAATTGCTGTGGATTTCTATAAGGAATTATATAGGAGGGAGGAGATTTCGGCAGGAAAGGCGAAAAAGTATATAGAGAATTCGGACCTACCTAGGATATCTAGTTTGACGAAACAAATTTTAGAAGAGGACATAACTTTGACAGAGATTGAAAAAGTAGTAAGGAAGCAGGAGAATTCCAAAACGCTAGGCACGGACGGACTCCTGGCTGAGTTATACAAAGAATTATTTGAAGTAATGGGGGAACATATGAAGGATTTATTTAATGAGGTGCTTGGAAAAGCTGAAATTCCCCATTCATGGAGGGAGGCCAATATTAGTTTAATACCTAAAGAAGATCCCCCTCTGAAAGATATAAAAAATTATAGACCGATATCCCTCCTGAACTCAGATTATAAAATATTTACAGCAATTCTAGCAAATAAGTTAAGCGGTTTTCTAAATGAATTTATACATAGTGATCAAAACGGGTTCTTGCCGTCGAGACAACTACGATATAATCTGAGAGTTATGCTAAATGTACTCGAATATTATGAAAACCATCCAGGTAAACAGGTCACCTTAGTTTTTTTTTTTTTTTTTTTTTTTTAAATACTTTATTGAGTTTTCCAAAACAAAAAAGAAAATATATAATCTATCTCTCCTTTCGGAGGTGCAGTGTTTATACAATATTGTGAAACAAAAGTTAAAAAAAAAAGACTTCATCCTTAACTATACATTATTTTATACAATACAACTATAATACATGTGCCAAGTCAAATTCTAAGGTCATGTTTTCGTCTTATTGTTCAACCAGTGGTACCAAATACCCCATACGTCATAATATTTTGAGTTGTCCTCGTTTTTTAACTCACTTGTCAGTTTCGCCATTTCTGCGCACTCTAGGATCTTATTTATTAGAGTTTCTTCTGAGGGCATAAGTTTGTTTTTCCAGCATTTTGCGAAAGCTAATCTAGCCGCAGTTATAATCTGGATTATCAGTTGGGTTTTATTGTTGTTGAAGCCTTCTTCGGTTATGCCTAGGAGGAAAAGCTCTGGGGCTAGGTCTACCTCCTGTCCCGTTATTTCACAGAGCCAGTGTCGGATTTTGGACCAGAACTTTTTAGTCTCAGGGCAGGTCCACCATAGGTGGTAGAAGGTACCGACCGTTTTTCCACATTTCCAACATGTGGGGGAGAGATTTGGAAACATCTTGGCTAGCCTCGCTGGGGCTAGATACCACCTGTGTAACAATTTGTAATGATTTTCCCTAAACGTTGTCGATTTAGTTATTTTGTAGTTTCTATTCCAAGCTATCTCCCAATCATTAAAATTTAGTCTATGTCCTAAATTTTTTTCCCAGATGTTCAGTTTATTTCTCGCTATGGACTCTGCCCTATCTTCATCTAATAGAAAGTTATAGATTTTTGATAACATTTTCTTATCTGTTCCCCAAATAATTTTGTCAAAGTTCCCAAATTTCGCTGCTATACCAAATTTGTCTCTGTCTTTTTGGAATCTTGAGTTGATCTGAAAATAGTTCCACCAATCCAAGTTTAGGCCCTGATCTCTCAATAGGTCCAGTGATTTAAGTTTCCCTTCTTCATCGAGGATATCCTTGTATGTACCCCATTTGTACTCATCTCTCCTGTTTGGTGCCGCCAACGCTTCCATGATGGAAAGCCAGTTGGGTACTTTCGTATAGATCTTCTGTCTAATTTCGACCCACGTGTGAATAAGGGTCTCCCTAATTTTATGTTTATGAAAATAGGATTTTTTCTTGTTCTTTATATCCCAAAGGTAGGAGTGCCATCCTTCTAGAAGGTCATGTCCTTCCAAGGTCAGGGTTCTCCTATCTTGTAACTTGATCCACTCCTTAATCCAGATTATTTTTGCCGCCTTTTGATATAGTTCCCAGTCAGGGAGCCCAAAACCTCCCAAATTTCTTTTCCCTTGGAGTATCTTAAAAGAAATCCGCGATTTCTTGCCCTCCCACAGAAAATTCCTGATATGTTTGTTCAAGTCCAAAAAGAATTTTTTATCTAAAGATAACGGAATGTTTTGGAATAGGAACAAAATTTTTGGTAGGATATTCATTTTAATCGCTGCAATTTTACCAATCAGAGACAATTTGAGCTTTTTCCATCTTTCAAGATCTTGGTGTGTTTTCTGCAGAAGGGGGATATAGTTATCATCTTTTAATGAGGAGAATCTCGCGGTGATCCATATTCCCAAGTATTTTATTTTCTTAACTGTCTGGAGGCCTAATAAATCTTCCAATTCTTCTTTTTGAAGGTCTGTCATGTTTTTCACTAATAATTTAGTTTTATCCTTATTGAGTTTAAGGCCGGTCACCTCTCCATATTCCTGTATTTCCTGCATTAATTTTCCACCGGATTCTAATGGGTCTTCCATTATGAGGGCTACATCGTCAGCAAAAGCTTGGGTTTTGAATAATTCGTTCCTAATCTTTAATCCTTTGATATCATTGTTAGCTCTTATTTTTCTAAGTAGCACCTCTAGCGCCAAAATATATAATAAGGGAGACAGGGGGCATCCCTGCCTCACTCCTTTTTGAATCTGGAACAATTGGGTTCTGTCTCCATTCACTAGTATATTTGCCCTCTGGTTTTTATAGATATTCTCAATCATCTTCCTAAAGTTAGTACCGAATCCCATTAGATCAATTTGATTTATCATAAACGTCCAATTCAAGTTGTCGAATGCCTTTTGGGCATCGACAAACATTAAGGCCAGCTGTTTTTCAGGATGTTGTTCGTAGTATTCAAAGGTGTTTAAAACTATTCTCAGATTGTCTCTGATCTGTCTCCCTGGGAGAAAGCCATTTTGATCCTTGTGTATCCACCGATTTAAAATTTTTTTGAACCTCTCCGCAATTATATTCATGAACAGTTTATAGTCTGCGTTCAACAATGAGATAGGTCTGTAGTTGGATATCTGTTTCGGGTCGGCACCCTCTTTCAAAATAAGCGTCAAATACGCTTCCCTCCACGAATCTGGAATTGTGATACCCGCCAGAGCCTCATTCAGTATTTCTAGTAACTCTAATTTTAGGGCATCATCAAATTTTTGGTATAATTCCCCGGGAAGACCATCTGGGCCTGGAGTTTTATTCTTCTTTATTTTAGAAAGGGCCGTTTTTAATTCCTCTATAGTGATCTTTTCATTTAACCTTTCCTTTTCTTCTTCAGGGATTAGCGGTAGATTAGCATCTAACAGGTACTGTTCTACCTTGTTTGACGCAATTCCTTCACTTTTATATAAGCCTTCGTAAAACTTTCTTATACTCTCCAATTTATCTTCTTCCTTCGTCAGCAAATTACCCTGGGAGTCTTCTAATACTAATATTTGATTTTTTTCCTTCTCTTTTTTTAGTTTATATGCCAGCCATCTCCCTGATTTGTTAGCGTTCTCAAAACAATAATGCTTAGTTCTTTTTATTTTTTGCGCCATTTCCTCTTGGTCCAATAAGTTCAATCTATGTCACGTCATCGACCACTGTTGTTTGGTCGCCTCATCTCCCGGGCATTGCTGGAGTTTATCTTCAGCTTGCGATAACTTATTAGTGAGCTCTTCTCTAGTCTTTCTTTTTTCCTTGTTTTTGAAGGCGGCATATGAGATGGCAACCCCTCTCACATATGCCTTCATAGTGTCCCAGACAATTTCTTTGGCTGTCTCTCGATTTCCATTTTCTATGAAGAAGCGTTTGACTTCTTCATTCAATTTCAGTATAAACTCTTCTTCATATAGCAGCTTAGTCCTTAGGCTCCATCTCTGTTGTATTTTCTTTGTATCGTGGTGCCAGCTAATTTCAAGGAACTTATGGTCTGCCCAAGCATTTATGCACATGTTGACCTTTTTAATTTCTAGGCCCAGTTTTCTGGTAGCCCAGACCATATCTATTCTAGACCAAGAGTTTTGTGGCATTGAATAGAAAGTAAATTGTCTGTCATGGGGGTGTAGGATACGCCACATATCGACTAGGTTTATCTTGTCCACTAAATCAAAAAAGGACTTTGGTAAGGGAGATCTTTTATTCTTTTTAGTTATATCACATTTGTAATCATATTTTGGATCTATTATTCCATTAAAGTCCCCTAACATACATATTTCGTAATTTGCCCAATTTGCCAGCTGTTCATGTAATTTCCGGTAAAATTTCCCTTGTTTTTTATTCGGGGCATAAACCCCAACCAGTAACACCTTAGAATTACCCCTCATTATTTCTACTATAAGTATTCTCCCTTTTTCATCTTTATATTTACATTCTGCCTCTATTCCTTTCTTAACATAGATAGCCACCCCCCTTTTTCTTTTCTCAGCTAATGAAAAGAATACTTTACCAAATTTAGTAAAATTTAAGTAGTTGGCTTCTTCTTTTTTTATGTGAACCTCTTGGATACAAATTATGTCGGGATTTTGTTTCGCCAATTTCGACAATACTATCCTCCTTTTTTTGTAATCATTTAAACCGTTCACATTTAACGATAAGATCTTAGTATCATTCATTCCTGTAACTGTTCTCTAATCTCTGGTTCTTATTTACCTTTTAAAGTTACTGCTCTCACTGGTCTAGTTTTTTTCCCCCTTTCTTCTGTGTCTTCCTTTTTCTTCTCCTCTTCTATGCCTTCTGTTGTGATTTGTTCTTGAGATGTCTCTTCTTCCATATTTACTATTTCGTTTTCCTCCTTACTAATTTGTTCCTCTTCACCTCCCCTTAATTGCTCTAGGAAGTCTTGGGCATCGCTTACACAATCGATTTTGATTTTCCTCCCTTGCCAGGATATAAGCATTCCTTCTGGCAAAAGCCACCTAAATATTATACTTCTCCTGTTTAGTTGGTTTGTCAAAAATCTATAGTTTTTCCTCCTCTCCCTCACTCTCCTTGGAATTTGTTTTAAGATGTTCACTTCTTTTCCCCCAAAGATAATTTTTTCCTCCCTGGCAATATTATACAAAATGTCTCTCACTTTTTTCCTAGCGAACCGAACATGGACTTCTCTAGGGAGCCTATTCCTTCTCACGTAATTTGTTTGGACTCTGTAGATTTCGTCGATCTCTCGAATTATTTCTTGCTTATCCTGTTGGAGAGTCACTGCAATCAACTCAGCCATCTTATCTCCTAAGTCCTCTTCTTTGTCTTCCACTATGTTTTGGAATCGCAAGTAAAATGAGGCCTTGTCCATCTCGAGTTGAATTAGGGCATCTTCCGTTTCTTTATTCTGCGCCAACAGGGTTTGATCAACCATGTCCAGTTTCTTCTCGTTTTTTTCTATTCTTTGTTCCGCTTTTTGAATTCTGTTCTCATTACTAGCGATCGAAATTTGAATCTCATTCATTTTAGCATCAAGTCCATGTATATCCAGTTTCAATTCAGAATGGCTATTCAAAAGTTTTTCTTGCATCGCAAGCATGGTTTCTTGTATTGTTAACAGAGACGATTGTACCGTCTGCAGTGTTGGAGTTGCTGGGGGTTTGTCTGTTTTCTGTAGACCTTCTACTAATTTCTGGGTGGCTGGAGATGACATTGCTAATGTGGGGATAGATGGCACTTTTTTATTGGTTTTTGCGATTGTTGATGTCAAGCTTGCCATTTCTTTCAAAAGTGCTTTTTGATCTCTAATTATATTTTCTATCTTTCTCCAAATAATCATCCAATGGCGCTTGCCACCTTTTACTCCGGGGCACTATCTTAAGTCCCAACCTCCTTAATTAATTCCCACTAATCTCTTAATATGTTTCAGGTAGAACTTGATTTAAAGATTACTATGATACGATAATTCTACGTTACAGCTAACCGCAATATGTAAAAGTAGGGTTCTTATAAGGCTAAGTACAGTCTTAATATAATTTGTTAATATAAATGAATTAATAAGTTAATAAGTTGAGCAGTTAATAAATTACGTTAATAGATTAATTAATAAAATTTATCAATTCTCTCAATAATTCTTTTTTTTTTATTGCAAAAGTTTTACAATTACATTTTCACCCCTTTTTCCCCCCCCACCCCCCCCCAAACTTCCCAACCTCCCTAACCCTCCCTAACCCTCCCCTCCCCCCAGACTTCCCTATAATATACTCATAACTGGTAAAGAAAGATAAAAAAAACACACACACAAAAAAAACCCTTAATATGACACTTATGTAAAAACTTGAACCCCTCCCTCCCCTGTATAGTTTTTCTTTTTACCTCATTACATTAAAATATTTCTAATACATTATTTTCAAATAAAAGCTATTTGATACTTTCTAGTTTGATATTTGTTCTGAACATATTCTATCCACCTTTTCCATTCCCATTCATAAGTCTCTTGTGAACAATCTTTTAAGTATGCTGAAATCTTCGCCATCTCTGCAAAACTGGCCATCTTCAAAGTCCATTCCTCAATAGTGGGCAAAGCTTCATTTTTCCAATATTTACCTATCAACAATCTTGCTGCTGTTATCATATACAATATCAATTTTGTTTCACCCGATGTAAAACCCTTAACTATACCCAATAAAAACAATTGTGGAGAGAATTGAATTTTTTTCTTCAAAACATTCTGCATGACCCACCAAATTTTTATCCAAAAAGCCTTAACTTTCCTACAGGTCCACCAAACATGATAATACGTAGCATCCAAACATTCACATCTCCAACATTTTGGCTGAACATTAGGGTACATACATGACAACTTTTTGGGATCTAAATGCCATCTATAAAACATTTTATAGAAATTTTCCCTCAGGTTCTGCGACTGTGTAAATTTAACATTCTGAACCCAAATTTTTTCCCATGTTTCCAACATCACTGGTTCTTCAAAATTTTGTGCCCACTTGATCATACAATCTTTAACTAATTCAGTTTCTGAATCCCTTTCTAGCAAAACATTATAAAGCCTTTTGATATGCATTGGACCTTTCTCTTTTATATGTCTAACCAATTCTTCCTCGTGCAACATAATACCAGTTTTTTGGTCCTCTTTCCATCTCAATTGTAATTGATTATATTGTAACCAAGTTAAATTAATCCCTTCGTCCAACAGTGTCTGCAATGTCTTCAGCTGCCATCTGCCCGCATCTGTAAAAAGAACCTCTTTATATAAAACCCCCCCGAGTGACATTATATTTGTATTCCACAAAGTATGACCAAGATCCAGCCATAGCGGTATTTTATAATCCCATTTGAGTCGGTGCTTCTTCCAAACTCTCATCAAAGAGTCTCTAAGTATATGACTTTTAAATACTTTATCAACTTTGTCATCATAAAATAAGTAAGCATGCCATCCAAATTCAAGATCAAAACTTTCTGCATTCAATATTCCAGCCTTTTTACTTCCAAACCAATCACTTGTTAAAGTTAAAGCTGCTGCATCATAATATGGAAGTTTGGAAGTTTAAGACCTCCTCTTTCCGGAACATCTTGCATAATTTTCAATTTCACTCTCGGCTTTTTCTCATTCCAGACAAACTTATTGAGTCCAGTTTGCCAGACTTTCAATTGTTTATCACTTTTAAGCACCGGAATCATTTGAAACAAAAAAAGAAATCTTGGCAAAATGTTCATTTTAACTGCTGCTATTCTTCCAAGTAGAGACAGCTGCAGTTTTTTCCAAGTCTCCATATCTTTCTGCACCTCTCGCCACAACACCTCATAGTTATTTTGAAACAATTTCATGTTTGATTCTGCAACCTGAACTCCTAGATATTTTACCTTAGGTACAGTCTCAAAACCTGCCCTCCTTTCAAGCTCATGTTTACGATCTTGTGTCATGTTTTTAGCTATCATTTTAGTCTTTTTTGGATTCAGTCTAAAACCTGAAACTTTACCATAGTCTTGTATAATGTCCTTCATCAGGATTATTGATTCCATTGGTTGTGATAGGGTAACAACCAGATCATCTGCAAATGCCTTTATTCTGTAATCCTCTTGCCTAATCATTATACCTTTCAAGATATTAGAGTCCCGTATTGTATTTAGCAAGACTTCTAGTGTTAGAATAAATAAAAGTGGGGACAACGGACATCCCTGTCTTGTTCCTTTTTCAATTTTAAACTCTGTTGTCAAACTTCCATTAATAATGATCTGTGCCTTTTGCTCTTGGTAAATTGCTGAAATCGCCTGTATAAATTGATCCCCAAAATCCATCTTTTTTAAAGTCTTTAGTAGAAAATTCCAATCCACTCTATCAAAGGCCTTCTCCGCATCCAAAAAGACCAGCACTGCAGGAATCTGTTTATTCTTCTCAAGATATTCCAATAAATCTATTACTTGCCTTACATTATCCTTCATGTGTCTGCCCTCGATAAATCCCGCTTGATCATCATGAATCACCTTTTGGATTACTGGCATCAACCTGTTGGCTAATACTTTCGCATAGATTTTATAATCTGTATTCAAAAGAGATATTGGTCTATAGTTCTCTGGTTTTTTAGGACCGACTTGTTCTTTTGGTATCAAAGATATGTAAGCTGTTGTCCATGATGGGGGTATTTTACCCCCTTGTTGAATATTGCAAAATAAATCTCTGAGTTGTTCCACCATTTCAGCTTGCAAAGTTTTGTAATACACTGCGGTCAAACCATCCGTGCCAGGAGCTTTGGCTGTTTTTAGCTGTTTAATTGCTACTATTATCTCCTCCTCTGTTATAGGATAATTCATTCTTTCCTTTTGTTGATCAGTAATTTTTGTAACTCTTTTATCGTTTAAATATTTTTCTATAAGTCCATTCTGCACCTCCTCTTTGGCATATAGTTTGGTATAATAGTCCACAAAAGCTTCTTTAATTAATTTTTGTTGAAAAATTTCTTTCCCTCCAATATCAATACTATCAATAGTCCGTATACTTTGTTTTTTCCTCAATGTGTAAGCCAACCATCTGCCCGGTTTATTAGCGTTACAAAATGTATTATGCTTCGCATATTGTAAGTTTGTTGCAACTTGTTCCGCCATAAGCATTTGAAATTGGTCTTTCAAAAGTTTTATAGCACCGCATATTCTTTCATCTGTTGGATTTTTAATAAGTAACTGTTCTTTATTCTTTATTTCTATTTCCAATTCAGATCTTTTCTTTTGTCGAAACAGTCTATGTTTAGAGTTCATGTAGATAAGTACCCCTCTCATATAAGCTTTACTTGCGTCCCACACAATTTCAATTGGGGTACCTTTATTCAAATTTATTTCAAAAAATTCTTTCAAATGCTTTTTAAGTTCTGTTGTATTTTTTTCATATCTAAACAAGTTCTCATTTAATCTCCAAGAACGTCTCTCAACCTTATCCATCTCAATTTCTATCCATACTGGGCTATGGTCAGTCAAAGTTCTTGGAAAAATCTTTGTTCTTTTTGTCTTGACAAGTAAATCAATCCTAGAGAAGGATCTGTGTCTGTCAGAAAAAAAAGTGTAGTCCAATTCTTTTGGATTATGTATTCTCCAAACATCTTTTAGTTCCATATCTTCTTTCATGTCAAAAAAAGTCTGTGGTAATCTGATCCTAGACTTTGCCAAACTCTTTTTATCTAATTTAGAATCAATTACTCCATTCCAGTCTCCCATAATTAAAATAGATCTGTAGTCCCATTGCAGTATTTTAGTATGTAACATCTTATAGAAATGGTCCTGTTGTTGATTGGGAGCATAAATTCCAATCAGAAGAATTTGGCCATTTGCTGTAAGCAATTCAATTGCTACAAACCTACCATCTTCATCTGCTTCTATAACTTTAGCTGTTAACTTTTTATTTACATAAATAACCACACCATTCTTTTTTTGCGAAGTTGAAGATATAAAATGTGTTCCTAGTTTGGAGTTTATCAAATATTTTTGATCTTGAGTTGTGATATGCGTTTCTTGTAAACAAATTATATCATTATTAAATTGTTTCAAATATGTAAATAATTTCTTCCTTTTCTGTGCTGAATTCAACCCATTCACATTCCAAGATAAACACTTAAGCGTCATCTTCATCTTTCTGGAGCAAAGAGCAGAATAATCGAATATCTTCCGAAAGCTTTGATCTTGCTCCCCCCATGGCTCCAGTCTCTTGTGCAGTACTCTTAACTGCCTTCTTGTCTTGTCTTTCCTGTTGTTGTTGTTGCTTTTGTTTAAGTAACTTAGATTGAGCTCGAGTTATACGTTGATCCTTAACTTCGATCATCCGAACCGGGTCCAAGATTGGAGAAGATTCCAGCAAAGGCTCATCCAGAAAACCTCCTTCTGTGCCTTGCATTTCCTCTAATTCCTGCTTAGACTGTTCTTGCAGTTCTCGTTGAGGTTGCTTCTCATCACTCTCCTTAATCTCCAAAACTGTAGATGTACGTGGGGATGGTGTTCTTTCCTTAAGAATAGTAGTGTAAAAGTGCTCTGCCTTCTCCACGGTATTCAAACGATATCTTTCTCCCTTGTATCTGAAAATTATACCAACTGGGGCGTCCCACCGAAATGGTATCTGTAGATTTTGCAATTCCTTAACAAGAAAGCCAAATTCTTTTCTGGTTTTCAGCATTTTAGGAGGTAATTCTTTATAAATTCCAATTCGTGAGCCCCCCACTTGCACAGAAGTGTAAAAGGATTTTTGCAGGATGTCATTTCTTATTTCTCTATCTGTAAAATATATGACCACATCTCTGGGCAATTGTCTTTGTCTGGCCACCCAAGAATTCACTCTGTAAATTTTATCTATTTTGTGAAAAACCACATCAGGATTAACTTGTAGAATCTTGGCCAGGGCCTCAGAACAAACCTGTCTCAAATCCTGTCTTTCCTCTTCCCGAATTCCTCGAAGCCGTATGGCAAACTCCATTGCCCTGAATTGTACCATCACAATCTCATTTTCAACTCTTTGCATTTTATTGTCAACATCAGCAATTTTATAATCATTGTCTTTCATCTTAACATTAACTTCTGATTTAAGTTCTTCAACTTTAAAATCAACTTTCATAATAAATTCTGCCAGGCCAGACGCCACTTCTGATATTTTTTTGGTCACCTTGTTTTGATTCTGTTTCACCATATCTTTAACTTCATTAATTTCCTGCATAAATTCCTGATGTGATTTTTGAAGTTTATCATCTATCTCCTGTTGGGATTTTTGAAATTTATCATCCAAAGTTTTAGAAATAAATTCTTTTAAATCTCCCACATCAAAATCTTTTTTCTGAGTCTGTATCTGTTGTGCTGGGGGAGGCTGTGCTTTATGTGTGGGAGATCCACCTCCTGTTGCCTTCGCTTCCTGCTTCTTTGAGGCCATCCTGCCACGTAGGCTGGTTTTACTAAAAAGGGAAGTTCTTCTTCCTCTCCCACCTCCACAAAGACTTCTGAAAAAGTCCCCCAGATTTAATCAAATAAGAACCAAAGTAAAGCAAAGTCCAGTATTGAAAAAGGAGAAATTTCTCTCTTATTTCTCTTGTTACAAGCGAAGCATCTTCGTAGCAGTTTAGAAACTTTGTAACAAAGCAAGATGAGTTCAGCAATCCACACTCGCCAGCTCGTTAACTCTAAGGCTAAGCGCCATGTTTTTACAGTTCACTTTCACTCATCCGCATTTTTTCACTCAGATTAGAAAGCCAAGAAAACTCTAATACTTGCGATTCCAAGTTTCAGGGTTCAAGTAACAGTATGCTGCTTATTAAGGCTGGTTCCTTTTCTTTCAGTTTGAGGTTTCCTGTAGCCGGCTTGTTCTGCAGAAGCAGACTTGTCCCACGCCGCCCGGAGTTCCAGCAGGTTGAATGGGAGCCGCTCCTGTTCCCTCCCCAGAAACTATTCCCTGGGGGGGTTGCAGGGGCTCAACCTGTGCCCTGCGATCTCTCTTCAAAAATCCTAGAGATTTTTGAAGTTTTCGAGCCGCTTCTTAGTCGCGAAGCGGCTCTACAAGCGGCGGGGCTGGCGGAGCTTCAAAAGGCACCGCCGCCGAAGACGAGGAAACCGGAAGTCAATAATTCTTATATATCTAAGTTTAGCCCTTAATATGGAATACAATATTACTAAAAAGTGAATATCAATGAAATAACTATTACCAATAGGAATAAATATTTAAGATTAAATAGATTCAATAGATAAAATAAATATACCTAGATAAATATATATAAAATATCAATATTATATCAAATCAATTCAATAAATACAAGTCTATATCCTAATATAAAGTTTTATCCAATAACTATTAAATAAGGTCAATACTTAATTAATTAATCAATTTTATGAGTTCAATATTTCTTAACACTAAGGAAATCTACTTGATAGATAGTCTACTTGATAGTATAGTGTACATTTCTTTTTTTGGTAATTTTAAAAGTACTTATCAGGGACAGAATCAAAGTTCTGAGTATTAAAGTCCCAGATACTCGAAAGAGCAGGAAGGGAAATAGATAAAAGTATATCTATGATGTAAAATGGTGATCGCCCAGCTTTAAGTCTTCGCCTCTCAGCTCTGCTAGGTTCCGGCACTTCTCAGTGGTAAACACTCACGACTAGAGCGTCTCCTTGTCAGTCCTCCGCTGTTTCAGTCTTCCACTTCGATGGACACACTTCCTGTTTCTCCAACACTCTCTAGAGCTCTCAAAGGCAGGTCGCAAATTTCTCCTTCTTCTTTTTCACTTTGATCGCCAAACAAAACCCAACCGCCCCAATAGACTTTCCCTTTGCTTTCCCTTTCTCACCGCACCATCTGGAGCTCTTTAAAAAGACAATCTGCTCCCTCTGTGACTCTCGTCAGCTCGTCGGGTTGTCGGGTCTCTGTAGTTGCAATCCGCTTTACCCTTTCCGTCGCCGCCTCACATCGGATCAAAACGCTCCTCTCCCGACAGCACCGACCTCCTCTTTCGGCGCTAGATCACTCCAGGGTATGGGAATAAGGTTTTAGAGCTAACACCACACCTCCGATCTCCTTCTTAACTCCCCGTCACTTGCTGGCTATTGCAGCTTCAGGCCGGCCATTAGCGGCCAGCTCACCACGTTGGATTGACAGAGCCGCCGGGTCCAGCGAGAAGTGGTTGCGCCCCACTTTCCCACTCGCCTGGCTTCCCCTCTTGTCCGCAGGGCTCTCCGGGTCCTGCGCCCCCCAAGGGATCCCCAAAACGTGATGAAAAGAGGTGAAGAGGAGCAGCGAGCACTCACTCCACACCCTGTTGCTGCAAGTCACCAACCGGAAGTCACCTTAGTTTTTATTGACGCCCAGAAAGCATTTGACAGGGTCAGTTGGGAGTTCATACTATTACAATTAGAACATATGGGCTTTGGACAAGAATTTTTGGATGCAATTAAAGCTATTTACTCTAAACAGACCGCTAGATTATTGATAAATGGAGATTTAGCAGAAGAATTCCCTATCGATAAAGGTACAAGACAGGGGTGTCCTCTTTCCCCCTTACTTTTTATACTATCGTTAGAGACTTTAGTCCATAAAATAAGAAATGAGGAAGGAATAGAAGGCCTTAAAATTAGAGATCAGACATACAAAACCCAGGCCTTCGCAGATGATATGGCCTTTATCTTGGAAGATCCTATAAAATCTTGTATATCCTTGCTGGAGAAAATTGAGGAATTTGGGGCTGTAGCAGGTCTGTTAATTAAAAAAAAGAAGACGAATATTCTAACTAAGAACATCTCAGAGAAAGGTAAGCAGGATTTAGAGGAAGCAACAGGACTTAGAGTAGTTAGTAAAATCAAATACCTGGGAATTTGGCTAACATGTAGGTGCTCGAGCATCCAGGAGGATAACTATATTAAAATACTAACCCAGGTAAGAAAAGACCTTGATAAGTGGGGTAAAATTCAATTATCACTCCTGGGAAGGGTCGCAACAATAAAATCTTATGTTTTACCGAAATTTAATTTTCTTTTTCAAACAGCTCCAGCGAACCTACAGTACCTAAAAAATTCTTTATAGACTTAAACCAGGTAGTAACTAAATTTATATGGCAGGGGAAAAAACCCTGGATTAAAAAGAAAATGATGCAGGAGACAAAAGAAAGCGGGGGGGGTCTGGGTTTACCGTGCTGGGAGAATTATTATTTAGCTGCCTTACTAGTTTAGGTCAAAGAATGGATCATTTTAAGCAATAATCGTCTCCTTAGGATAGAAGGCCACGATTTGCAACAATGTTGGCATACAGCACTCTGGCGGGATAGCACTCCCCAAAGTAAATGGTTCACTCGGCACTATATAAGGAACATTCTAATTCGGAACTGGGAGAAGATTAGTAAAAAATATTATATCAAAATACCTTGTTGGATATCGCCTCTAGAAGCTTTGACCTACCCAAAATTATTTAACATCGCAAAAAAGTTAACATATAAAGACCTGCTGAACGCGCGAGGAGAGCTAAAATCAAGACAGGAGTTGAATTCTCAGGGATCTCAACTGGATTGGTGGACTTACCTGCAGGTCCAATCAAAATATAAAAGCGATCAAGATAGAAGTGGCATAAATGTTGACCTGCAGGAGTTAGATAAAATTCTGATGGGTCAGGAAAAGGGTATGATCTCCAAATGTTATAAATTGTTGATGAGGATAGAGATTGGCGAAGAAGTAGTAAAGGACACAATGATTGCCTGGGGGAAAAATTTTGGCTACCCAATTCACCTTGAAAAATGGCAAGAGATTTGGTGGGGAAATATGAAATTGGTAGTATCTACTACATACAAGGAAAATATTTATAAGATGCTATATAGATGGCATCTCCCGCCAAACAGATTGGCAAAAATGTTTACTGGACAGTCCGCTGAATGTTGGAAATGCGGATTTGAACATGGTACTTATTATCATCAATGTTGGACGTGTCCAGAAGCAATTAAATTTTGGGAGAAAATTAAAAAATGGCTAAAAGAAATTTTAAATCAGGAGTTTGAACTGCGACCAGAGACATACAGGTGAAACTCGAAAAATTAGAATATCGTGCAAAAGTTTATTTATTTCAGTAATGCAACTTAAAAGGTGAAACTAATATATGAGATAGACTCATTACATGCAAAGTGAGATAGTTCAAGCCTTGATTTGTCATAATTTTGATGATTATGGCTTACAGCTCATGAAAACCCCAAATTCACAATCTCAGAAAATTAGAATATTACATGAAATCAATAAAACAAGGATTGTACATAGAACAATATCGGACCTCTGAAAAGTATAAGCATGCATATGTACTCAGTACTTGGTTTGGGCCCCTTTTGCATCAATTACTGCCTCAATGCGGCATGGCATGGATGCTATCAGTCTGTGGCACTGCTGAGGTGTTATGGAAGACCAGGATGCTTCAATAGCGGCCTTCAGCTCTTCTGCATTGTTCGGTCTCATGTCTCTCATCTTTCTCCTGGCAATGCCCCATAAATTCTCTATGGGGTTCAGGTCAGGCGAGTTTGCTGGCCAATCAAGCACAGTAATCCCATGGTCATTGAACCAGGTTTTGGTACTTTTGGCAGTGTGGGCAGGTGCCAGGTCCTGCTGGAAAATGAAGTCAGCATCCCCATAAAGCTCGTCTGCGGAAGGAAGCATGAAGTGCTCCAAAATCTCCTGATAGACAGCTGCATTGACCCTGGACTTAATGAAGCACAGTGGACCAACACCAGCAGATGACATGGCTCCCCAAATCAACACAGACTGTGGAAACTTCACACTGGACTTCAAGCATCTTGCAGTGTGTGCCTCTCCATTCTTCCTCCAGACTCTGGGTCCTTGGTTTCCAAATGAGATGCAAAAGTTGCTCTCATCAGAAAAGATGACTTTTTTTCTTTAGCCCAGGTAAGACGCTTCTGATGTTGTTTGTTGTTCAGGAGCGGCTTGACAAGAGGAATACGACATTTGAAGCCCATGTCCAGGATCCGTCTGTGTGTGGTGGTTCTTGATGCACTGACTCCAGCCTCAGTCCACTCCTTGTGAAAGTCCCCAACACTTTTGAATGGCCTTTTCCTGGCAATCCTCTCCATCCTTGCTGCTTGTGCACCTTTTTCTTCCACACTTTTCCCTTCCACATAACTTTCTATTAATGTGCTTTGATACAGCACTTTGGGAACATCCAACTTCTTTTGCAATTACCTTTTGAGGCTTTCCCTCCTTATGGAGGGTGTCAATGATGGTTTTCTGCACAACTGTCAGATCAGCAGTCTTTCCCATGATTGTGATTCCTACTGAACCAGACTGAGAGACCATTTAAAGGCTCAGGAACCCTTTGCAGGTGTTATGGCTTAATTAGCTGATTAGAGTGGGACACTTTGAGCCTAGAATATGGAACCTTTTGACAATATTCTAATTTTCTGAGATTGTGAATTTGGGGTTTTCATGAGCTGTAAGCCATAATCATCAAAAGTATGACAAATCAAGGCTTGAACTATCTTGCTTTGCATGTAATGAGTCTATCTCATATATTAGTTTCACCTTTTAAGTTGCATTACTGAAATAAATGAACTTTTGCACGATATTCTAATTTTTCGAGTTTCACCTGTACTTGCTCGGCTCCAGGCCGGAAAACATCAAAAAAGATTCGTGGTATTTCGTATTACATATTATTACAGCAGTGAGAATAACATTTGCTCAGTTTTGGAAAGACAAAAATATCCCACCAGATCAAGCAATAATAAAAAAGATACTGGACTGTGCAGAAGCAGATAGACTGACAAAAAAATTGAAAGATAAAGATCAAACGCCAACATTTTTATCTTGGGAAAAATGGTATAATTGGCTATTGAAAAGAAAAGAACAATTAGAATAATATAAGTAGGCGTTGTGTGTATATATATATATATATATATATATATATATATAGAGAGAGAGAGAGAGAGAGAGAGAGAGAGAGAGAGAGAGAGAGAGACAGAGAGAGAGAGAGAGAGAGAGAGACAGAGGGAAAATATTCTACTACTTATATAAAGTGAGGTCGAATAGACCTTTACTTTTACTTTACTTTTATTAGACTTCTATACCGCCCTTCTCCTGAAGGACTCAGGGCGGTGTACAGCCATATTAAAACACATAAAATTTACAAAATTTAAAAACCATTAAAATCAAATATACAAAAATTTGGCCCACAAATTAAAAAAAAACTTACATACACCCATTAAAATTCATATTCATGTTAGGCCAGCCCGGCTTGTTGAAACAAAAGGGTCTTCAGGGCGCAGCGAAAGGTGCGCAGGTCGGGGATCATACGCACATCTAGGGGCAGCTCGTTCCAGAGGGCTGGTGACCCCACAGAGAAGGATCTCCCCCTGGGCGTCGCCAGTTGACATTGTTTGGCCGATGGCACCCTGAGGAGCCCCTCTCTGTGAGAGCATATTAGCCGGTGGGAGGCTGTCGGCGGCAGAAGGCGGTCTCGTATATACCCCGGTCCTAAGCCATGGAGCGCTTTAAAGGTGGTGACCAACACCTTGAATCGCACCCGGAAGACCACTGGGAGCCAGTGCAGCTCGCGCAGGAGAGGTGTTACGTGGGTGCAACGAGTCACCCCCATAATCACCTGCGCGGCTGTATTCTGGACCAGTTGGAGCCCCCGAGTGCTCTTCAAGGGGAGCCCCATGTAGAGAGTGTTACAGTAGTCCAGACGGGACATGACGAGGACATGAGTGACTGTGCGCAGGGCATCCTGGTCCAGAAAGGGACGCAACTGGCGTATCAGGCGAACCTGATAAAAAGCTCCCCTGGCCACGGCCGTCATATGATCTTCCAAAGACAGCCGTGTATCCAGGAGAACACCCAAGTTGCAAGCCCTCTCTGAGGGGGCCAATATCTTGCCCCCAATAGTCAGTGATGGAACCAGCTGACTATACCAGGACGCCGGGAGCCACAGCCACTCGGTCTTGGAAGGGTTGAGCCTGAGCTTGTTTCTCCCCATCCAGATCCGCACGGCCTCCAGGCACCGGGACATCACGTCAAGGGCATCATTGGGATGGTCCGGGGTGGAGATGTACAGCTGGGTGTCGTCAGCGTACTGGTGGAACTTCACCCCGAAACCACGGATGATCTCACCCAGCAGCTTCACATAAATGTTGAACAGAAGGGGCGAGAGGACTGACCCTTGCGGCACCCCACAAACAAGGCGCCTTGAGGTCGACCTCTGTCCCCCTGCCAACACAAACTGCGTACGGTCGGAGAGGAAGGAGGAGAACCACCGCAAAATGGTGCCCCCCACTCCCAACCCCTCCAATCGTCGCAGCATGATACCATGGTCGATGGTATCAAAAGCCACTGAGAGGTCTAATAGGACCAGGACAGAGGAACAGCCCCTGTCCCGAGCCCTCCAGAGATCATAAACCAATGCGACCAATGCTGTTTCCGTGCTGTACCCCGGCCTGAAGCCCGACTGGTACGGGTCTAGATAGACAGCTTCATCCAGGTACTGGGGAAGTTGTCGCACCACCACACTCTCAACAACCTTCGCCACAAAGCTGACTGTCAGGTTTCGGTTCTGTCTTAAATGAGTTCCATTATCAAGCTCAAAGTCTCTAATAAATCACTTTTTATTAAGAACAGAAATAGCCGACATTCCTAACTCTAATTGCTGCCAAACTGGCTCCTCCTCCCAACCCCCTCCTCTTCCGCTCTCCAGCCCGAATCCCATTGGCCATCATGCAGATCCATCTCTACGTCCCGGCACGTACTTCTCACAGGAATGTGGCCCCCACCCTCGTTCCCCAGGAAACCCTATCTGTTGCATGCAGAAAACTAGGTAAAAGTTCATCTCAGCAATAAATCAGCGCTTCTGGTCTTTGCTTCATGTCTTCATGTCAGAACTGGAAGAGAGCCTAATTTGGAACGCTGACATCCGGCCCCTCTCCCTTCACTTCTGCGACATCAACTATCCCATAGGGATAAACACAAGAAGATTAGTCCCATCAGCCCGTCCCCGGCTGTGCACCCCCCCCTCCCGGCTTTCCCGGGTGGTCTGCATGGAATTTTGCTATAAGGCGATCAGCTTGGATGTTTGCACTCTTCACCCAGGAAGCCTCTGACAATGGGTAACCCTTCCATTTAATTAAGTACTGAAGGCGCCCCCTGTGCCATCTTGAATCAAGAATCCGCTACACTTCGTAGTGCGTTTGGCCCCCAACAACCAGGGGTCCAGGGGGTTCACGTGGCGTTGGCATTAAAGTAGACCCCACTACAGGCTTTAGAAGGCTACTGTGAAAAACGGGGTGAATTTTCCCCAAAAGCCGTGGCAACTGCAATTGCACTGTAACGGGGTTGATTATTTTTATTATAGGAAATGGTCCTATAAATTTTGGGCCCAATTTCCTGCTCGGGAGTCTAAGTCTCAAGTACTTGGTGGAGAGGTAAACTTTCTCTCCCAGCTGAAATGGTCTTTGGGGAGTTCGGTGCTTGTCTGCTTGGTCCTTATAGGATTGAGCCGCCTTTGCCAGCGCCCTCTTAACATTTTCCCAAGTTTGTCTCAACATTGCCATCCAGTCGGTCAAACTGACTGAGGAAGGGGGCTCCCTCGGGTATTCTGGCATGGGAACAAAATCCATGCCACTCACTATTTTGAACGGGGTTAGCCCCGTGCTGCTGTGGACAGCATTATTATATGCAACCTCCGCAAAAGATAGGAGGTCTGCCCAATTGGACTGCTGGTAGTCGACGTAGCATCTTAAATACTGTTCTATCATAGCGTTCAGTCTTTCTGCCCCCCCATTGGTGCTCGGGTGAAAAGCTGAGCTGAGCCCTTGGGATGAACCTATGGATCGTAGAAACTCCCTCCAGAACTTTGCTGTGAACTGGACCCCTCTGTCGGAAATGATTCTCCTGGGGACTCCATGTAGGCGGTAAATGTGCTTCAGGAACAGTTTGGATAACTGACGGGCTGAAGGCAGTCCACTACAAGGAATGAAATGTGCCTGTTTGGAGAATAAGTCTATTACAGTCCAGATCACTGTATTTCCACTGCTCCTCGGTAGGTCTACTATAAAGTCCATTGCAATCTCCTCCCATGGTCTTGTTGGCTCAGCTACTGGTTGCAACAATCCAGGCGGGCACCCTGGCCTTGTCTTCATCGTGGCACAAATGGTGCAGCTTTTTACATAACTGTCCATGTCCTTTCTCATATGTGGCCACCAGAACTGCCTTCGTACTAGGTGCAGAGTCTTTAGGAACCCGAAGTGTCCTGCTGGTTTAACGTCGTGGCTCCTCTTGAGAATCAGGATGCGTAAACTCTGTGGGACATAGAGTTTTGTCCCCCTCCATGCTAGTTCATCTCTTTTTGTCAAGAGATGTTGATTGTCCCGATACCAGGGGTCGGTCAGCGTTTCATTTTTTAATTTTGCAGTTAAGTCACTTGCAAGTTGGCCTTGCTGGTCACGTCGTTGCCGTCTGGTGATCACTTGGGCCGCAGCTTGGGTGGAGGGGATGATGGCATTCACTACCTGCTCCCGCTCACTGTTGTATTGGGGCATCCGGGAGAGGGCATCAGCCAGGAAATTTCTCCCTCCTGGGATGTGCTTAAGCTCGAAATTGAAACGATTGAAGTATTGTGCCCACCGCACTTGCCTGGGCGACAGTTTTCGTGGGGTTTTTAGAGCCTCTAGGTTTTTATGATCAGTCCAGACTTCAAATGGTTTCTGGCCTCCCTCTAGAAGGTGCCGCCAGGTCAACAAGGCCCACCTTACTGCAAACGCTTCCTTCTCCCATGCCGCCCATCGCCTCTCCGTATCGGTGAGTTTGCGGGAGGTGTAGGCGCAGGGTTGTAGATCACCTTGGTTGTTCTTTTGGAGTAACACGGCTCCTACTGCCACATCACTTGCGTCTGCTTGGATGACAAAAGGCTGTTCCGGATCCGGGTGTTTTAAGACAGGTTCTTTCGCGAACAGTCCTTTTAGCATCTCAAATGCCTGTTGGCAGGTCAGGTCCCACTGTAGGGGTTGTCCCGGGCGAGGTTTCATCGCTGGGCTTCCTGTCTTTAGGAGGTCCGTCAAAGGTTTGGCAATCTTCGCGAACGAGGGGATGAATTGTCTGTAGAAGTTCGCAAAGCCTAGAAAACTTTGCAGTTGTCTGCGGGTGCGAGGGGGCTGCCATTGTAGAACTGATTGGACCTTGGCTGGGTCCATCTCTATCCCCTCATTTGATACTCGGTAGCCCAGGTAGTCTAGCCGTGATTGGTGGAAATCGCATTTTGGCAGTTTGACATATAGGTTTGCCCGTAGCAGTTTTTTCAGTACTTGGCGGACGAGGGGTATGTGTTCGTCTATGGTCTCCGTGTAGATAAGAATATCATCCAGGTAGACGAGGACCCCTTTGTAGAGGTGTTCATGTAAGACTTCGTTTATTAACTGCATGAATACTGCCGGGGCTCCTTGCAATCCAAAAGGCATTACTTTAAACTGGAAACTACCCAGGGGGCAGTTGAATGCTGTTTTCCATTCATCTCCTGCCTTTATGCGTACTCGGTAATAAGCTTCTCGAAGGTCTAGTTTGGTGAAAACCTTCCCTTTAGCTAGGTGGGCTAACATGTCTTTCATGAGGGGAAGGGGGTACAAGTTGTGTACGCAAACAGCGTTGAGACTTCGAAAGTCGACCACCAGTCTCATGGAGCCGTCCTTTTTCTCTTTAAACATGACCGGCGCCGCTACCCTTGGTTTCACTGGCTCAATAAATCCCCTTTGTAAGTTTTTGTCTATGTAGTCCCGCATTTCCTGCATTTCTCGGGGCGCCATGGCATACATTTTAGGTTTGGGTAGTTTCGCTCCTGGGATAATCTCGATGGCACAATCGGTCTCGCGGTGGGGGGGCAGAATGTCACACTCGGCCTCGCTGAATACCCCCGCAAGGTCTTGGTACTCCCTTGGGATCTGGTTTGCGTTACAAGCGGTGGTGGGTGCGGCTGCCAATTGCTTTGCTGCACCTTCTGGGAGGGACCCTTGTGTTGGTGGTGTTTTCTTCTGTAGTGGTTGGGGTTTCAGCGTGGGAGGGAATTCTTCTGGTCGGGGCGGCAGGGGTTGGGGCCCCTTTGCTATTCTCAGCCTGCGGGTTCCCTCTTGCCACCAAATGATTGGGCCCCATTTGTCGAGCCATGAGAGTCCCAATATGACTGGTTCTGTCATCTTGGGGGCTATTATGAAGCGGATCGTCTCCCAGTGATCTGCGAGTTCTAGTCTCACGGGTTCAGTCAAGTGTGTGGCGTATGTTCCTCCCACTAGGGACCCATCAACTTGCTCGAAGCGAATTGGTTGTTTGAGCTGTTTAGCTCGGATTCCCAATTTTAGAACTGTGGGTAGGTTGATTAGGCACCGTGTGCTACCCGAGTCTATTAGGGCTTGGAAAGTCTCTTGGGCCCCTGTTTTGGGGGCTGTTAGGCGTATGGGGAAAAGAAAAGGATGGACGGGTCCACTCACCATCGGGTCATCCTCGCCTTCGTCTTCCGTGTCATAGGGTTCGGGGGACTGATCTCCCTCCACTGGGATTCCTCTGGTTTCAGTCAGATGAGCGAAAAACTCAGGGATTTGGGGAGCTTCCCGCGGTACGTGGCTGACGCGCTTGGGCCCTCGTTCCGGTCGTGCTTTGGGCGGTGGAGCTGGTCCCGGTCTAGGCGTTCCACATCTTGCTGCTCTGTCAGGTTTCGGTTCTGTCTTAAATGAGTTCCATTATCAAGCGCAAAGTCTCTAATAAATCACTTTTTATTAAGAACAGAAATAGCCGACATTCCTAACTCTAATTGCTGCCAAACTGGCTCCTCCTCCCAACCCCCTCCTCTTCCGCTCTCCAGCCCGAATCCCATTGGCCATCATGCAGATCCATCTCTACGTCCCGGCACGTACTTCTCACAGGAATGTGGCCCCCACCCTCGTTCCCCAGGAAACCCTATCTGTTGCATGCAGAAAACTAGGTAAAAGTTCATCTCAGCAATAAATCAGCGCTTCTGGTCTTTGCTTCATGTCTTCATGTCAGAACTGGAAGAGAGCCTAATTTGGAACGCTGACACTGACGATAGTTTGCTAGTACAGCCGGGTCCAGGGAGGGCTTCTTGAGGAGTGGCTTCACCACCGCCTCTTTCAGAGAGGTAGGGAAGAAACCCTCATTCAAAGAAGCATTAATAATCCCCTGGAGCCAGCCTTGTGTAACCGCCCGGGAGGCCAGCACCAACCAGGAGGGACACGGGTCCAATAAATATGTGGCAGGGCTAAGCCTACCCAGAATCCTGTCCACGTCCTCGGGAGTCACAGGGTCAAACCCCTCCCAGATAACATTCACAAGACCCACCTCTGTCACCCCATCTGGATCTACCCAATCTGAGTCCAGGCCTTCCCGAATCTGAGTGACTTTGTCATGCAGGAATTGCACAAAATCCTCAGCCCTGCCCTGCAAGGGGTCTTCCCTCACTCCCAGATGAAGGAGGGAGCGGGTCACCCTAAACAGGGCTGCTGGGCAGTTCTCTGCAGACCCGATAAGAGCAGAAAAATAGTTAGATTTTGCCGCTCTTATTGCCACTAGGTAGATCTTAATATGAGACCTCACCAGTGTTCGGTCAGATTCGGAGCGGCTGGCCCTCCAGTCGCTCTCCAGGTGTCTTTTCCGGCGCTTCATCTCCCTCAGCTCCTCGGAGAACCAGGGAGCCACCTGGGATCGGCACCGGGTCAGAGGCCGCAAAGGCACAACGCGGTCCAAAGCTCCAGCGGCCGCCCTATCCCAGGCAGCCACCAGTTCTTCAGCCGAGTTGTGTGCCAGAGCCTCAGGGAATGGCCCAAGCTCCGTCAGGAACCTATCCGGATCCATCAGGCACCTGGGGTGGAACCACCTTGTCGGTTCTGCCTCCCTGCGGCGAGGTGTGGTGGTACGAAAGTCGAGTCGAAGGAGTGAGTGATCTGACCATGACAAGGGTTCAATAACTATATCCCCTATTTCTAGATCACTCAACCACTGACCTGAGACAAAACACAAGTCCAGAGTGTGTCCCCCCGTGTTGGTAGGGCCATGAACTAACTGGGTCAGGTCCGTGGCCATCATGGAAGCCATGAACTCCCAAGTTGCCCCAGATGCTTCACCGACAGATGGCAGATTGAAATCCCCCATGACCATAAATCTGGGGGTATCAACCGCCACCCCAGCTATCATGTTGAGCAGCTCGGGCAGGGCTGCTGCCACGTGGCAGGGAACCAGGTACGCAATCAGCAGGCCTATCTGCACCCCACGACCCCACTTCACAAGGAGGGACTCACATCCAGCTATCTGAGGTACAGTGGCTTCCCTCGGACAAAGACCTTCCTTAATAATAACCGCCACCTCCACCCCGCCCCTTCCCTGAGCCCTTGGCCGATGGAATGCACAGAAACCTGGTGGGCACAATTCAACGAGGGGAACCCCCCCTCTTGACCCAACCAGGTCTCCGTAATACCAGCCAGGTCCGCACCCCCCTCCTGCACCAGATCACAAATGAGGGGGGCTTTATTTACAACGGACCTGACGTTGCACAACATCAACTGAAGGCCCAGGCCCTGAGGGTCTGAGCAACCCAGGGAACGAGAAGAGCATTGGGGGTCGGAGCGCGCAATCACTCGAAGATAGCAAGTGCGCACTCCCACAACACAATATGGCCCCCTGCTCCCACCATATCTGCCCCTCCCACCCACAGTCCGGATGGAACAGCCCTCACCAGTATGGGATCTGGCCCCCTCCCTGACCCCCAACCCCACACCCCCAAAGCCAATGCCCCTTGCTGGCCCCGGCCCCGGCCCCGACCCCGGTGGGTTGCCCCCCAATCCCGCCCTGGCCATATCCACAACACCCTCCCTCCTACCCCTTAAAAACCTAATTAAAAAATTATACAAAGAACCCCTTTTAAAAACCCCAACACCTTCGTGCCACCTCTCGGGATCTCAGGACCCGTCCTTGAGGTATTTCTTGGCAAGGCCAGTGGGCCACATCCAGGAATGGGGGGCATTCCTGAGGGCAACCAATTCCGCGCTCGTATAGGACCGTAAAAATGTCATCGGTCAGAAAGGCGGGTATGACAATGGAGAATGAGGTCACAGATGTAAGATGTAAGGCCAATAGTCCAGTCCAGCAGTCAATCATCCATTCCCAATGTTCTCTCACAACACCCAGGAGTGCCAGGAGATGACCACCATCGCCATCCTCTCACTACGGCGTGGTACTGTTAGGAGGCCAAGTACTGCCGGTCCTCGCTGCCCTCTCACAGCAGCGAGGTCTAGACCAGCAAACAAGGGCCTCTGCCACAACTGCCCTCTCACGGTGGGTGGATATCAGCCCCTCGGGGATTGGCCAGTCCAGGACATAGAGAAGGAAGTCCAGGGCAGTCGATGACATCCCCCCCAGGCAGGGCGGAAAGTGGAAAGTTCGGGGGGCGCCCGAGGGCAGAGTCCAGCAACAGCCCCAGGCGTCCACAACCCCCGACTCCGCTGCATAGCGGGAGGCTATGGCGGGAGGCAAGCCAGCTGTGAAGAGCATAATAGCTCAAAGACAAACGCCCCCCCGCGGCAGATCCAAACCCTACGCCGCGGTCCATAACAAAAGCGATGGCAGCGGGACAGGGTCCAGCACATGCTCCCCCTGGGACCTGATTGATTTATAAGTTTAAAATAGGTTGTTCTGTCTCCCCCGGAATGTATTATGAATTGATTGTATAGGTTTATGCTAAATATTAAGTTTACTAAGGTATTGTTTACATTTATTTATGTTTATTGTTTTGTTGTCTTGTTCTTTTATGTCTCTGTGTTCTCTTCTTTTTTATAAATGTAAATAAAGATTTTTTTAAAAAAAAAAAAGAAAGAAAGGGGAGAAGGGGGATGGTTTGGGGAGCTTTGAATTACTGAAGGAAAGCCCGGGCTTTTCAGATTCGGGATTTCCCAGATGTGCCAGTTTACCTATTCTAGTAAAGAGAACTTTGGAAAATGCCTGCTTCTGAGTCTTTACTGGGAGTTGGAGGTTTTCTGGAATGCTGACAGCAGGTTTGCAAAGCAGGTTTTATCTCCTCTGGCACAAACTGATCAACAAAGCAATAAAGCAATGGATAAAATTGTCAGAGCTAACATCCGGTGCTCCCCACCACCTTTTAACTGTTCCCGCCACCCCACTCTCTCTTATGTGCGTATGCACAACACCACGTGGCTCCTGGAGATTAAAGCATCCGTCTCTCAGCTGGGGAGCTTTCCTGCTCCTCCATGACCCAGCGCAGAGCTGTCTGCTGCTCTGGTTTTGTCTCTCTGCTGGAGGGCTTTCCGGCTCCCTCATGTCGACCCGCAATGCCGTCAGCTGCTTTGGTCCCGCCACCGCCACGTTTTACATTCCAACAATGCCAGTGGCCTGGTCCCTTCAGTGTAAATGGCCACGCTGCCAATGCTGACACCCAGCTGGTGAGCGCGCTCCAAGGCAGCCGAACATGCTCCCGCCGTAGCTCCCCCTGCCAGAATGGCAGCTCCGGGCATGCCGGAGCTGACATGCGGCCCCTTTACCACAGAGACAGCATCTGGAAGATAAAGGCTTTTGTCAGTGGGCAGATGGAGAGCCCTTTCCCCCGGTTTAGTTGGATGCTTGTGGTGGAACTTGGTAACTAGCTGAGGTGCCTAGACATCTGTACTGGGACCCCATGAGGCTTCCGACAGGGGATATCCCTTCCATAGGATAAGGTACTGTAACTGTCCCCTATGCCATCAGGTGTCTAGGATGTCTTTTACTTCATAATACCGTTCCCCGCCCACAGTGACAGGTGGAGGTGACTGTGTGGGAACTTCTCTGATTTGAGATGGCCGGACTGGCCAGACTAAGCTGCAGTGGAAGACCGGATGCATTTTCCCCAACAACCGGGGAAGTTTCAGCTGCACCGTGACGGGATTAATAACCTTCACAATGGGAAAAGGTCCAATGTATTTAGGGCCAAGTTTCTTAAACGGCATAGTCAACTTGAGATATTTGGTGGAGAGGTATACTCTCTGACCCACATAGAAAGGCATTTGTACCCTCCACTTTTTTTCTGCTTGATTTTTATATTTTGTGGCTGAGTGGCGTAACGCGTTTCTCACCACTGTCCATACTTTCTGCATCCGGGCTATCCAATTCTGCATACTCATATCATCTGTGGCCACCTGTGGACATTTGGGAATTGGAACAAACTCCCCCCCCTCCCCGTAGCTACGTGGAAAGGGGTAAACCCCATACTGCTGTGCAGGACGTTATTATATGCCACTTCAGCGAAGGGGAGTAGGTCAGCCCAATCGGTCTGCTGATATTTAACGTAACACCGTAAGTAGCGTTCCACCATTTCATTCGTTCTTTCTGCAGCTCCATTGGTCACAGGATAGAACACTGAGCTAAGGCCCTGGGATGACCCTATCATTGCTATAAACCGATGCCAGAACCGGGCGGTAAATTGGACCTCCCGGTCAGATATTATTCTCCTAGGGATTCCATGGAGTCAATATATATGCGTAATAAACCATTTGACCAACTTCCTAGTGACAGGAAATAAGGATGCCAAACACACAAGATGGTTAGAATCCTGTTTATTCACACTGGCACTTACTGACCACCACAATTAAGCAAATGGATATATTGTTAGAGCTACTGCTCTGTGCTCCCCACCACCTTTTCAAGCCTCTCACACCGCCCCACCTACACACGCGGTCCCAGCCTCATGACCTGAAAGCCCAGTGCGCCCACCTCCCAGCTGGGTGTGCCGCTGCTGCTCTGCTTCTCCACGGCTCAGCTGTGATCACGACAGTCCGCCTCTCAGCTGTTTTCGCGCACATCCACTGTTCACTGCCTGATGCTGGCTGAATATGCATTTCTTGCCGGCTATCTGTGTAGGAGACCGCTTGCAGCTGTCCTGGGAGGTCGCGGTCTGTATCCCCCCCTCGGTGGACCAGCCGTTCTCTGTTCTGTGTTCCCCATCGTGGTCCCTGCCGGAATGGCAGCCCCATGTCAACTTGCAAAGCTTTCAAGTTGCCATAAGCAGGGGGGGGAGAACTGACGGAGCTGCTTCATTGCCCTAACTGAAACTACATTCCACAAATGCCTTTCTATAGCTTGTGTCCTAGGTTACCGGAGGAAACAGGAGGGGTGTGGGTTTCACAGCCCACCAACGTGGTCAATTGGAGAATGCAATTTGTGACATGCCCAGGGAGGAGGGAGGAGACAGGGTCATGGGGGACCGTAAATCTATGTGAGGTCAGTTCTGGCTGCATCAGAGTATTGCCAGAATGGTGCTCCTAATAAATGACTATTTCTTTTGAAGTTTGGCTCGTGGCTCATGAATTAATTAGAGCATCTTTCAGAAATTTCAAAGACAGAACTCCTTTTAAAATCTACCAAGAGCACCAGGTTTCCTGAATCTTGGACTCTCCAATCACTCCCCGATATCTGGGGTGCCTGGAGGGAAAATCAGGCAACCATGGTAGAGGACGGGCTATCTGAAGAGAGCCTGATTGCAGCCAGAGTGCAGCCTCCCTCAGACATCAAAGCTGAGATACCTGCTCCAGCAGCGGAAGCAAGAAGAGATGAGTATTGGTGGGAGTTAATCCCTAAAGCAGCTGAGGTTGAGTTCCCCCACCCCAATGTCCGGAAAACAGGGAAGCCCCTGAGCGAGCTAGGAAGAGTGGAGTGGATGCTGGACTATCAAGCTTTGTCTCTTTCCATCCTCTTTATTTTCCCCATTGTTAATTTCAATATACTCTCCAAAAATCTCCTTTTTATTGTTACTGTCCTCATGTTCAATTAATTTTACATAATTAATCTCATTGTCTTTAACTTCTTCTTTGGTTTCAATCTCTGCATCTTGTATCTCTGTCTTTAATTGCTTGTCAGATTGAACGTGTTCTATCTCAGTTATTAAGTCCTCAGATTTCGACTTTCCATGCAACAATGTCTTCATTTCCCTTATTTCCGTTTTCAAAGTCGAATACATCATTATAATCATCTCTCTGATTTCTTGCTCCATTTTACTCTTTCCAAATTAGTCTTATTCCAATTTTAAAAGTCTCGTTATAAATCTCTTTTCCTTTTCTTTCTTCCTCCAAAGTCAAACCGTTTGGAAACAGAAAAATCCTCCTCCAAAGTTCTCACCACTATTATCTCAGACAGAGTTCAGAATTTTCCAAAACAAAAGTTACAAGTTGCACCGTTCTTTTCCTCCTGAAGATGTCTCTCTACAATCCACAATTCTTATAGGCAATTTAACATGGTATCCATTTTGTTTCAATTAACAATTTTACTAGTTTCTTTTCTTCTCTTTCACTTTGAAAATATCCACTCAGTCTAGTCCAGTCCCAATTAAGCAATACTTTCTTTTCTCTCTTTTTTTCTTTATATTTGTTCAATTTATAAAAACACTTCTGTTACAGGGGCTTATTTCAGTTCTCTTTTGTTTATCTTAATCTTCAAAAAAGAGGAAAAAAGGATCTGCTTATATTTTTCCAATCCTTTTTCCATATTTAGGGTTATTTCTTCTAATCTTTGGTGTTCTCCAAATAATTTCCTTCCAAAAGTCAATTTTCTTTTCGGGTTTTTATCCCTTTAAATTCTGCTTCCAACCTACTCTTTCTTCCCCCTGTGCCCTTTAGCCACCAATTTCTCGCTGGGGGTTTTCCAAATTTAAAAGCTTTTTAGTGCTGTTACTTCATCTGGGTTGGCTGTCACTCACCCAGCTTCAAAACTCCGTTCCTTTCACTGCTCCTGCTCGTTGCTTGGCCCGGTTGCCCCAGCTTTGTGACAGCCGCAGTGGCTACTGCCCCCGCTGCCGATTCAGAGAGAAAATCCTCTGACCTTCGAGGAACTTGCCTGTTCTTCTCGGTGTCCGAGGTGCCTCTCCTTCCCCATCCCTACAGGACGGTTCTGGTCCAAAGACCGCTCGACAGCAGTTTGTCAGTCCGGGTTTTCGCGGAGCTCATCGGAGCCTGCTAATTCCCTGACTGTCTTGCTGCAATGCTTCCGGTGTTCTCATCTCTGTTAGTTCTTGTGGGGTCATTGAATACATCTTGGGCTTAGGCAATACAGCCCCGGGGAGGATATCTATCCCACAATCAGGGGGTTGGTGGGGAGGTAAGATGTCATACTCCCTCTCTGCATAGTGCACTGCACTATGGTACTTGTTAAGGATATTCTTGGCTCATAACCAATGTTATGGGTTATTGAGCAGAGTACCCCTTGAGTATGCACATGAAAGCGGCTGAGAGTGAATAACCACAGTTAATATAGTGACACACTGAGTTGTGGTAGTCTTTTACTTTTTAGAAAAAAGTAAAGCAAAGTCCAATAACAATCCAAGTCATACACAGATAAGGCAATAGTTAAAATATCAATTCAGGGATATTCCAAGTACAAAGTCTTCTTACCAGTTGTTGTCGTTACACAATAAAACAGTTCTTCTTGAGTTTCCACCCCCTCGCGTGTCGCCTTGCCTATACCCCGTGCCACCTCCACCGCTACGTCTTGCTGTTTTGCCGTAGAATGTTGTGAGTAATATCCTCCATCGGTCCTCCACCGTTTCTCCTTCCCGTCCCCTCCGTATGCCGAGCACGCCGTAGACATATTAGTATTGCCCGATGGTTTCCATGGGTATTTTTTATGGAACCGGCGTGTTAACCGGTCAGCTGTGGTGTCTGTCGCTAGAACAAAGGTGGCTTCCTCTAGTGCAGTGGTTCTCAACCTTCCTAATGCCGCGACCCATTAATACAGTTCCTCATGTTGTGGTGACCCCCAACCAGGGGTGGGTTCTAAAATATTTTACTATCGGTTCTGTGGGCGTGGCTTATTTTGTGGGCGTGGCTTGGAGGTCATGTGACTGGGTGGCCATGGCTATGTGTATAGGGACTACTCAGCGGGCTGAAAAAAGTCATTTCTGACAGATCCTTGCACTTTTGACTGGTCCTCACACTTATGACCATCCTCACATTTATGCCCGTGCAGCATTCTTAACAACCATGTCACCCATTTCACAACTGCTTCTCTTCACCATGGTGATAAGATAGGGCAAAAAACGTAAAATGTGAGGACAGTCGTAAATTCGAGGACTGGTCAAAAGTGCGAGGACCAGTCAAAAATAACTTTTTCAGCCCTCTGAGTAGTCCATATGCATAAAAGGATACAGCAACAGAGAGGGATGAAGGAAGGGAAGGGAAATTAGAGTAGGAGTGAGGGTAAGAGAGGGAGGAAGAGAGGAGGAGAAGGAGAAAGGAAGAGGAAGTAGGGAGGAGAAGAGGGGGGGGGAAGAGAAAGTAAGAATGAAAGAAAAGAGAGAGGTGGTAGGTTTGAGGAGAAAGATTGCTGTACAATAAAAAAGATGAAAGGGAAGAAAACCAACCCCAAACAAATATAAAGATATTAAGATAAAGAATGAATTGTTAAACTTTAAAGAATAAAAGAGAACAAATATGAATAAATAGCAATAATTAGAAACACACATACAAACATACAATGCATTTTCTTTGAACAGAGTATTTGGCCGTTTAACAAATTTAAACACTGTTTAGTCATTTCAATTAAATTTACAATTTCTATATTTCCTTTTTGCCATATTTATTCCTCATCTATTTTTTTAAAAAACCAATATTACCCTTCATCCTCATCTCTAATCTTAATCAAATTCAATTTTTCCCTTCTATATTATACCCCTTCCCATTGTCATCTATTTTTATATCCATCCTCACATTGGTTAATTATGTAATTATGTAATACAGTTGTTTAATACAAATTCAACATTTTAATATAAATCAATTAGTTATATAACTATCTTTTTTGTATATCAATCAATATGAACATGAATATTCCAATTATTTCCATGCAATCCAATTTCTTACAAATCAATTAATTATATTTACCAATAATAATAAACCAAATAATTTCCCCCATATATTCCTCCAAACCACAACTTAACTATTTCTGCTTTCAACACAATATACAATTAATAGTATCTCAATTATTACAATTCCCTAGTTAAATAGAGCTTTTTTTCTTTTGTGTTTTAAAATCTTGAACCTCCTCTTTTGCCCTAAATTTCCCATTGTTTGCAGTTTTGCACCTACCTTTTTTGGTGAGGAAAAAGAAAAAGAAAAAAAGAAATCTCTCTTTGCCTCATTTTGTCACGTTGCAGCAAAGACCCTTACTTTCAGTTTTGGTTTTTCAGCGTAGCTAGGGGAAAAAAAAATCTGCTCCTCTCTTTGCAACTAGCAACAGAGCCCTCCGCAAAACAGCTGAGAGCAAATCAGCTGAGAGTCCGGAGGCTGATCAAATCAATTTATGGTAATTAACCTATGCTGAAGCTGAAAGGGGCTGTTTTTTTCTATTTTTGCAGGCACCGGTCTTCTCATTTGTTTTCTTTTAACACTGATCAGCTGTAGGGTGCCCCTTTGAAGCCCCGCGGCAAGTATTTAAATGGTTTGTTTCCCTCTAGCCATCAGCTGGGACTCCGGAGGCAGCAATGGATTGGGAGTGGGCGGGGTAAGCGAACGGCAAACGGCGATCCAACAGAGGCAGAGGGTGAGGGTGAGTGAAGGCGTGGGGGGGGGTGAGAGAGGGCTTTGGCGACCCCTGTGAAATGGCCATTCGACCCCCAAAGGGGTCGTGACCCCCAGGTTGAGAACCGCTGCTCTAGTGGATATCCCTTCCACCTCATTAAGTATTGCAATCTACCACGGTGGATTCAGGAATCTAGGATATCCTCCACCTCGTAATGTTCCCCATGTACTGGTGGGGGTGGGGTTGGTGTGGGTCTCACAGTAGTTACAGGTTTAAGGAGACTGCTATGAAACACCAGATGGATTTTCCCTAACAGGGGCGGAAGTTTCAGACTGACTGACTGGATTAATAATTTTTTTGATGGGGAAGGGACCTAGGTATTTGGGTCCCAATTTCCGATTAGGTAATCGGAGTTTGATATATTTAGTGGACAGGTAGACCATATCCCCGATTTTAAAAGGTTTTGATATGACTCGTTTTTTGTCGGCTTGGATTTTATATTCAGCTGCCACTTTATCAAGGGCAGATCTTACTTGCGGCCATAGAGTTTGTATTTTCTCTCCCCACTCACTAGGCGCTATTTCTGGTTGTGTAGGCCTGAGTTCTGGGATGGCGACCAAGTCTTGTCCAGTAACTATTTGAAATGGCGTATATCCAGTGCTGCGATGTACCGCATTGTTATACGCCACCTCGGCGAAAGGTAATAGAGCGGCCCAGGCTGTCTGTTGGTACGAAACATAGCTTCTTAAATAGCGTTCCACCACTGCATTAGTCCTTTCGGCAGTGTCATTGGTACTAGGGTGGAACGCTGAACTAAGTCCTTGAGTGGAACCTATTAATTGAAGGAAGTTTCGCCAAAACCGTGCTGTAAATTGTACCCCTCTATCTGAAATAATTCTACGGGGTACCCCATGAAGTCGATAGATGTGCTGGACAAATAGTTTAGTTAATTTTCGGGCTGACAGGAGTCCAGCACAGGGTATAAAATGGGCCTGTTTGGAAAAGAGATCGATAACAGTCCAGATAACATTACAGCCATTGCTTTGTGGTAGGTCCACTATGAAGTCCATAGCTATCTCTTCCCAGGGTCTCGTCGGATTACCATGGTTTGTAGTAGACCGAGGGGTTTTCCAGGTTTGGGCTTCGCGTTGGCGCAGATGTACTGCGCCAAGAATATTGACATATTCTTCTATTTCCTGTCTCATCCGAGGCCACCAGAACTGTCGTCTAGCCAAATGGAACGTTTTCAGGAGTCCGAAATGCCCAGCGGCCTTGACATCATGGCATTGCTGTAGTACGTCGTTTCTCAGTACTCTGGGAATGTACAGCTTGTCGTCTTTCCATGCATATCCATTCTTCAGGACAACCAATTGGCGATGTGATGCTACCCAATCATCGGTTCGTAAAGCTTCTTGAAGCTTGGTTTTCCACCCTTGTGCAAATTCGCTCGGTGCCCTATTGCCAGTGACTATATGTTTGGCGGGTATCATGGCTTGTACAACTTCATCCCTTTGACTGTGATACTGTGGCATTCGCAATAGGGCATCCGCCAAAAAGTTTTTCCCCACGGGAACATATTTTAAGGAGAAGTTAAACCGTTGAAAATACTGAGCCCACCGCACCTGTTTAGGCGATAACTTCCGAGGGGTTTGCAGGGACATCAGGTTTCGATGGTCGGTCCACACTTCGAATGGCACTTTTGACCCCTCCAGGAGATGCCGCCAGGTAAGAAGTGCCCACCTAACTGCGAATGCCTCTTTTTCCCAAATGGCCCATCCGCGTTCTGTTGGGGTAAACTTTTTTGATGTATAGGCACAGGGTTGTAATTGGCCTTGTTTGTTTGATTGTAGCAATACAGCGTCCACCGCTACGTCACTGGCATCGGTTTGTACTATAAATAGCTTATCTTGGTTGGGGTGCTGCAAGATTGGCTCCTTGGCGAATAATGTCTTCAAAGTATCGAAGGCTTTTTGACATTCGGTAGTCCAGAGGACCTGTTGGCTTGGTTTTGGGGGGAGCCACTCCCTTTTGTCCGTAGAAGGTTGGTAAGTGGTAACGCTATATGTGCAAAGGCTGGAATAAATTGACGGTAAAAACTAGCGAACCCGAGGAAACTTTGTACTTGTTTCCTCGTCTTTGGCACTTGCCACTCCATAACTGCCATCACCTTTTTGGGATCCATTCGCAAACCCCCTTTTGAGATTCTATACCCTAAATAGTCCAACTCGGTGCAATGGAACTCGCATTTGGATACTTTGACAAAAAGTTTGGCGGCCAATAGTTTTTCGAACACTTGGCGGACCAAGTGTATATGCTCCTCTATAGTGTTGGTGTAGATGAGTATGTCATCCAAATATACTAAGACTTCCCGATAGAGATGTTCATGCAATACCTCATTGATGCGTTGCATGAACACGGCGGGAGCTCCTTGTAATCCAAAGGGCATCACTTTGAATTTATAGCTCCCAAGGGGGCAGTTGAACGTGGTTTTCCACTCGTCCCCCTCTTTGATGTGGATCCGATAGTAAGCCTCCCTTAGATCCAATTTAGTGAATATTCGGCCCGTGGCCAATGTTGCTAAGAGGTCTTTTATCAATGGCAACGGATATAGGGGTTCGACACTTACGGCGTTCAGGCCATGGAAATCAATGCATAATCGAAGCCCGCCATCTTTCTTTTCCCGGAAAAGGACGGGCGCTGCCATAGGAGCCCGGCTTGGGGCTATAAAACCCCGAGCTAAGTTATTGTCGATATACCTTCGCAACTCTTCTACCTCCTTGGGAGTCATCGCATACATGCGTGGTTTCGGTAGTTTAGCTCCTGGGATCAATTCAATTGCGCAATCGGTAGCGCGATATGGTGGGAGGGTGTCACAATGTTCTTCGCTAAAAATGTCAGATAGGTCCGCGTACGTGTTGGGGACCCCTGGTACCCGGGTGTCCTTTAGTCGAGGTTCTATTTGTGGGTGAACACCCCGGGTCTGATTGGTCGGCCTTTCCTCCCTTGGCTCACGGCCTATCTCTAGGCGTAATTTTCTATATCCGCCCTCCCACCATATGGTAGGTCTCCATTTGTCCAACCAGGCCAGACCTAATATAAGGGGTTCTATGATGCACTCTACTACTACGAACCGGATGAGCTCCCAATGCTCCCCTATCTCTAACCTTACAGGTTCTGTCACTTGGGTTGCCGGAGATCCTCCAAGAACTGACCCGTCCATTTGCTCAAAACGAATGGGGACCTTTAACGGGGTCAAGCATAGTCCCAGCTCTTTGGCCAGAGAGGCTTGGATCAGGCACCTAGTGCACCCAGAGTCTATCAGTGCCCCTCGGCAAACCATGGTATTAGTGTGGGGATGCCGGAGACTAACTTGAATAATGAAGGGACGGATGGGGGCACTCACCATTGGATCACAGTTGTCCTCCTCGTCGCTATCGCCCAGCACCACCGGTAAGTCAGCAGGTCCTGGGGGGGTGCCCTCCTCCTTAACGGGGCTATCGCTATCC
Organism: Pituophis catenifer annectens; assembly: GCF_029215685.1. NCBI lineage: Eukaryota > Metazoa > Chordata > Lepidosauria > Squamata > Colubridae > Pituophis > Pituophis catenifer. Next base: position 28,991,645 of record NW_027256885.1, on the reverse strand, counting down.
ATTGTCACGGCCTGCAAAGCCACCTGGGACTGCTCGGGTGTTATCCGTCTTCCGTCTCTGCCGCCATGCTGATCAGGTGTGCGTCCCGTCGATGATTGAGGAGGAGGAAACGGGCAATCGGCAGCTCGATGTCCAGCCTGGTTGCATCGGAAACACCGAAAAGGTGCCCTTTGCGAGGACCCAGGGGTTGAGGTGGGCCTCCCCGAATCTCGGGAAGTGGATGGCCTATCGGGTGGACTTCATCTCAGCATGGTTCCAGTGGCCTCTCGAAGTCAGAACTCCCTCAATCCCAAATCCAGGTCAATGGCCGCCTTGAACCACTCCGTCAAACGGGGAGGTAAACCCTGATATACGCAAGCCTGCCGCAATTCCCTATCCAGGCCAAGGTGGAACTAGTGAACTAACATCCGCTCCGGCCACGCCCGCAGCCATCCTGCAACGGAGCGGAACTCCTTTACGTACTCTCTAGCTGGGTGACCCCTCTGCCGTAAGGCCACCAATTCTCCTTCAGCTTGCTGGATGCGGGAGTCATCTTCAAAACGGGCCCGGAGGCCCTCTAGGAACAGACCCACATCTGTCAACTCTCGAGCGTGGTTGCTGTGGAGGTTGGCCACCCAATCAGCTGCCTCTCCTTGCAGCACTGTGGTAACCGCCACCATCATGGACCACTGGGTAGGGTAGAATTGCCCGTACAAGTCAAAATAGCTGAGGACTTGACTTAAAAAGTTAGCCACCCTGTCTGCGCTGCCATCAAATGACGCTTGTAGTGGGGGCAGGCCCCACATTGGTTGAGGCTGCCATGGACCCTGGCCAGGAGGTCCTGTATATCCGGGAGCGGGGTGAGCCTGAGGTGGGGGCGGTCACTGTACCCACTGGTGTTGACCGTCCGAAACTCGCCCCGTGTTGGCTTGTCAATTATCCCCTTGGAAGGACTGAGGGGCGGGGGCGTGTCCTCCACCTTGGCCGGCAGATCCCGGATCAGGCCCTGCAGGACGAGGACGGGTCTCTGGTTTTGCCTGTTCCGGACTTCGTGTTCTGCTTGCAGACGTACCCAAGTGCAATTTGGGGTTAGCCAACTTTCTCTCAGCTCCTTGTCCCGTACGGCACGGAGACAGCAATAAAACACAGCTGGACACATCAACTGAATGGTGAATGCTGGTTTAATGCTTTCGTCAGATACGAGACAACGCCAAGCTACAAAGTCTTTCAAAGTTGGCGCTACGAGCATTTGCCTCGTAGCGCTTTATATCTCCGCGCCCCACCCCTCATTACTCCCCTTCGTAATGATCGGGCGTTGTCCCATCAGCTGCACCGTTGTAGTTTGGGATCGCGTTTCCGGCGTTCTTCCTAGCGCCCGTAGTTATCCTAACACGACGCCCTTCCACCCCCTCGCGTGTCGTCTTGCCTATACCCCATGCCACCTCCACCGCTACATCTTGCTGCTTTGCCGTAGAATGTTGTGAGTAATATCCTCCACCGGTCCTCCACTGTTTCTCCTTCCCGTCCCCTCCGTATGCCGAGCACGCCGGGCTCGACAGCCACGCTAAGCCGAGGACCACTTCCTCTGTTATTTTCGGAACTACCACAAGCCGCAGGCTGTCACTATGGGTGCCTATCACCAAGACCACCTGTTCTGTAACCTGCGTGGCTGGTTGGCCGCCCAACAATGAACCATCCATTTGTTTGAACCGGATGGGCCGGGACAGATCCTGGAGCTTCACTCCTAGACTGGTGGTGACACCCACGCTCATTAAGCAGCAAGTACATCCCGTGTCTACCGATGCTGTACACTTCCATCTCCTCCGTGCCTCTAGCATTACTGGGATCACGAAGGTGTCAGCCCCGCCGTGCCGGGACTGCCTTTCTGGTGGGAATGGTGGATGGCAGAGAGACGCGCCAGCAGCCCCAGAGATGCGCCAACAGCCCCACATACCCGGTGCCTGGAAAACCTCATCCTGCCCCTCTGACTGCCACCAGCTGCGTGCCTCTTCGCGGCTGCTTCTGGGACTGCCGCCACTGCCGCCATCTTCTCTGAAGCCTCCAGGGCTGCCGCCATTGCTCAGCTGAGAGGCAGACAGGAAACAGCTGGCGTTTGGGCCCCATGCCTGTGCGATGGCAGGATTTCTGCCTAGGAAAACCAGGGTAGATCAGGGCTTGCTGGATCCAGATGTGGAGCAGCTGGGACTACGATGCAATTCCTTGGCTGGGGGAGGAGCCGGGGGTGGAGGCATGGGGTGGGGTGCAGGAGCCTTTAAATCAGTGGTGGGAGCACAGGGCAGCTAGTGCTGACAATATTTCAATGTAACTGCACTGGGTGATTGTGAGAAAGTGCTGGAGCACAGAAGGTAAAGACACTACCACCAACTTCACACTGTTGTCTGGCATTTTCCTTTACCGTACCATTCCGGAACCTGACAGGTTGTCAGTGCTAGCTTCTCCTACATAAAACATGGCAGAGGGGACGCAGCTGGGGCTGGAAGCCACAGATTTAGTAGACAAGTCTGTGGAGCCAGCGGACCTTGCTACCCCAGAAGACCTGCCGACTCTATCTTTCAGTCTGGATGTTAGACCTAAGGAATGTGCAGCACATGGGGCTTGTGAGACGGCTGAGACTGGCCACCCACCACCAAGACCAGGGGTTGTGGTGGGAGAATGGTGGTCGGGGCCCTTGGGGCCAGGTGAATATGAGAGACATCCGCAGGCTCCTCCTACGCTCACCCCCTCCAGAAGCCATTTCACGCAGTGGAGAGAGAGACGCATATTGGAGGATGAATGAAGCTACTCCACTGTGTCAGGGTTCCAAGGAACACCCCCAACGAAATAAAGCTCTGAGGCCTGTGGTTCCTCAAAGTTCCAATTTATTAGAGATGTCATGTTGGCACATCTGGGAAAACCCGAATCTGAAAGCTTCCAGGTTTTCCACACCCAGCTGACAGTTCACAGCCCTGCCCCATACCCACAAGTTCATCACATTGTCCAATCAACTCTTCACACTCAATTGGATAATCTTCAGGCAGTCTTCATCAGACGCAGGCAAAAGTCCTTGAATACGGAATGTTGCTATGACTAATTTTCTACTGCTCCAACAACAACCCCCTCCCAGATAAAATATGTGGCAGTTAAGAAGCAAAAAAGAAAATGGTCTTCCAAAACTGACACTGCACTGGGGAGCCAGACCTTGGATGTACTGAGGGAGATGTTTGGCCCAGCTGGGTTTCAGGGGCCAGGCTCTGGGGGTGGCTGCAGGAGGGCCGCAGAACCCCAACTGACTCGTGATGCCCACCTCCCAGGCAAGGCCCCCGCTCGCTTTACACTGGCTGGACCGGACCCAGGATATGACACATCAGGAAATAGGCCGGTGGGCCACAAACCACCTGCAGACACGGCGCCCATTCAGCAGTTCCCTTATGATGACCAAGGGCTGGCCAGTCCTCTAGGACAGGACAACCAGACCCCGCTTCATTCCTGGCCGGTGGTGGGCCAAGGGCAGGGGCCCTTGGGCTGTTGGGACCCACCCCTCAACAGACATGTTTGAAGCAGCTCTGGGCCTAGGCCTTCCTTAAAGAAGTAGACCAGGAGTCATTCTGGCCAGTGCCACAGCTTCCCAGCAACTCTTCTGAACTCCCTGACATACTCTTTGGCAGGGCGACCTTTCTGCCTAATTTTGTGGATCTCCACTTCAGCTTGCTGGGCTTGGGACTCATCTTCGAATCTAGCCCTCAGCTCCTGTAGGAAGGTGTCAATGTTTCCCAGCTCGGGTGCATCTTCATTGTGTCACCCACTCAGCCACTTCCCCTTCTAGGTTTGCAGTTACCGCTCGGACCATGGCTTGGTTGGTAGGGTAGTCAGGGCCATGGTCCAGGAAGAATGCAAGCATATCCAGGTCCCCATCGAAGATGGCCTTAATTGGTGGTGGAGTGGCTGGGTGGAGGGATGGGCGCAGGGGGCTGTGGTGGCACCCCAGCAGGAGCCCACTGTGCTTGGACCCAGCCGTGCCCGGGGTAGTAGGCCCAGGTGGGGGGCACCTGCCACCCCAGCTGGTGATGTGGGTGACCAGGTGGGCTTGCCCCCCTATGATGCCTTGGCAGACTTTGCCACATCCCCGGGCTTGACTGCACCAAGGGGGCCAGCAGAGGGCTAGCTGTTCAGGCTGCTGGGGCAAAGGCTTGATCCCATCGGGGAGGGAATGTCAGGGTTGGCTGGCTCAGGATCACTCTGGCTCGTTCAACCCAATGTGCTTCCCCCAGGCTTTCAAGGCTCATCCTGTTCTGTCCCCTCCCATGAGTGGCCTTGCAGAGGCTCAAATAGCCCGGCAGTAACAAACGCAGGCTAGAGAGGTTGAAGCTGGCCCTTTAATAAATAGTTCCTTTCCAAAGAGTATATTAGTCCAATAGTTACTGGGCAATGTTCCAAAGGTCTTGGCAGACGGCCAACAGACTAATGCAGGAATGCAGACTCTTGTCAAAAAAACTCCAACCTAACAGTTGTAAACCCACTGCATCCAAAACGCCAACAAATTGTTCACCACGCCTTTCCAGCCCAGTCACACCCCTTTTATACTTTGTAGGGTGTGGCCCTACGTGTCCTGACCACACCTCTTGGGACGTGGCAATAGCTGTTCTCTACAACGTCTCCTACGTCTCTCTCTTGCATCCAATAGGGGCTCCCCCTCGTCGTTACCAGCCTCTGTTTCCTCCTTAATTTGGCTGGGGTCCAGAGGCACATCAGCAACTGTCAGTTCTTGCTGACTCACCAGTGAAGATGGCTCCTCCAGCACATAGCTCGTGACAGCTTCCTCCTCCTCCATATCATCCTCCGACTCAGCATGTGAAGATAAATCAGCCTCCTGCGGGGCCCACCGCAGGGCCCTTCCCCCAGGTCTGACGGTCCGGATGCGGCTGGGACGGAAACTGGTCGTGGAAGGTGTTAAGGATATTGTTGTTGTGTTACCAACCAGCAGAGTGTAGAGCACAGAGAAACGTTGCTGAGAGCAATGAATAAGAGATGTGCAAACTGGTTTATCAAAAGTTTACTTTATAGGGAAAAAACAATCTCGTAGTCTTTAAATCAATCCGTCTTTGCTAGTTAAATCAGTCCAGTGATACAAAAACTCTTCTTACCACACAAATAGTAGTTGGTCAGAATAACAAGTTCACTCTGGTTCACAAACCACGATGGTAGCAGATCCATCCAACGATGATAGCACAATGATAGCAACTCCTCACACAATGGTAGCTTATCATCAACTGAATACGTTACAGTACCTTTCTTAAATACGTTTACAACCAGTGATTATCTAATTACAGCATGACTCAGCATTACAATGAATCAGCAGTAAAACTTTAAAGTCACACAATACATATTCATATTAAAGTCACAGAACACATATATTGCCTGGACAACTTGTTAGGCTCAAACCATATCCTAACGTTAGGCCCGTACAAGGTCAGGGGCGTGGACTGTGGAAGCGTCCACCCAGGAGAAATCCTCGGGTCTGTATCCCTTCCACTCGACCAGGTACTGGAAGCGCCCCTTCAGCCAACGGGAGTCCCGGATGCTTGCCACTTCATACTCTGGTGAGCTGTCCTCGCCAGGTGTGGGGGGTGGAACAGGAGCTGTCTGGCGTCGGAGGGAACACGACGGGGCTTCAGGGACCAGAAGGGACCGGTGGAAGATGGGGTGAATCCGCATGGACCGTGGCAAAGTTAAACGATAAACTACCAGGCTGATAACCGCCTCGATGGGGAACGGGCCGATGAACTGGTGATCTAACTTCTTCACCGGGCGGTCAGACGGGAGGTGTTTTGTGGATAGCCACACCCGGTCTCCCACTGTCAACGGTGGAGTCGCCTTGCGGGAGTGGTTGGCGAACTGTTTGTAATCCTCTTTGGCCCAGATTAGCTGCTGACGTACCAACTGCTGAACTGCCTGCAACTCCGACATGAAATCCTGGGTCTCGGGAACAGGAGAATCCGACGGGGCCGGGAGAAGAGTCACGGATGGTACCCCACGTCGGCATGGCACACATTACGTCATGTATGCGTGCACGTCGTGTCATACTCGAGGACACCAAAAGGTCCACGTCACCAGATGGAGAGTCTTAAAAAATCCAAAGTGCCCCGCCGCAGGGTTGTCATGGCACTGAGTCATGACAAGGGCTCGGATCGGCCTCGTGGGCACGTACAATCACCCCCGATGCTTGAGCAAGCCCTCCTCCCAAGTCCATGGGGATGCAGGACCAACCTCGGCTCTCATTTGCTGTGACCAATCATCCAGGCACTGCGCCTCTCGCACCCGAACCTGTAAGTCCACCGGCTCCTGGACTGCGGCTAAGGACTCTGCGGGCAGCACCGTCTGCAGGGGAAGTGAATCCTCGGTGCGGAGGTATCCGGGCTTCCTGGACAGCGCATCCGCCCTCCGGTTGTGACCACTGGGAATATAGGTCACGCGGAAGTTCTACCGGGAGAAAAACAAGGACCACCGGATCTGCCGCTGGTTCAACTTCCTGGTGGTCTTTAAATGCTCCAGGTTCCGATGGTCCATCCGGACTTCCACCGGGTGTCAGGCCCCTTCAAGGTGATGTCGCCAGGCCTTGAACGCGGCCTTGATGGCCAGCAACTCTTTTCCCCAGATGTTGTAATTGCGCTCGGAAGGATTGAGTTTCCACGAATAGTAAGTGCAGGGGAAAAGAGTGCCGCCATCCACGGGGGCCTGCAGTAATACTGCCCCGATGGCCACATCTGACGTGTCCTTTTCCACCACGAAAGGACGACGCAGGTCCGGTTGCCTCAGGACGGGCTTGGTGGTAAATGCTTGCTTCAGGGTCTGGAATGCCTGTTGCTGTGAGGATCCCCACTGGAATGGGACCTTTTTTTGCAGGAGCTGGGTCAGCGGAGCGGTCAGGGAGGCGTAACCCGGGATGAAGGTGCGGTAATAGTTGGCGAACCCCAGAAAGTGCTGAACATCCTTCACCCGGCAAGGGGGTTCCCAACTACACAAGGCTTCCACCTTATGAGGGTCCATGGCGATGCCTTCGGGAGAGATGATGTGGCCCAGGAACTCTATGGAAGTCTGGAAGAATTGGCACTTCTCCAGTTTCACATAGAGCTGATTCTCCCAAAGGCGCTGCAGAACGAGGCGTACTTGCTGTAAGTGGCTTTCCCTGGACGCAGAGTAGATCAAAATATCATCCAGGTAGACCACCACGAACTGGTCCAGCATCTTCTGGAACACCTCGTTCATGAAGTTTTGGAAGACCGCGGGGGCGTTGGTCAACCCAAACGGCATTACAGTGTACTCGAAGTGGCCGTATCGGGTGCCAAACACCGTCTTCCATTCATTGCCTTCATGAACTCACACCAGATTATAGGCCCCACGCAGGTCAAGCTTCGTGAAAATGGTCGCCTCATGCAGTCTCTCCATCAGCTCCGGGATCAGCGGCAGGGGATATCGATTTCTCACCATGATGGCATTCAGCCAGCGGTAATCGCAACACAGGCGCAGATCCCCCGTCTTCTTCTTGACGAAGAGGACTGGGGCCGAGAGAGGAGAGGACGAGGGCCGGATGAATCCCCTGGCTAGATTCTTCTCCAGAAATTCCCTCAAGGTGGCCAACTCGGGCTCCGACATGGGATACAAGCATCCCACTGGCAGCGGTGCGTCGGGCAGAAGGTCCACATGGCAGTCGTACAGCCGATGTGGGGGCAGACGGTCCGCCTCCCTTTCGCTGAACACGTCGGCGAAGTCTGCCAGGTCAGGAGGCAAAGAGACAGCAGGGACAGAGACTTCCTGGCCAGCACAGGTGTGGCGGATGGGGTCTACACACTGCAGGCTCAAGAAGGCGATAGCGTTCTGTGACCACGCTACCTGAGGGTCATGAGTCCGAAGCCAGGCTATACCCAGGACCAAAGGGAAATGAAGCTCCGAGGTCACGTAGAATTGGATCACTTCCTCATGCGATCCAATAACCAGACGCAGGGGCCGAGTGGCAAATTTGATGGGTCCTGCCACCAGCTCCTGCCCATCGATAGTCTCCACCCTCAGCGGGTGGTCTACTGGACACAAGGGGATGTTATACTGGGCCGCAAAGGCCTGGTCCATAAAGTTCGTTGTGGCCCCTGAGTCCACTAGCACATGCGCTGGAATACCCCCTTGTTGGTTCGACACGAAAACCTGGGAAGCCAGGATCAAATGTCGAGGGGGGGCAGGGTCCATATCTGCCACTTCAGATGGCAAACTGGTATGTGCCCGGCCTATGGTTTCCCTTAGACCGGGCCTGCCTCATTTCCCGATCGGTCTGTTCGAGTTCGGGGCCTGGGGTCAGGCTGCGACGCTCCGCCTTTCTTCTGTGGACAGGAGGCTGCGAAGTGTCCAGGTACACCACTATACAAGCACAGCCCCCCCCCAGCGTCTGTGAGTCTTTTCTTGGGCTGTCAGGCAGGGTTGGGCCGCTCCCAGTTCCATCAGTTCATCCGCCGTAGCTACGAAGCGTGGCATGGCTCGGGATGCTGCTGGCACTGGGTGAGAAGCAACAGACAGGCTCGGTGCGGGCGGCGGCTCTGGGGCCATCCGTCGACTCTTCCGATGCTGCAGGCATGCATCAATCCAGAGACACTGGACCACTAAGGCGTTGAAAGTTGGAGGAACCTCGACTCGAGCCAATTCATCCTGCAGTTCTTCCGACAGGCCATCTTGGAAGGCATCCATCAATGCTGCCTCGTTCCAGGTGGAGTCTTGAGATAACAGTCAAAATTCTGTGATGAAATCCTGTAGGGGGCGCCTCCCCTGTTTCACGTCCCTGAGGCGCCTCACCACAGTCTGTGCCCTGATGGGGTCTTCGTACATTTGCTGAAGGTGGCACCAGAACCCCTGGCAATCAGTCAGAAGGGGACTATTCTGGGCCAATAAGGGTGTGGCCCATCAAGCAGCAGAGCCAGAGAGAAGACTGATGATGAACCCCACCCTAGTTCGATCATCTGGGAACTCCTCTGCTCTTAGGGCCATATACAGTTGACACTGCCCCATGAATGCTGAGAACATGTCCGGCTGCCCAGTGAACTTATCTGGCATGGCTACTGGACATTTCCAACGTGGCTGGGGAGGGGCAGGTACATTCAATTGAGCCACTTGACCAGCAAGCTGGGTGACTTGCTGGCGTAGCAGTTGGTTCTCAGCTAACATCTGCTGCAGTTGTTGTTGGGGGTCCATGACAGTTAAAGGTGGCTTGTTATGGGGTGGTGAACAAGTTTGTTCTGTCCCCTCCCACGAGTGGCCTTGCAGAGGCTCAAATAGCCCAGCAGTAACAAACGTAGGCTAGAGAGGCTGAAGCTGGCTCTTTAATAAATAGTTCTCTTCCAAAGAGTATATCAGTCCAATAGTTACCGGGCAATGTTCCAAAGGTCTTGGCAGACGGCCAACAGACTAATGCAGGAATGCAGACTCTTGTCAAAAAAACTCCAAACCAACCTTCGGCTGATGTGATGTAACGCAAGGTCCGTGGTAAATAAAGCCCCCCTCATTTGCGATCTTGTTCAGGAGGGGGGAGTGGACCTGGTGGGTATTACAGAGACCTGGTTGGGCCAGGAAGGGAGAGCCCCCTCATTGAAATGTGCCCACCTGGTTTCTGCGAATTTCATCAGCTGAGGTCACAGGGTAGGGGCGGGGGGGGTGGCGGTTGTCATAAAAGAAGGTCTTGGTCCGAGGGAGGCCACTGTTCCTCAGATTGCCGGATGTGAGTCCCTCCTTGTGAAGTGGGGTCATGGGGTACAGATGGGCTTGTTGATTACGTACCTGACTCCCTGCCTTGTGGCGGGGGCCCTGCCCAAACTCCTCAACGTTATAGCCAAGGTGGCGGTTAATACCCCTAGGCTTATGGTCATGGGGGATTTTAACCTGCCATCCGTCGGTGAAGCATCTGAGGCAGCCCGGGAGTTCATGGCTTCCATGACGGCTATGGACCTGAACCAGTTAGTTCATGGCCCTACTCACACGTCGAGAAACACTCTGGACTTGGTTTTTGTCTCTGGTCAGTGACTGAGTGATCTTGAGATAGGGGATATAGTGATTGAGCCCTTGTCATGGTTGGATCATTCTCTCCTTCGCTTTGACCTTCGAACCACCACACCCCACCGCAGGGAGGCAGAACCGATGAGGTGGTTCCACCCCAGGCACCTGATGGATCCGGATAGGTTCCATACGGAGTTTGGGCCATTCCCTGAGGCTCTGGCTCACGACTCGACTGAGGACCTAGTGGCCGCCTGGGATAGGGCAGCCACTGGAGCTTTGGACCGCGTCGTGCCTTTGCGGCCTCTGACCCGGCACCAATCTCACTTGGCTCCTTGGTTCACTGAGGAGCTAAGGGAGATGAAGCAGCGGAAAAGACGCCTGGAGAGCGGTTGGAGGGCCAGCCTTTCTGAATCTGACCGAACACTGGTAAGGTCTCATATTAAGACCTACCTAGTGGCGATAAAAGCGGCAAAATGTAATTATTTTTCCGCTCTTATTGCATCATCAGATAATCGCCGGGCTGCCCTGTTTAGGGTGACCCACTCCCTGCTCCATCTGGGAGCGCGGGAGGACCCCTTGGAGGGTAGGGCCGAGGACTTTGTGCAATATCTGCATGACAAAATTGCTCAGATTCGGGGAGACTTGGACTCTGACTGGGTAGATTCAGGAGGGATGATGGAGGCAGGTCTTGAGAATGTAATCTGGGAAGAGTTTGATCCTGTGACTCCCGAAGACGTGGACAGGATTCTGGGTAGACTTAGCGCAGCCACATGTTTATTGGACCCGTGTCCCTCCTGGTTGGTGCTGGCCTCTCGGGAGGTTACACAAGGCTGGCTCCAGGGGATTATAATTGCTTCACTGAGTGAGGGTGACTTTCCCGCCACCTTGAAAGAGGCGGTGGTGAGGCCTCTCCTCAAGAAGCCTTCCCTGGACCCGGCAGTGTTAGCAAATTATCGTCCAGTCTCCAACCTTCGCTTTGTGGCGAAGGTTGCTGAGAGTGTGGTGGCGCAACAGCTTCCCCAGTACCTGGATGAAACAGTTTATCTAGATCCATTCCAGTTGGGCTTCAGGCCTGGGTACAGCACGGAAACGGCATTGGTTGCATTGGTTGATGATCTCTGGAGGGTTCTGGACAGGGGTTGTTCCTCTGTCCTGGTCTATTAGATCTCTCAGCGGCTTTTGATACCATCGACCATGATATCATGCTGCACCGGTTGGAAGAGTTGGGGGTGAGGGGCACCGTGTTCCGGTGGTTCTCCTCCTTTCTCTCTGGCCGGTCGCAGTCTGTGTTGGCAGGGGGGCAGAGGTCAACCCCGAGGCGCCTTGTATGTGGGGTGCCACAGGGGTCGATCCTCTCGCCCCTTCTGTTCAACATTTATGTGAAGCCACTGGGTGAGATCATCCGTGGTTTTGGGGTGAAGTACCATCAGTACGCTGATGATACGCAGCTGTACATCTCCACCCCGGGCCACCCCCAATGATGCCCTTGAAGTGATGTTCCGGTGCCTGGAGGCTGTGCGGATCTGGATGGGGAGAAACAGACTCAGGCTCAACCCGTCCAAGACCAAGTGGCTGTGGTTTCCAGCGTCCCGATATAGTCGGTGCCATCACTGACTATTGGGGGCAAGTCGCTGGCCCCCACGGAGAGGGCTCGCAACTTGGGTGTCCTCCTGGATACACGGCTGTCTTTAGAAGAGCATCTGACGGCTGTGGCCGGGAGGACTTTCTATCAGGTTCGCCTGATTCGCCAGTTGCGTCCCTTTCTGGATCGGGACTCCTTACGCAGGGTCACTCATGCCCTCGTCACCTCCTACCTGGACTACTGTAATGCTCTCTGTTAGGATATGGTGTAAGCCTAACAAGTTGTCCAGGCAATATATGTGTTCTATAACTTTAAATGAGTTCTGTAACTTTAAGATGTAATGCTGAGTAATTGTACTGATGAGACATTGTAACTGACTGCTGACTGACTGCTGACTGCAATTATCCTAATTGTACTGTTGAGTCATTGCACTGCTGACTTCACTTATCTTAAGTGGATAATTACTAGTGTAAACTGTATATAAGGAGAGAGCCAAGCTATAGTCATTGTTGCTTGACTTGTTGGTTGGAACTGTTACCGTCGTGTGTGAAGGAGCTCTCATCACGGATGGATATGCTACCATCGTGATTTGTTACCAGTGTTGAATTGCTGTTTATTGAACTGCTGTTTTTGTATGGTAAGAAGAGTTCTGTAACTCCGGACTGATTTGAATGGCTAAAGACTTGGATTGATTAAAAGACTATGCAATTGTTTTTCACTACAAAGTAAAAGCTTTGTTAAACCAGTTTGTATGTATTGTATTCATTGCTCTCAGTACCGTTTCTCTGTGCACTTACTCTGCTGGTTGGTAACACAACAATATCCTTAACATTGGTTATGGGCCCAGAGCCAACCAGAACTAACTAGGATTGTTCAGAACTAAACTGAGAGTTAATGTGAAAAATAATCCAAGTGAAGATGGCACAAGAACACTTATCGAATATCTCCATGATAACCCGGCTGGATGGAACAAACTATGTATCCTGGTCTACAAAATGTAATCTACTTCTGTGTAGAGAAGGACTTTGGGACGTAGTAAATAATCCACCGGATGTAACAACATGGAATCCTGATGATGAAGAAGATGCGAAGAAAATAGCCAAGTTTACCAGAGACAACGAACTAGCTCTTTGCATAATTGGACTGACACTGAGTGACCAGCAACTTGTCCATATTCGTGGCGAAGAGTCTGCTGCTAGGTGTTGGACCAAGTTGAAGAGACTATGTTTGTGACACTGTGGGTGCTCATATAAATCTCACACGGAAATTGTTTAAGCAACATCTTCTTAAAAGGAGATAGGATGGCTCATTTGGAATCCATGACCAGAATTTTCCAGGAGCTGCATGAAAAGGAACTTGTTTTCTCGGAACTATGGCAAGTCTATATAATTCTTTCTTCTCTGGATGATAGTTATGATGACTATGTTTCTTCACTAGAGGTTTTGACCAGAGATGACCTCACATTGGCTGGCGTAACCGGTAGGTTATTGGAAGAATCCAGAAGAAGACAAGAAAGGGATCAGTTGAGAGTAAACCAACCAAAAGAAGACAAAATGTATTCAACTGTCTATGTTGTAAAATGATGTTTTGCTTGTGGGGCTAAAGGGCATATAGCTAAGTATTGTAAGAATAAGAAAATGTCTGTCAGGGATAATAATAGACCCAAGAAGGGTTGTAATTTATCTATATCCAGTTCAACAACTAATGTTAACCAGGATTGGTGGGTTGTTGATAGTGGTGCTTCTCAATCTATTACTAAGAATCTAAACAACTTTGTGAAAATGAATAAGAGTAACCAACATTTTAGATTAGCAAATGGTTGGAAAGTTAAGGTAGCTGGAGAGGGTGTTGCATGTTGGTCATTTAGTAATGAACCATTGCCTATGTTATATATTCCTGGGTTAAAATATAATTTGCTATCTGTTAAATCATTATTGCAAGTTGGGTTTACAGTAACGTTTAAGAATGATAAATATATACCGTATTTTCCGGCGTATAAGACGACTGGGCGTATAAGACGACCCCCTACTTTTCCTGTTAAAATATAGGGTTTGGGCTATACTCGCCGTATAAGACTACCCCTCTTCCAACGCACACCAAATAAAAATTAAAAAACATCAGATTTGATTTCAATATGGTAATTTTAATTCAAATGCTTATGCCTTTCCAAGAATCTAATACACCAGGATACAGTGGCCTTAAATCTGTTGCTGTGATCTGGGTTAGATTTGGCCCACTGAAGTGCAAACAAACGTATTTTATTTCGTGTCACTACATAATCGTTTTGGCGATGCTCATTCACCATGTCTGCTACATGTTTTTCGAGTTCTGGCCAATGTGGGGTGCCTCTTCTTAATGCACACTTACCCCTTGGCATACTCTTTAACGCTTTTACATTTGCTTTCCAGTCCCGAGCCATCTTTTCTGTTACTCCATATTGTCTTGCAGCAGCACAGTTATTATGTTCCATGGCAAAGTTTACAACTTTAAGTTTAAAACTGGCTTCATATTTCTTTCTTCTTGCTGGTGGAGCCATGATGGGGTCTTGACTGTTATATTTGTATACTATACTGTATGTACTGTTGCTGTACTGTATGTATTGTTGCTGTACTGTAGAGAAAGGTAATGGGCTACGCTACGTGTAGTGGCAAGAGGGCTATTTTGTACCAGGTTTTTTTCCTTCACCCATGCAGCCTTGTCGAGATCCGCACACTTCATGAATCTGAGTTGCTGGCACTGACTGATGACATTGACAGAAAGCTGTGCCAATCTAGTCAAGGCTGCATGCTGCTGAATGCTGGAACCAGCTGGCTGCTGAGCGGAGCTTCTCCCAGGCATCTAGGGGGGTATTACCGATGCTCCGACTTCCCCAGCTGACCCCCACTGATGGCGAGCTCCACCGGTCTGGGGAAGTCAGAGCGTCGGTAATATCTCCCTGGATGCCTGGGGGAAGCTCCGTGCAGCAACCAGCTGGTTCCAGCATTCCAAGGAGGTCCACAGTGAAAGCGGCGCCGCGGTCGACCTGGGCCAGCACCTTGCACACCTGGCTCTGTGTCTCCATTATGAGAAGCTCCATGCGACTTCGCATGTCTCCGCCCCAGTCGCGCAGCTCTCGCAATCCGCTCACCGGAGGAGCCATGAAGTGCTCGCACCGCCTTGCCAGATCTTCCTCATCCTCCTTTCCCCATGGCTTTTCCGGTTGTAATTGCTGCTGCTGCTGCCGCCGAGGCTGCTCCTTCATCTCTGCCCGCCACACCAGACCCAGCCCGGCCAGCACCGCCGTGGCTCCCGCAGTCCAAGCGGATTGGCACCTGGGCTCGCAGGCGAAGGGTGGGAGTGCGCAGCGCACTTTCCTGGCTTGGCACCAATCCGGACGGCTGCAGTAATGGTGAGAGCAGGCAACCTCGGGAGAGCCATTTCGGGACTCCGTTTTGCACGTGTAGCGGATCCCAGTTACCAAGAAACCCGGAGAAGAGGCACAAGGGGGGGTTATCAAAAAGGAGCTTTAAAAGAGGTCTCGATACAGAGGACGCGGCGAGCATGGACACCGTCCACACAAACAGGCACCAAAGTCTCATTGCGGCAACATTAAGCCGCGACTTTACACGCCTCCTAGTTTTAGGCTGCTTGTTCCAATGCCTTCGCGATAAGCCGGCAGAATCAAAACTCTTTTTTTTCTTTCTTTCCCTCTCTCTCTCTCTCTCTCTCTCTCTCTCGGCGGCTTTGAACCCGTGGAATTGGGGGGGAGAGGGGGAATGTTATCAGCAACAAACAACAACAAAAAGTGTGTGTTTGTGGAGAGGGGAGGTAGTGGTAAAGGCGGCAGACCGGTTTTTTTTTTCCCCAAGCCGATCTCTTTCGCGGCGTATCCAGCCCGACCCCATTCAGAAGAAAGGCTGCAGCCGGAAAGAAACGGGGGGGAAAGACATCTGCACCTTTTGTTATATACACACACACGAAACCCACAGTTTTCTGGCCTCTCGCGCAGATCTGTTGTGGGGTGGGGTAGGTGGGAGCCACATAATTCCGGGAGGCGAAAAAGGGCGCAGGGATATTTCCAGAAATGAGCGAAATAATGCAATCCACGCAGCCCATATTCTCCCGTTCAGATTCTACCTCTGGCTGAGAGAAAACTGCCTTGAAAGTTTCTCTGCCCCCCCCCACCCTTTAAACCCAAGACCTGCCTCATTTGCAGACTAGAGCACTTCTTTCCCCCGCCCGATTAGCCCAGGTTAAAATCTTAAAAGCTCGGGCGCCCCTCAAGCCATTTCTCCCGACATCGGGATGAACGAGAAAGCCGTTTTAGCTTCACCTATTCTTCCACACACACCCCTCCACCCCGGAAGGTAACTTAGCGCTGCTCCTCCTTTCCCCATGGCTTTTCTGGTTGTAATTGTTGCTGCTGCTGCCACCGAGGCTGCTCCTTCATCTCTGCCCGCCGCACCAGGCCCAGCCCGGCCAGCACCGCTGTGGCTCCCGCAGTCCAAGCGGATCGGCACCCGGGCTCGCAGGCGAAGGGTGGGAGTGCACAGCGCACTTTCCTGGCTTGGCGCCGATCCGGACAGCTGCAGAAGGAACTGGGCACCGGCTGTCATGTCTTTTCTGCTGTGCGGGATTCGGCACCTGGGCTCCCGGGGTTTAAGCCTCCGGGCCGGCCCGCGCTGCTCCAGGATGTTCGCTTCGGGCTCCTTGGAATCGCTGCCGGGTGGTTATTCCCGTTGGGGCGATGGTGGGTGGCTGCGAGCCTGGAAGAGGTGGTGAAATGCAGAGCAATACCTCGTGGGGAAGGAGTTCGCCTTGGCTCCCGCAGTCCAAGCGACGCCGATTGCTGCCACCCACCATCGCCCCAACGGGAAGAACTGCCCGGCAACGATTCCAAGGAGCCCGAAGCGAACATCCTGGAGCAGCGCGGGCTGGCCCGGAGGCTTAAACCCCGGGAGCCCAGGTGCCGAATCCCGCACAGCAGAAAAGACATGACAGCCGGTGCCCAGTTCCTTCTGCAGCCGTCCGGATTGGCGCCAAGTCAGGAAAGTGCGCTGTGCACTCCCACCCTTCGCCTGCGAGCCCAGGTGCCGATCCGCTTGGACTGCGGGAGCCACAGCGGTGCTGGCCGGGCTGGGTCTGGTGCGGCGGGCGGAGATGAAGGAGCAGCCTCGGTGGCAGCAGCAGCAACAATTACAACCAGAAAAGCCATGGGGAAAGGAGGACGAGGAAGATCTGGCAAGGCGGTGCGAGCACTTCATGGCTCCTCCGGTGAGCGGATTGCGAGAGCTGCGCGACTGGGGCGGAGACATGCGAAGTCGCATGGAGCTTCTCATAATGGAGACGCAGAGCCAGGTGTGCAAGGCGCTGGCCCAGGTTGACTGCGGCGCTGCTTTCACCGTGGACTGCTGGGAAAGAAAGGAAGGTGACCCGAATTCTGGGGTAGAGTGGGGACGCGTTCCTTTCTCGTGGGCCGCGCACTGCCTGGCACCTCTTGTAGGTTGGAACTAATTTGGAGTACAGCTTCCCCTCAATGTTGCCGGCGCTCCCAAAGTGTCATCGGTCAGCGCCAGCAACTCAGATTCGGGTACCCGGCGTATAAGACGACCCCCGACTTTTGAGATGATTTTCCTGGGTTAAAAAGTCGTCTTATACGCCGGAAAATACGGTAATCAAAAAAAATGGAAAGGTTGTTACTGCAATATTAGAAAATGATTTATTCATTTTAAGAGAGAACCCAGCTTTAGTAGCAAATTCTAAGTTGGTGTACAGGAATGATAAACCACATGATGAATGTATTCATCTGTTACATCGGAGACTAGGGCATATAAATTTCCGGTCATTAAAGAAAACAGTTCAGCTATCTGAAGGGATAAAACTACACTCATGTAGTAAGGATTTTGAACTGCAACGCCTGTAATCAGCAAAAGAGTAAGGTAACACCAGCAAATCGTTATAATGGTTTTAAAACCAAAAAGCCATTAGAAGTCGTGTTTGTAGATTTGATTGGACCCAAGAAACCCAGTATTGGAGGTGCCTGATATATTCTAAGCATAGTAGACCATTACTCTAGGTATGGATTCTGTTATCTTATGAAAATGAAATGTGAAACATTCCAGCATATAAATAACTGGCTGAGATTTGTTGAAAGGAAACAGAAGTATAAAGTAATGTGTTTAGTAACAGATAACGGTACAGAATTCACTAACCAAAGGTTAGAGAAGTTTTTGCAAGAGGCAGGTATACAGCATAAACGGTCTGCTCCGTATAGACCACAACTCAACGCTTATGTTGAGAGAAGGGGTCAAACATTACAAGCCATGCCTAGAATAATGTTGGCAGATTCTGATTTGCCTGAAACTTTATGGGGTGAGGCTGTTATGTGTGCTAACCATGTATTAAACAAGGTGGTACATTCATCTACTGGTGAAATACCATTTACATTATGGCATGGGAGGAAACCAAATCTTAGTTACTTACACACATTTGGAGCCCCAGCTTGGGTGCATATTCCATCAAATGTGAGGAGGAGGGAACAACAGAGAGCCAGAAAAATGTTTTTCGTAGGCTATGATTCAAACCATAGGTCTTTTAGATTTTGGGCACAGGGAACTACTAGCGTGTAGTGTAGTGCAAATGCAAAATTTCTAGAGCACGAAGGATGGGAAAAACTTGAGCGTGCAGATTATAGACAGGATGACAATACTGTTAGCATTGAGCATCAAATGAGTAACGATACACCTGATGAGGATATAGATAATATAGATTCTTCTATTAAGGTTGAAGAAGAGGAGGTAGTTTTAGGGGAGGATGAAATTGAATCATCTGCAATGAGTCCTGTATTCCCAGTAGGGAAAGACATCCACCTGATAGGTATAAAGCAATGGTAGTTTGTCAGGTTAACATAGAACCTTCAAGTTATGAGGATATTAGGTTGTATCCTGAAAAAGAGCAAAATGCATGGAAGGAGGCAATGAGTAGGGAAATCAACTCATTAACTAAATTAGGTGTTTATGAGGATGTGAAATTACCACCTGGAGAGAAATTGATTGGTTGTCGATGGGTGTATGAAGTAAAGAAAGGAATAGATGGGACAATAACCCATAAAGCTCACCTTGTAGCTCAAGGTTTCGCTCAAACGGAGAAAGATTTCACTTGTTTTTCACTACAAAGTAAAAGCTTTGTTAAACCAGTTTGTATGTATTGTATTCATTGCTCTCAGTACCGTTTCTCTGTGCACTTACTTTGCTGGTTGGTAACACAACAATATCCTTAACATTCTCTACATGGGGCTCCCCTTGAGGAGCACCTGGAGGCTCCAACTGGTCCAGAATGCGGCCGTGCGGGTGGCTATGGGAGCGACGTGGCGTTCCCATGTAACATCTCTCCTGTGCGAGCTGCACTGGCTCCTGGTGGTCTTCTGGGTACACTTCAAGGT
The DNA here is from genome assembly GCF_029215685.1 of Pituophis catenifer annectens. Lineage (NCBI taxonomy): Eukaryota > Metazoa > Chordata > Lepidosauria > Squamata > Colubridae > Pituophis > Pituophis catenifer. The sequence continues at coordinate 28,972,638 of NW_027256885.1, read as the reverse complement.
CTTGGTTACCACCTTTAGAGTGCTCCATGGCTTAGGATCTGGGTACTTATGAGACCGCATTCTGCCACCAGTAGCCTCTCACCGGCCAGTACGCTCCCACAGAGAGGGGCTCCTCAGGGTGCCGTCGGTCAAACAGTGTTGACTGGCAGCCCCCAGGGGGAGAGCCTTCTCTGTGGGGGCACCTGCCATTTGGAACGAGCTCCCCCCGGAGATACAGAGGATCCCGGATTTACGCACTTTCCGCCATGCCCTCAAGACCTTTTTATTTCAACAGGCTGGCCTGGCCTAACTTTCTTTTAATTGTTAATTTTAATTGTTTTTTTTTTTAAAATAGGGGTTTTTAATCAGTATGGGCCAAATTTATTTAATGTGTTTTAAATTGTTTTTTAAATTTTATATTATATGTGTTTTATCTTTGGCTGTTCACCGCCCTGAGTCCTTCGGGAGTAGGGCGGTATATAAATCCAATAAACATAAACAACAAACATAAACTAACAGTTGTAAATCCACTGCATCCAAAATGCCAAAAATTGTTCACCACACCTTTCCAGCCCAGTCACACCCCTTTTATACTTTGTAGGGTGTGGCCCTATGTCTCCTGACCACAACTCTTGGGACGTGGCAATAGCTGTTCTCTACGACGTCTCCTACATCTCTCTCTTGCATCCAATAGGGGCTCCCCTTCATCGTTACCAGCCTCTGTTTCCTCCTCAAATTGCCTGGGGTCCAGAGGAAAGTCAGCAACTGTCAGTTCTTGCTGACTCAACAGTGAAGACAGCCCCTCCGGCACATAGCTCGTGACAGCTTCCTCCTCCATATCATCCTCCGACTCAGCATGCGAAGATAAATCAGCCTCTGGGGCCGGGGTCACAACACATCCTGTCAAACCTCTCCAGCAAGGCTTTCAAGGTTTGGCTGTGAAACGCCATCTGATATCTCTAGTCCCCAGATTCGTCCAGCTCCAAAGTTCCCCTTGCCCTCCATTGGGGAATGGTGGCCATCGGCTCCTGTGTTGAGATCACAGGGAAGTCTCTCGCCAGTCACTGAACTGAACTGAACTGAACATCTGAAGTCTTCCTCTGCCTGGTACAGATCCCCGGTGGTTGGTCATTCTACATGGATTTTCAGATGGGTCTCCACTTGAAAGGCAATTTCCGCCACTGCCACCCACTGGCTTTCCGTGGGGGGTCTGCAAACTCTCCAGGGGGGCAGCACCGGCATCTGTGACTTCCACTCCTCTTTTTTCCATCTCTGCAGTCTTCCCTGAGTCTTTCCTGCTCCCTCGGTAGATCAGGTGAGCAGCCGGGGCTCAGGACCCCGGAGAGCAGCTGTGGTCAGATCGAAGAGTTATACAAAGTCGGTTTAATGTCAGTGTTCCAAGTAATGCACCTGTTGAAAGCAGAACTCCAAGGCAGGTATATTCCTCAAAGAACAATTTATTGGATACATCATATTGGTACAACTGGTAAAAAACGACCCTGAAAGTTCCTGCAGTTTTCACCTAATTAAAATATGAAAGTTCTCCCTTTCCCCCAAGTCATTAGTCACATTGTCCAATAGAGGTGATGGCTGGTTGCTTGGTTACTCTACTCCTCTTTCCAGCCACCTGCTGAAACGTCCTTGGTTCCCACAGGAAAACTTTATGTTTTGACTACAAAACCCCAGCTATCTATTTCCCCCCCCCCCGCCCTCAATCTTGTGGCAACCCTGAAGCTGTAAAGATGGCCTCAGCCAGGTTCACTTCAGGGTTGACAGTTGGCTTGTTGGGGCAGCCTTCCCTCATGTAGCTCCCCCACCACCCCCTCCTTCTCTCCAGAGATCTTTGTAATTCAACCAAGAAAAAAAAGAAATTGCATCATTTATATATTATAAATGAGTGCCTGAAGACTGCATGATGCTCTGGTGCAGATCAGCAATGACATGTTCAATAGTTTCCCTTAAAATCTCCACATTATGTTTTCCAACTCTATAATTTAAAAATAATCTTCATAGCCAATGATTTTGTAATAAATGCTTTGCTGTTAGGTTGGCCTGTATAAAATGGATGATGACTGCTTTAAGAACTAGCCACAAGTAAACCGGTGCCAGAAATGACAGTAACATTTATGATGATTATATATAAAGCAGATCAATGTATGGACTCTAATATATATTCTGCTTCCATGACCTGCAGCAAATTTGAGCTATCTGGTAGTAATTAGTAGCATTAAAATAATATAATCTAAAGATATGGAACATTATGTGAGCCAGAAGTACTTTTTTATTTTCTTGGAATATCAATATAGTTATTTTTAAATGCACCATCAGAAAGGCTCACATTGGACTTCCGGCTGTACTTCCGGCGCTATCAGAAGTGAGGACAGTGAGCTCTGTGGCCCCGTTCCGAGCTCTCCCTGTCAGAGGGCCCCAATTGGAGCCATAGCCACCCTGGAGGGGTAGTGAAGTAAAGGAGGACTGCCTGGCAGGTCGAGGAGAGCCGCATCTCTCCTCCCTGACTAGGAAAGCCCCCTCATTTGAAGACGAGGAGCAGCGGCAGCAAAAATGGCTGCCATGAAGCTGGGGGCAGTCTGAACACCTAAGACAGTGCAGGAGTGGAGAAAGTGAATGGTGTGTGAACTGGGTGAGAGAATACTTTTTGTTGAAATTTTACCCCAAGAAATCCAAGGGGAAAGCATATTTAGAACTATTTGTCGAAGCAGCAAACAAGCACTTGGAAAAAATACTGGAGCATTTAAGAAGAAGAAAAAATCACTTTTTAAAATAAATAGAAATTTGGTTTCTCAAAGTTAAAAGACGTGGTATTAAGAGGATTTTCTAAAAATGCTGGAATTATAGTCCCAAATTCTTCTTTATTAATATTGCTTACTTACTGGATTTACAATTTAAAATAATTGAAATCAGACTTGTCAACAACATTACAGAGAGGCTGAAGCAGACTGAAGAGAGAGCACCATCTGCTGATGACGGGAACTATGCAAACTTGGAAATAATAATTTCATATAAATGATTATATATGATTATTTATATATTGCATATAAATTGAATTAATTAAATTAAATTAAATTAAATCATTTAAAAAGACTGAAAATATTTGTTGGACACGTATCTACTCTAAGACCACTAGAGATTTGAATATTAAATAAGAACTCCAGTTAAGAGACCCCTGAATATTACTGAATATATAAAAGTAACTTGAAGAGGCGTGGATAATCCCCTGGTGTATTCAAATTGATTGGACTGATTATTGATAAGTCATTTAAAATTGTGATTTGGAAGTTTTGCTTTGAATCAATGATTCCTGGACAACTGGCCAAAAAGGAGACCTATTAAATACAGACACAATGCAAGACAGAAGTGAGGGGAAGCTAAATGGAATGGAGCTGTTTCAAAGCATTAAGGAAATATTTGATCGCATAGACCAAAAAAATGGATTATATAATAGAAGAGATAATGGGCAAAGACCAGGACGATGAAGAAAGAATTGAGCCATCAGAAGGAATGGAGGGGAAAGCAAAACTGAGAAACCAGCAAGAAGAAGATAACAAGGAGGAGCTATTACTAAAATTAATAGTGATTAAGGAACTAAGACAGGAGGAAAATACTGTAAAAGACTTAAAAAGGGAATGGGAGAAGCAGGAAGAGAACTGGGGAAAAGAGATGGGGCCTGAAACAGATAGTTCTGAAACTAGACAGTGGGAAAGGGTAGAGGGGAGAAGTTAGATTGCATAGTCAGAATATAGAAGTAGATGGAGTAAAAGATTTATTATTATTTATTTTATTATTTATTTATTCAATTTGTATCCCGCCCTTCTCCTAGTGGACTCAGGGCGGTGAACAGCCAGAACTAAAACACATACCAATACAAAATTTAAAATTTTTAAAAGAATTATATAACTTTGGCCACATTCAAACTAAAACCCATTGACAATTTAAAAGGCTAAAAAAAAGGGGGAGGGGTTTCACGCCAGCCCTGCTTGATGGAAAAGAAAAGTTTTTAGGGCATGGGGAAAGACCTGGAGATCCGATATCCTTCGTATCTCCGGGGGCAAATCGTTCCAGAGGGCAGGAGCTGCCACAGAGAAGGCCCTCCCCCTGGGGGTCGCCAGCTGACATTGCCTGGCTGACGGCACCCTGAGGAGTTCCTCTCTGTGGGAGCGTACTGGTCGGTGGGAGGCTATCAGCGGCAGAAGGCAGTCCCACAAATACCCAGGTCCTATGCCATGGAGCGCTTTAAAGGTGGTGACCAACACCTTGAAGCGCACCCGGAAGACCACTGGAAGCCAATGCAGCTCACGCAGGAGAGGTGTCACATGGGAGTGCCACCTCGCTCCCATAATCCCCCGCGCGGCCACATTCTGCACCAGTTGGAGCCTCCAGGTTCTCCTCAAGGGGAGCCCCATGTAGAGAGCATTGCAGTAGTCCAGGCGGGAAGTGACGAGTGCCTGAGTGACTGTGCGTAAGGAGTCCCGATCCAGAAAGGGACGCAACTGGCGAATCAGGCGAACCTGATAAAAAGCCCCCCTGGCCACGGCCATCATATGCTCTTCTAAAGACAGCCGTGCATCCAGGAGGACATCCAAGTTGTGAGCCCTCTCCGTGGGGGCCAATAACTCACCCCCAATAGCCAGCGATGGCACCAGCTGGCTATATCGGGACGCTGGAAGCTACAGCCACTCGGTCTTGGAAGGGTTGAGTCGAAGCCTGTTACTCCCCATCCAGATCCGCACGGCCTCCAGGCACCGGGACATCACTTCAAGGGCATCGTTGGGATGGCCTGGGGTGGAGATGTACAACTGAGTATCATCAGCGTACTGATGGAACTCCACCCCAAAGCCACGGATGATCTCACCCAGCGGCTTCACATAAATGTTGAACAGAAGGGGCGAGAGGACCGACCCCTGTGGCACCCCACAAACAAGGCACCTCGGGGTCAACCTCTGCCCCTCTGCCAACACCGACTGCGACTGGTCGGAGAGATAGGAGGAGAACCACCGCAAAACGGTTCCCCCCACTCCCAACCCCTCCAACCGGCGCAGCAGGATACCATGGTCGATGGTATCAAAAGCTGCTGAGAGATCTAACAGGACCAGGATAGAGGAGCAACCCCTGTCCTGAGCCCTCCAGAGATCATCCACCAACGCGACCAGTGCCATTTCCGTGCTGTGCCCAGGCCTGAAGCCGGACTGGAGTGGATCCAGATAGACAACTTCATCCAGGTACCCAGGAAGCTGTCGTGCCACCACACTCTCAACAACCTTCACCAAGAAGGGAAGGTTGGAGACCAGACGGTAGTTAGCCAAAACAGCCGGATCCAGGGCAGGCTTCTTGAGGAGGGGCCTCACCACCGCCTCTTTCAAGGTGGATGGCAAGACACACTCACTCAAGGAAGCGTTGATAATCCCCTGGAGCCAGCCTCGCGTAACCTCCCGGGAGGCCAGCACCAACCAGGAGGGACATGGGTCCAATAAACTCACATCCGGCTATCTGAGATACAGCGGCCTCCCTTGGGGCGAGACCTTCCTTTACCAGAACTGCCACCCCCCCACCCCTCTCTTGGGACCTCGGCTGATGGAATGCATAGAAACCCGGAGGGCACATCTCAACAAGGGGGACCCCCCCCTCCTGGCCCAACCAGGTCTCCGTAATACCTACCAGGTCTGCACCCCCCTCCTGAGCCAGATCACAAATGAGGGGGGCTTTATTTACCACGGACCTTGCATTGCACAACATCAACCGGAGGCCCAGGGCCTGAGGATCTGAACAACCCGGGGTGCGAGATGAGCATTGAGGGCCAGAGCATGCAATCACTAGCAGACAGCGAGTGCGCCCTCCCCTAACATGATATGGTCCCCTGCTCCCACCGTATCTGCCCCTCCCACCCACAATGCCAATGGAAACGCCCTCGCCAATATAGGAACTAGCCCCCCCAGCCCCCTCCGACACCAGTGGGTTACCCCCCAAACCCACCCCGGTCGTTGCATTCTCCCTCCCACCCCTTAAAAAATGAATTAAAAATGCATACAAAGAACTCTTAAAATCCCCAACGCCTTCGTGCCACCTCTCGGGATCCCAGGACCCATCTTTGAGGTATTTCTTGGCAACGCCAGTGGGCCACTTCCAGGAATGGGGGATATTCCTTAAAGCCCATAAGTCCGATCTTGAATATAATCGTGGAGCCATAGACAGCCATGGAGTAGGGTGCGAAGAATGGCAAACAGGAGATGTTAATAGTGGGCTAGGAACTGGCTAAGATTCTCCCAAACATCAGGAACTTCCACGCCCAGGCGTCTCCTCACAACACCTGGGTGAGGCAAAGCTGGTAACCACCGTCGTCCTCTCACCATGACGGCATCCCGAAGTCCACTGGGAGTTCTGTCTGGTGGTATTCTCGGCCATTACAGAGCTCCCACCCCTGCAAGGCCGGTTCGGTGTCATAGAACCACAACTGCCCTCTCACTGCAGTGGGAATCCCCACCCAAAGACAAGCCAGTTCCATGAGGGAGAAAAAACCAGCGCCTTCCCAGCCGTCCAAGTCCAAGTCCCAGCTCGCTGATCGCTGGTCCTGGGCAGGGTCCCCAGATGGAACTAAGGGGCCCAGGGTTCAGCAGCCCTCTCGGAGGGGGGGTAGAAAAGTCATATAGGGTTAATTTAAAAGAAGAATATGGGTGGCAAGCCAAAAAGAAAATAAGATCAAAAGTTCAGAAGCAGGCAAGAGATGACGGATAAGGGGGGGGGGGGGAATAGAATTAGAATTATATAGGTTGGATAATTATTTTATATGTAGTGTGATAAATATTTGGATAATATTTTAATAAACAGATATGAAAAGTGAGATAGGGGAATAAGAAGCAACAATTGGAAAAGTAGAATTTGAATGACAGTATTATTAAACATGCATAAAAATATGACTAACAGTGAAATACTAGAATTAAACAGTGGGCGATTAGATAATGAAAGAATATATTTTAATGTAAACGTGTAGTAACAGTAGAATTATATGGATTGAAGGATAGGAAAGAACATGAATAGATGTACTTTAAATGTATAAACGATTGTGATTGGTACTAGAAGTGTATACTGAGACATTGAATAATAAAAGAATGAAGGATGAAATTTTGATATAAATCGATGTGAAGAGTTAATTAAGGGAAATATGAATTAAAAAATACATCTTTGAATATTATAGCGATATGGGAAAGAAGTTAAAATAGAGTTAGAAATAAGAGAGGAATAATAGTATATATATATTGTTAAGGATATTGTTGTGTTACCAACCAGCAGAGTAAGTGCACAGAGAAACGGTACTGAGAGCAATGAATACAATACATACAAACTGGTTTAACAAAGCAATTGCATAGTCTTTTAGTCAATCCAAGTCTTTAGCCATTCAAATCAGTCCGAAGTTACAGATATCTTCTTACTTACAGCAGTTGGTAATAAACAGCAATTCAACACTGGTAACAAATCATGATGGTAGCATATCCATCCACGTCTTCACACATGACAGTAACAGTTCCAATCAACAGTTCCAGTCAAGCAGCAAGTCAAGCAATGATGAGAGGAGGTCCAACAATGTCTATAGCTCGTCTTCCTTCTTATATACAGTTTACACTAGTAATTATCCACTTAAGATAAGTGAAGTCAGCAGTGCAATGACTCAACAGTACAATTATGATAATTGCAGTCAGCAGTCAGTCAGCAGTCATTAGTCATTACAATGACTCAGCAGTACAATTACTCAGCATTACATTTAAAGTTACAGAATACATTTAAAGTTATAGAACACATATATTGCCTGGACAACTTGTTAGACTTATACCATATCCTAACATTCTCCCCTTTGGACAGGCTAATATATACCTGTTCAAATTCTCAAGCCATAGCTTTCGCAACACATTTTATGTTTAATTGCACCCTGCACTTTGGTGAAATTATCAGCAACATTTTTTTCAGACATACAATATTCTAACTGAACCATATTACTTTGAATACTCTGACGAACATTTAAATAACAAATATCAGTATATTTCGACCTTGTCTTAAATGCTAAATTTGTAGCCATTTTTATAGCAGCTTGGTTATCCTCATAAATTACGATAGGATAATTTACCTTTAATCCTACATCAATCATTAATTGTTTGTAGTAAATTAAATCAGTACATACTAGTGACAAACATGAAAATTCTGCTTCCATAGTGGATAAACTAATATGTTTCTGCCTTATTGATTTCCATCCTATTAAACAATTACCTAACATTATTGCAATACCTGATGTAGACTTTCTGGTAGTCAAATCAGTAGCGAAACTAGCATCAGCATATGCGCTCAATGTAAGATCACGGTTAGGTTCTAAATATAATGCATAATGCATTGTCATCTTTAAATATCTCAATATCCGCTTTGCGGCCTGCCAATGCCTATCTGTTGGCTCTGCATTATACCTTGCTAATTGGTTTATGCTATATGAAATATCAGGTCTCGACCAATTGCTAATATACGATAGACTCCCTATCAGCGATTGATAGATCTCCTTACTAAATCCAGGACTTTGGATTTCTTCATGTTGAAAATCCTGTGCCATAGGCGTTTTAGCTGGCTTACATAGCTCCATGCTATAGCGTTTCAACATCTGACTAATCTTGCTAGCCTGTGACAGTTTATACCCTCTAGCTGTTTGAACAATATCAAGACCTAAATAGTGTCTAATATGTCCTAAATTTCTCATTTTGAATTTCTCTTGTAACTGTCTAACAATATCCATTGCTTCCTTGTCAGTTTTAGTTACAATCGCTATATCGTCTGTGAACAATAACAAAAACGATACTAAACCATTATTCTCTCTTTTAAAGAGACATTTGTCTGCTACACCTTCCTGAAAACCAATATTATTATTATTATTATTATTATTATTATTATTATTATTATTATTATTATTATTATTATTATTAATTGAATTTGTATACCGCCCTACTCCCGAAGGACTCAGGACGGTGAACAGCCAGATAAAATACATATAATACAAATGTTAAAAAGCATTAAAATACAATTAAATAATTTGGCCCAGAAAACGATATTTAAAACACCCCAAATTCTTAAGACAAATTTAAAATTTAAAAATTTTTAAAAGTTTAAAAGTTTAAAAGAGAGGTTTATTATTTAGTTCTTTAACTATACACTGGTTCCATTCAAACCCTGATTGTTTTAAACCATAAAGGCTTTTATTTAATTTCCAACAATCAGTTTGATCATTTATTTTCACTCCTAACGGCTTTTTCATATAAATGGTATGTCTTAATGGAGCATGCAAGTATGCTGTCTCCACATCTATATGATTAATACTATACTTATTCTTTGCCGCCCACACTAGCATAGTTCTTAACGTGCTAGCTCTTAAATTCGGAGCAAACACCTCATCAAAATCTTTCTCTGTTTGAGCGAAACCTTGAGCTACAAGGCAAGCTTTATGGGTTACTGTCCCAGCTATACTTTTCTTTACTTTAAACACCCATCTACAACCAATCAATTGATCTGTCCCCGTACCCACACACACACAAACACAGCCAGTCGAGGGTTAAGGAAACACTTTGGAACGCACCCAGGTCTTATCTCCCACTTGGCAGCGATAGACACACCGTCTGCCAAGTGACTTTATTTTCAAAGTAAAACAGAAAGATAAATACTCAAGAGTCCAAATGTCCGACACTTTAAATCTTTCTCTCAGCAGCTCCGGACGAGGCTTTAGTGACTATCCAAGGTTTGCTTTGTTCGTCACAAAAATCCTTGACCACCACCCTCTATTATATAGTCTCTGGGGTGTGGTCCAGTGACTCAGTTCTAATCCCTAGCATGCCTCCTAAGCTGCTGCAAACGTTTATCACGCCTTCGGAGGCGTGCGTCCAGGAATGATGTTTCCTCATCACTCTGATTCGAATCAGCTGCCTCCTCTCCCTCGGCCGGCACTTGAGACAATGCCAGAGGGGAGGGGCCTGGAGAGGGAGGCCTGGCTGACTCCTCTTCCTCATGCTCGGAGCTTTCTTCCTCCGATGGGACAGGCTCAGAGGGCGGGGCCACAACACTATCCCCCACCGCAGGGCCCTTCCCCCGGGTCTGACGGTCGGGATGGGGTCGGGACGGGAACTGTTCGTGGAAAGCCTGCACCAGGTCAGGGGCCTGAACGGCAGACGCGTCCACCCAGGTGAAATCCTCGGGCCCGTACCCCTTCCAGGCGATGAGGTATTGGAAGCGCCCCTTCAGCCAACGGGAGTCCCGGATACTGTCCACCTCGTACGTCGAGGCGTCATCCTCGTCGGCTGCGGCTGGGGGGGGCAGGCGTCAGCGGGCGGCGGAGATGGCTCGAGGGGGCCTCAGGGACCAGGAGGGACCGATGAAAAACAGGGTGGAGCCGCATGGAGCGGGGTAGAGTCAACCGGTAGGCCACCGGATTGATGACCGCCTCGATAGGGAAGGGACCGATAAAGCGTTGGGCCAGTTTCCTCACCGGCCGGTCCGTGGGGAGGTGTTTCGTGAACAACCACACCCGATCTCCTACTTCCAGCGGTGGCGTCGCCCGGCGGGCGCGATCGGCGAACCGTTTATAATCCTCTTTCGCCCGGATCAGCTGCCGCCGCACCAGTTGCTGCACCGCCTGCAGCTCCGAGAGGAAGTCCCGGGTCTCGGGAACAGGGGAGTCTATGATGATCAACGGGAAAAGCCGTGAATGGTATCCGACGTTGGCATGGAACGGGGTCATCTGGGTGGAGGTGTGTTGGGAGTTATTAAAAGCGAACTCCGCCAGGGGAAGGTACTCGGCCCAGTTGTCCTGCTGCTGGTTGACAAAACAGCGGAGGTACTGCTCCAGTATGCCGATGACCTTCTCCGTCAGTCTCCGGATGGTGCGACGACGACAGGCACACCTGCACCTCCAGCGCGGCCATCAGGCTTTTCCAGAAGCGGGCCGTGAACTGGGCCCCGCGGTCCGAAACCACCCGGTCTGGCAGGCCGTGGAGGCGGAAGATATGTTGCAGGAACAGGCGAGCCGTGGTGCGGGCCGAGGGCAGGCCGCGGCACGGGATGAAATGTGCCATCTTCGTGAGCGCATCCACCACCACGAGGACGGTCGTGTACGTAGCGGACAGGGGCAGGTCTGTCAGGAAGTACATGGAGATGGTTCCCCACGGTCTCTCCGGTGTCGGCAGCGGCTGGAGGAGTCCAGGAGGGGGGCCGGACACGGCTTTGGCCTGTCGGCACGTCACACAGGACGTCACGTAGGCGTGCACGTCGTGCCGTACCCGAAGCCACCAAAAAGTCCGCGTCACCAAGTTCAAAGTCTTAAAGAAGCCGAAGTGCCCCGCCGCGGGGTTGTCATGGCACTGGTTCATGACGAGGGCTCGGAGCGGACTCGTGGGCACATACAGCCGACCCCGGTGTCTGAGCAAGCCCTCCTCCACAGTCCATGGGGATGCGGGGCCGACGTCCGCTCTCCGCTGCTGCGACCAGTCGTCCCGTCGCTGCGCTTCCAGCACCTGAGCCCGCAGGTCCACCGGTTCCTGGACCGCGGCCAAGGAGTCCGCTGGCAGCACCGTCCGGGGGGGAAGGGAGTCCTTGGGGCAAAAGTATTCCGGCTTACGGGATAGCGCGTCCGCCCTCTGGTTGAGGTTGCTCGGAATGTATGTGACGTGGAAGTTGAACCGGGCAAAAAACAACGACCACCGGATCTGCCGCTGGTTCAACTTCCGGGCCGTGGTGAGGTGCTCCAGGTTCCGATGGTCCGTCCGCACCTCCACCTGGTGTCGGGCCCCCTCGAGGTGATGTCGCCAAGCCTCGAACGCGGCCTTGATGGCCAGCAACTCCTTTTCCCAGATGGTGTAGTTGCGCTCGGAAGGGTTGAGTTTCCGGGAGTAGTATGCGCAGGGAAAAAGAGTGCCGCCATCCACCGGAGCCTGTAGCAGCACCGCCCCAATCGCCACGTTGGACGCGTCCGTCTCCACCACGAACGGACGGTGTGGATTGGGGTGCCTCAGGACTGGCTCCGTGAGGAAGGCCTGCTTGAGGACCTCGAAGGCCTGCTGCTGCGGGGGCCCCCACTGGAACGGGACCTTCTTCCGAAGGAGCTGGGTCAACGGCAAGGTCAGGGTGGCGAAGCCCGGGATGAAGGTCCGATAGTAGTTGGCGAATCCCAACAGACGCTGGACATCCTTCACCCGACGCGGGGGTTCCCAACTGCGCAAGGCCTCCACCTTGCGCGGGTCCATCGCGATGCCCTCGGGGGTGATGATGTGCCCGAGGAACTCTATGGAAGTCTGGAAGAAGTAGCATTTCTCCAACTTCGCATAGAGCTGGTGCTCCCGCAGGCGCTGCAAGACCTGGCGGACATGCTGGAGGTGACTTTCCGGGGTCCGGGAATAGATCAAAATGTCATCCAAGTAGATCACCACGAACCGATCCAGCATGTCCCGGAACACATCGTTCATCAAGTGCTGGAAGACCGCGGGGGCGTTGGTCAGCCCGAACGGCATGACGGTATACTCGAAGTGTCCGTACCGAGTGCCGAACGCCGTCTTCCACTCGTCCCCCTCTCTCACGTGCACCAGGTTGTAGGCCCCTTGGAGATCGAGCTTAGTGAAGATCGAGGCCTCCCGCAACCTCTCCATCAGCTCCGGGATCAGCGGCAGGGGGTAGCGATTTCGCACTGTGATGGCATTCAAGCGCCGGTAGTCGCAACACAGGCGCAAGTCCCCCGTCTTCTTTTTCACGAAGAGGACCGGGGCCGAGAGCGGGGAGGTCGAAGGCCGGATGAACCCACGGGCCAGGTTCTTTTCCAGAAAGTCCCGTAAGGCGGCCAGCTCGGGCTCCGACATGGAGTACAGGCGTCCCGAGAGCAGGGGCGCGTTGGGCATTAGGTCCACCGCACAGTCGTAGGGTCGGTGCGGGGGCAAGCGGTCCGCCTCCTTTTCGCTGAACACGTCGGCGAAGGGCGTCAGCTCCGGAGGCAAGGAGACGTTTGGGGCAGAGACGTCCTGGCCGGCGCAGGTGTGGCGAAGGTGGTCGACACACTGCAGGCTCGGGAACGAGATGGCGTTTCTCGACCACGCCACCTGAGGGTCGTGCGCCCGAAGCCAGGCCATCCCCAGGACCAAGGGAAAGTGCAGATCCGCCGTTACATAAAACTGGATCGCCTCCTCGTGGTTCCCAATGGCGAGGCGCAAGGGCTGGGTAGCGGTTTTGATGGGCCCCGCCACGAGTTCCCGCCCATCTATAGTTTCGACCCTCAACGGAGGGTCCACTGGGACCAAGGGGACTTTGTAATGGGCCACAAAGGCCTGGTCCATAAAGTTCGTGGTGGCCCCCGAATCCACCAGCGCGTGCGCCTGGAGCCCCTCCGACCGGTTAGCCAACAACACCCGGGTGTTCAAAATCAGGTGCCAAGGGGGCTCACAGTCCACAGCCGCCGACTCCGGCGGGGCATGGTCACGTGCCTGACCCAGAGTTTCCCCTAGGCCAGGCCTGGCCCATTTCCCGGCTGGTCACGCCGAGACTCCGGAACAGGCTTGCGCGGTCCACTCCGCTTCCGGGGACACGAGGCGGCAAAATGTCCCGCCTCGCCACAATAGAGGCACAACCCCCCTTGACGTCTCTGCATCCGCTCCTGGGCCGTCAGTTGAGGTCTGGCTGCTCCGAGCTCCATGGACTCCTCAGCCATCGCCACAAAACGCTGTGCGGTCCGAAGCACTGTCGGTGCGAAACGCGGGGGTGCCAACGCTGTCGATGGTTCCAGAAGAGCCCGACGGGGCCATCGCCGTTGCAGGCGGGCGTCGATGCGCAGGCATTGGGTCACCAGCGCGTCGAGGGTCGGTGGCGCCTCCACATGAACCAGCTCGTCCTGCATCTCGTCGGAAAGGCCGTCCTGGAAGGCGTCCATCAGCGCCACCTCATTCCAAGCCGAATCCTGGCCTAGCAGTCGGAACTCTGCAATATAGTCCTGCAGGGGGCGCTTGCCTTGGCGGAGGTCCTTGATGCGCCTCGCTGCCGTCTGCACCCGGAGGGGGTCCTCAAACATGGTGCGCAGGTGTTGTAAAAAGCCCTGAAAGTCCAGGAGCAAGGGGCTATCTTGCAACAACAGGGGCGTGGCCCATCAGGCGGCAGTGCCAGAGAGGGAGCTGATAACAAATGCCACCCGAGCCCGGTCATCCGGAAAATCCTCCGGCCTCATCGCCATAAACAGTTGGCATTGCCCCAAGAAGGCCGGAAACATCTCCTGCTGCCCAGAAAACCTATCTGGCACGTTCACTGGGCATCTCGGACAGGGAGGGGGAGGAGGTGGAGCTGCAGGAGCATTTCCCAAAGCAAGTTGGGCAGTTAGCTGTGCTACTTGCTGTTGCAGAAGCTGATTGGCCTCCAGCATCTGCTGTATCTGCTGCTGCAGCTGTTGGTCCATCGTGGGTTAACGATGGAGTATGGGGTGATGAACAAGATGATCTGTCCCCGTACCCACACACACACAAACACAGCCAGTCGAGGGTTAAGGAAACACTTTGGAACGCACCCAGGTCTTATCTCCCACTTGGCAGCGATAGACACACCGTCTGCCAAGTGACTTTATTTTCAAAGTAAAACAGAAAGATAAATACTCAAGAGTCCAAATGTCCGACACTTTAAATCTTTCTCTCAGCAGCTCCGGACGAGGCTTTAGTGACTATCCAAGGTTTGCTTTGTTCGTCACAAAAATCCTTGACCACCACCCTCTATTATATAGTCTCTGGGGTGTGGTCCAGTGACTCAGTTCTAATCCCTAGCACGCCTCCTAAGATGCTGCAAACGTTTATCACGCCTTCGGAGGCGTGCGTCCAGGAATGATGTTTCCTCATCACTCTGATTCGAATCAGCTGTCTCCTCTCCCTCGGCCGGCACTTGAGACAATGCCAGAGGGGAGGGGCCTGGAGAGGGAGGCCTGGCTGACTCCTCTTCCTCATGCTCGGAGCTTTCTTCCTCCGATGGGACAGGCTCAGAGGGCGGGGCCACAACATCCATTTCTCTCCAGGTGGTAATTTCACATCCTCATAAACACCTAATTTAGTTAATAAGTTGATTTCCCTACTCATTGCCTCCTTCCAAGCATTTTGCTCTTTTTCAGGATACATCCTGATATCCTCATAACTTGAAGGTTCTATGTTAACCTGACAAACTACAGTTGCTTTATACCTATCAGGTGGATGTCTTTCCCTACTGGATCTCCTAGGCAATACAGGACTCATTGCAGGTGATTCAATTTCATCCTCCCCTAAAACTACCTCCTCTTCTTCAACCTTAATAGAAGAATCTATATTATCTATATCCTCATCAGGAGTATTGTTACTCATTTGATGCTCAATGCTAACAGTATTGTCATCCTGTCTATAATCTGCACGCTCAAGTTTTTCCCATCCTTCGTGCTCTAGAAATTTTGCATTTGCACTACAGTACACACTAGTAGTTCCCTGTGCCCAAAATCTAAAAGACCTATGGTTTGAATCATAGCCTACGAAAAACATTTTTCTGGCTCTTTGTTGTTCCGTCCTTCGCACAGTAGATGGAATATGCACCCAAACTGGGGCTCCAAATGTGTGTAAGTAACTAAGATTTGGTTTCCTCCCATGCCATAATGTAAATGGTATTTCACCAGTAGATGAATGTACCACCTTGTTTAATACATGGTTAGCACACGTAACAGCCTCACCCCATAATGTTTCAGGCAAACCAGAATCTGCCAACATTATTCTAGGCATGGCTTGTAATGTTTGACCCCTTCTCTCAACATAAGCGTTGTATTGTGGTCTATACGGAGCAGACCGTTTATGCTGTATACCTGCCTCTTGCAAAAACTTCTCTAACCTTTGGTTAGTGAATTCTGTACCGTTATCTGTTACTAAACACATTACTTTATACTTCTGTTTCCTTTCAACAAATCTCAGCCAGTTATTTATATGCTGGAATGTTTCACATTTCATTTTCATAAGATAACAGAATCCATACCTAGAGTAATGGTCTACTATGCTTAGAATATAGCAGGCACCTCCAATACTGGGTTTCTTGGGTCCAATCAAATCTACAAACACTACTTCTAATGGCTTTTTGGTTTTAAAACCATTAAAACAATTTGCTGGTGTTACCTTACTCTTTTGCTGATTACAGGCGTTGCAATTCAAATACTTACTACATGATTGTAGTTTTATCCCTTCAGATAGCTGAACTGTTTTCTTTAACGTCCTGAAATTTATATGCCCTAGTCTTCGATGTAACAGATGAATACATTCATCATGTGGTTTATCATTCCTGTACACCGACTTAGAATTTGCCACTAATGCTGGGTTCTCTCTTAAAATGAATAAATCATTTTCTAATATTGCAGTAACAACCGTTCCATCTTTTTCAATTATACATTTATCATTCTTAAATGTTACTGTAAACCCAACTTGCAATAATGATTTAACAGATAGCAAATTATATTTTAACCCAGGAATATATAACATAGGCAATGGTTCATTACTAAATGACCAACATGCAACACCCTCACCAGCTACCTTAACTTTCCAACCATTTGCTAATCTAACAAGTTGGTTACTCTTATTCATTTTTACAAAGTTGTTTAGATTCTTAGTAATAGATTGAGAAGCACCACTATCAACAACCCACCAATCCTGGTTAACATTAGTTGTTGAACTGGATATAGATAAATTACAACCCTTCTTGGGTCTATTATTATCCCTGACAGACATTTTCTTATTCTTACAATACTTAGCTATATGCCCTTTAGCCCCACAAGCAAAACATCGTTTTACAACATAGACAGTTGAATACATTTTGTCTTCTTTTGGTTGGTTTACTCTCAACTGATCCCTTTCTTGTCTTCTTCTGGATTCTTCTAATAACCTACCGGTTACACCAGCCAATGTGAGGTCATCTCTGGTCAAAACCTCCAGTGAAGAAACATAGTCATCATAACTATTGTCCAAAGAAGAAAGAATTATATAAACTTGCTGTAGTTCCGAGAAAGCAAGTTCCTTTTCATGCAGCTCCTGGAAAATTCTGGTCATGGATTCCAAATGAGCCATCATACAGTATCTCCTCCTTTAGGAAGATGTTGCTTAAACAATTTCCGTGTGAGATTTATATGAGCACCCACAGTGTCACGAACATATAGTCTCTTCAACTTGGTCCAACACCTAGCAGCAGATTCTTCGCCACGAATATGGACAAGTTGCTGGTCACTCAGTGTCAGTCCAATTATGCAAAGAGCTCGTTCGTTGTCTCTGGTAAACTTGGGTAATTTCTTCGCATCTTCTTCATCATCAGGATTCCATGTTGTTACATCCGGTGGAGTAATTACTACGTCCCAAAGTCCTTCTCTACGCAGAAGTAGATTACATTTTGTAGACCAGGATACATAGTTTGTTCCATCCAGCCGGGTTATCATGGAGATATTCGATAACTGTTCTTGTGCCATCTTCACTTGGATTAAATTTCACAAACACAGTTTTCTGTATTATTCACATTAACTCTCAGTTTAGCTCTGAACAATCCTAGTTAGTTCTGGTTGGCTCTGGGCCCATAACCAATGTTAAGGATATTGTTGTGTTACTAACCAGCAGAGTAAGTGCACAGAGAAACGGTACTGAGAGCAATGAATACAATACATACAAACTGGTTTAACAAAGCTTTTATTTTGTAGTGAAAAACAATTGCATAGTCTTTTAGTCAATCCAAGTCTTTAGCCATTCAAATCAGTCTGAAGTTACAGATATCTTCTTACTTACAGCAGTTGGTAATAAACAGCAATTCAACACTGGTAACAAATCACGATGGTAGCATATCCATCCACGTCTTCACACATGACAGTAACAGTTCCAATCAACAGTTCCAGTCAAGCAGCAAGTCAAGCAATGATGAGAGGAGGTCCAACAATGTCTATAGCTCGTCTTCCTTCTTATATACAGTTTACACTAGTAATTATCCACTTAAGATAAGTGAAGTCAGCAGTGCAATGACTCAACAGTACAATTATGATAATTGCAGTCAGCAGTCAGTCAGCAGTCATTAGTCATTACAATGACTCAGCAGTACAATTACTCAGCATTACATTTAAAGTTACAGAATACATTTAAAGTTATAGAACACATATATTGCCTGGACAACTTGTTAGACTTATACCATATCCTAACATATATATATTAATACGTTAAGATATATGAAAGAACAAAAAGGTTTACAGCTGAAGGGTGATAGTAAAAGATATGTGTAAACAATATGAAATAATGAAAATGAAATGTAATTACTAGGAGTAATAATATTATGTTTATTTGTATTGAGATGTATGATACCCAGGTTGTTCTGACCTAGGCTCCCTTAAAAAGCAGGAAGCAGGAATTGGTCCCTGCAAAACCTCTTTTATTTACACGACTATGAATTACTTTCATTCATAGTCAGCAAATTTGTCCAAACAGTTTTTCAAAGGAATATTTCTCAACACACCTTAGCTCTCTTGGCAAGCTGCCACGTAACTTGTTTCCAACCGCAGAGTAAGGCAAAACCTGGCACAGAGTCTCTTAGAGTCACGAACAGAACTTTTCACTCTTGAAACTACCGAATGAATGAATTGTTTCCTGCAAAAGCCCTCTCCCCATTCACTCCTCTTTTATTTCCTATGGTAGAGGTGAATCATCTCCAAGGTGTGGCTTTACTCCCAAGTCGACCCTGCTTTCTGAGTTGTTCTTGTCTTCTGGCAGCTCTGCGCAGGCGCACACTGGGAATGGGCTCCAGCTGTTCCTCTGCCTCGCTGCTGTTTATCTCCCTCTTTGCCTCCGATGCAGAGCTCTTGTCCAAGCTTTCCCCAGCCCCCAGGACTGGCCCATGTTTCTCTTCAACCTCCTCACTGTTTCACTCTGCTGCCAGCTCCGATGGCCACCGCCAGACCACAACACAGGTATCACACCATTCATGCATTGATTTGTATAAACAGTATAAAATAAAAAAAAACTTGAATTGAAAAAAAAAGGCTCACATTAAGGGAAACTATCAGATTAGAACTTGGAACTTTGATCTAATATGCATTTGATCAAATCTTTCAGCTCAGATTGATTTGCTCTTTTCAAAGTTGTTTCTATGTGGACAGTGGTGGGATTCAACCGGTTCGCACCACTTCGGCTGAACCGGTTGTTAAATTGCTGGCTGGCCCCACCCTGCCTCTCCTTATCTTGCCCCGCCCACCTTGACCGATGCCTACAGTTACGCTGCTGTTCTCTGGTTCCCTCGCTTGCCTCGACCGCGGCCCCTGCAGCCCAGCTAATCTCTGCCTGGTGAGTCTTCCTCCCTTAGCTGCCTCCCACACAAAGGTGGGTGTGGGCTCCAGCTGGTTCGGACCTTGTTAACTTTTTGCCTAGTTCGGTGAACCGGTTGTGAGAGAAAAATGAATTATTCCTGTAAAAATCATAACCTAAGTAACGCCATATTTAACCTTTATATAACCTGATTTATATAACCCGGTGAATAGGACATGAGTAAGCATTATATTCTGGAAAGGAAAAGGGAACTGTGACGCTTGTTTTGAGGAAATAGATGCTTTGGTACGTTCTAAGTTGGGTCAGGCTGACCTAAGCTCTATTGAAAAAGAGGAAGAGACTAAATGATCAATTAAGGAGAACAATACCAATAATTATGAAAACATATTTAAAGGGTATTTTTGGAGGGGAATTTTGGAGGGGAACTCCAGGGTGGAACATGTGAAGAAAGCCAAAATGTTATATAAGACCTGAAAACAATACCATGCGGGGGCATTTGAATTGTATTGCTGAGCATCAAAAATTGTATTTAAACCATGTAATCGAAGTGGTCCAACGTTCTCTCTTTTTCATGGGAGAACCCTTTTGCAAAAGTTTGAAATATATATATATATATAGCTTTATATATATATATTTAATAAATCTGCTTTTTACTTGTTCATGGTCTCTGTTTCACTTTTTATGAGGTTTGCTGTTTTTTTAAATCTCACAGGTTGATAGCACCACTGGCTGGCCCCGCCCCCACCCCACCTGGCCCCACCCAGCCACTCCTTATCTTGCCTTGGCCGCTCTCCTAGAGTGATGGCTGCGGCCCAGCTGCTCTCTGGTTCCTCGCCCAGGCCCAGCCTTAGATCTGCAGCGCCACCTTGGCCCCACCTCCTGGGCGTGCGCACAAGAGGTGGAGAGTGTGTAGGGCCTGTCGACTGGTGTCCCTGGGGACTACTTGCTGAGCGCTGCCCTTCATCCAGGACGCCAGCCCTCGCACACTTGGAGCCTGCTGTGCACATGCCCAGGGGGTGGGGCCAAAGCGGCAGCGTGGATCTAAGGCTGGCCATGGGTGGCACTGATGCCTCCTGTCCCCCCTTGCTGGCCTTTCTCTGGGACCACCCCACCCCCACATGGGAAAGCCATGTCCCTACCTGTGCATGGAGGAAGGAAGAGGTGGGAAGGAGAGGGCATTGGACCCAGGGCAGGGGCTTCTGCCTGCCAGCCGCCATGAGCGGTAGGAGATCGCACAGGCTCTGGGGGGCACATGGAAGTGAAGGGAGGTGGCGTGCAGCTTCTGGCATGTGGGGGGAGGAAGCAGAGCTGCCCTTTTGGCATCAGGCATGGAGGCAATGGAGAGGAGGGTGGACAAAAAGGGAAGCACCATAGGTTTTTTTTTTTTTTAATGGGCAGAGGCTTCCCATTTTGATCCCCTTCCCCTGTTGTTGCAGAAAAATAAAGAAGTTGAGTTTCGAGATCAAGAAAAAGCTTTTATTTTGGCCAAAATAGGTTCAGACAGATTAATATAAATTCTAACAACTGAACAATGTTTTGATTCAGACATGCATTCTTATAGTCTTTCAATAGTAGCAACACAGGAAGTATGTGAAATAAACCTCCTACGTGCTAGGCTCACCCCCTTCTCTTATTGACATGGCAAGAGAAATTAGCTAACTCTGTGGTTTAACTTTTTGAACCCAGCAACTGTCTCTTTGCCTGTGGTTTGACTTCTTGAACTCTGCAACTGTCTCAAGTCAAAGGGGCCCTTCAGAGATCATCCAGGCTGACCCCGTATTATTTCACTCTTATATCCAAATTTCACTTTACGTCCTACTTTATTCCCCCCTTTAAGACTCTATTTTACTTGGTTACAATTGAGTCTTACCTATTACAGAGCTTAAATCAGCAATGCAAGCATATAACATTTCGCATAACATAATCAATTCAGGATAAGATATATAGTAATGCAAAGGAAAAGACAAGTAATACATATGACTGTCAAATCTTATTCTCTGAAGGCATTTTCTCTAGTCACCTGGTTGAGAGTTGTACATATGTTCCTGCATCAGAAACTCCATTTTCATGAAAGAGATCAAAGTCAGTTTTACGGTCTATAAGGCTTTCCATCAAAATCAACTCTTTCTCAACTTTTATCTCCTTCACTGCTCTCATAGCTAGTTGTCTGAACAAGGAATAAAAGCCAGGCCTGTCACAGCACAACAGGAATACACACAAACCACCTTTCAGCTGTTAAAAGGTCTATGGCACGCCAGTTTTGTAAGACCACTGCTGCCAAAGAGTCTATTTGGTCTTGGACCAAGGTTCCAGCAATTTGGTACAATTGCCTAAATTGTATTATGGAGTGTGCCATTCCTCCTACACCTGTCCTGACTGCTGTCCCTATCCCCAGAATTGCTAATAGTGGGACTAAGAGTGGCACTCTTTTTTGAACATGCCCCATGAGGGGGACAGGGATAGTGTGCTCTCCACTGACAACACCTATTTTGGGGAAAAGATGTACCAGAGTGCATGTTCCAGTCCAGTTTGTAGGTAAACTGGACTGGAACAGGCAGACCTTTCAGGGATGTACTCACCGGCTGAGCTTTTCACCTTGCGAGACTCCCCCCTCTCGCAGGCCTGGCCTTCTACGTTATCGAAGGCCTACCTCGATGATGGGTTTTGGAACCCAGAGAGGTGGCATGCTGCGAAGAGGGGGTTGAGGGGTTTTTTATATAAATTTTTAACCAATTTTTTAAGGAGTTCCGGGGGGGAGGGTTGGATTAGAAGTAGGGCTGTGGATATGGGGGATAACCTACTAAGAGGAGGGCTGGGTATGGCTGTGAAGCGCGGCATGGAGGGTGGGGGGCCCGGGGTTGAGGGGGGGGCTAAAGCGTATCCAGATAAAGTTTCTACCATCAGTATTGTGGGTGGGAGGGGTAGATATGGCGGGAGCAGGGGGCCATATCGTGTTATGGGAGCACGCACCCGCTATCTACGAGCGATGGCGCGCTCCGGCCCCCAAAGCTCCACTCGTTCTCCAGGTTGCACAGACCCTCAGGGCCCTGGCCTTCAGCTGATGTTGTGCAATGCCAGGTCTGTAGCAAATAAAGCCCCCCCTCATTTGTGATCTCGTTCAGGAGGGGGGAGCGGACCTGGCAGGTATTACGGAAACCTGGCTGAGCCAAGAGGGGGGGGTCCCTTTCGTTGAAATGTGCCCACCAGGTTTCCGCGCATTCCATCGGCCGACGTTACAGGGTAGGGGCAGGAGGGTAGCAGTTATCATTAAAGGTCTGAGACCGAGGGAGGCCACTGTTCCTCAGACGGCTGGCTATGAATCCCTCCTTGTGAGATGGGATCATGGGGTCCAGATGGGTTTGCTGATCACGTACCTGGCTCCCTGCCACGTGGCAGCAGCCCTGCCCGAGCTACTCAACGTCATCGACGCGGTGGCGGTTGATACCCCTAGGCTTATGGTCATGGGGGATTTTAACCTGCCATCCATGGGTGAGACATCTGAGGTGGCTTGGGAGTTCATGGCTTCCATGACAGCTATGGACCTGACCCAGTTAATTCATGGCCCTACCCACACGGGGGGAAACACGCTGGATCTGGTTTTTGTCTTTGGACAGTGGTTGAGTGACCTTGAGATAGGGGATATAGTTACTGAACCCTTGTCATGGTCAGATCACTCTCTCCTTTGTCTCGACCTTCAAACCGCTGCACCCCGCTGCAGGGAGGCGGAGCCGGTAAGATGGTTCCACCCCAGGCGCCTGATGGAACCTGACAGGTTCCAGATGGAGCTTGGGCCATTTCCTGAGGCTCTGGCACACTCCTCGACTGGAGACCTAGTGGCCGCCTGGGATAGGGCGGCCGCTGGAGCTCTGGATCGGGTCATGCCTTTGCGGCCTCTGACCCGGCACCGATCTCATTTGGCTCCTTGGTTCACTGAGGAGCTGAGGGAGTTGAAGCGCCGGAAAAGACGCCTACAGAGTAGTTGGAGGGCCAGTCTTTCTGAATCGGACTGGACACTGGTAAGATCTCATATTAGGAATTACCTAGTGGCGATAAAAGCAGTGAAATGTATTTTCTGTACAAATTCTTTTTCTTTTAAAATTGTATTATTCAAAGTCCATCTAGCGTTCCTTTTTTGACCTTTCCAAGTTACTATCACTGGATTATGGTCAGCCCATAAGTTAGTGTCTATTTCCACCTGTTCAATTTTCAGAATTAAGTCCATTGTTGTCCATATCATATCTAACCTGGACCAAGATAAGTGCCTGTTTGAATAGAAAGTGTATTGTCTATTCTTCCCATTTCTAATTCTCCATATATCTTTCAAATTTATTTCCTCTGTCATTTTAAAGAAAGAGTTTGGCAGTGTCTTTCTATTATGCTTTCCTGTTTTTGTTGTTTTATAGTCCAATTTTTCATCTGCTATTCCATTAAAGTCTCCCATCATGCATATATTATCATAGTCCATTTCAATTATTTTCATATGTAAATTTCGATAGAAATCACTCTGATTGTTATTTGGCGCATATATTGCAACTAGAAGTATCTTCATGTTATTATCAATTATCTCCACTATCAAAACTCTACCCTCTGAATCTGCATATATTTGTTCTGCTTCTATTGAATTTTAATATATAGAACAATGCCTCTCTTTTTGTGTTGCGATAATGATGAAAATTTTTTCCCAAGTTTGGTTTGTGCCAATAATTTTTCGTGTTGCTTTTTAATGTGAACTTCTTGCAAACAAATTATATCGAAATTTAGCTTCTCTAATTTATGAAAAACCTTTCTTCTTTTCACAGCCGAATTAAGTCCATTTATATTTATTGAAATTAATTTCGTTGTATCCATATTCATATTTTATATGTAGGTTTTATTGCTCTAGTTGATCTTACTTCCCGTTGTTCTTTGAATTCCACAGTCCCGCCAACAGCGCCTTCCATTGATTCAATCATTAACATTTCCTCTTCTGTAGGTTTTGTTGACATCAGTGTAGCTTGTGTTTCTGTTTCCATTGCCACTTCCTTTTCCTTTAAAAAATCTTCATAAAAAGCTCTCGCTTTATCAATTGTATCTAGCCTGTATCTTTGCAGTTGCCATGTTAAGATCAATCCTTCTGGTATCAGCCATCTAAAATTAACACCCTTTTGAATTAGTATCTTAGTCAAAAATTTATACTCTTTTCTCGCATCTCTCACTTTCCTTGGTATTTGTTTCAAGACTATCACTTCCTTCTCCTTGAATTTCAATGTTTTTTCTCGCGCCACTTGAAGAATTTGTGCTTTGATCGATTTCTTAGTAAATCTTATATGAACTTCTCTTGGTAATTTATTGCGCATAGCATATCTAGTGTGAACTCAATAAATCTCGTCCACACCGTATGCCATCTCCTCTCTAGGTATCTCCAAAGCATCAGCAAGCATAGAAATCATGACATTCTCAAGATTTTCTCCTTTCTCTTCCTCCACATTTTGAAAACTAAGATAGAATTCTGCTCTATCCATTTCCAATTCCACTACTGCACTTCACTACTGCTTTCCACCTCTCTCAGTCCATTGTCAAAATCTTTCATTTTTTCCCCCTTTTGGTCATCCTTCTTCTCAAGCTCTTGTAGTCTTCCTTCAAATTTTGACATTGCCTGTTGTATGCTAACCACTTTTTCATCTGTCTTTATTAATTGTTGTTCCATCCGTTGAACATTCTCATCTGTCTTAAGTAATTGCTGTTCCATCCTCTGAACTGCACTCAAAATTGCTTGTAGTGACGCGTCTTTCTCTTTCTCTTGTTGTGTCATGGTCTGGACTGGACGTTGTCCTCCAGATGGAGATGCAGAAGATGTGGTTGCAGCTCCCACTGTTACTGTTTTTTTACTCATTCAGTTTAAGTAAAGAATAATTGCTATATGAGGAGATTTGGAGAATTGTAAGCACGAAATTATTTTAACCGATTGAGATGCTGTCTATAATTGTTTGTAAGGATGATATTTTTATGTTATTGTTGTTGTGTTTTTTTTTATTTTTTTATTTTTAATCTAAAATAAAACTTAAAAAAAAAAAAAGCAGCGAAAGGTAGTTATTTTGCTGCTCTTATTGCATCATCAGATAACCGCCCGGCCGCCCAGTTTAGGGTGACCTGCTCCCTGCTCCACCAGGAAGTGCGGGAGGACCCCTTGGTGGATAGAGCCGAGGATTTTGTTCAGTATCTGTATGACAAAATCACTCAGATTCAGGAAGATTTGGACTCCGACTGGGTAGTCTTAGGGGGAGGGACTGGGGCAGGCCTTGAGAATGTTATCTGGGATGAGTTTGATCCTGTGACCCCTGAGGACATGGACAGGATTCTGGGCAGACTGAACGCGACCACTTGTTTATTGGACCCATGTCCCTCCTGGTTAGTGCTGGCTTCCCGGGAGGTGACACGAGGCTGGCTCCAGGGGATTATAAATGCTTCGTTGGGTGAGGGTGACTTTCCTGCTGCCTTGAAAGAGGCGGTGGTGAGACCTCTCCTCAAGAAGCCTTCCCTGGACCCGGCAATGTTGGTTAATTATCATCCGGTCTCCAACCTTCGCTTCGTGGCGAAGGTTGTTGAGAGTGTGGTTGCGCAACAGTTCCCCCAGCACCTGGATGAAATGACGTATCTGGATCCGTTCGAGTCAGGCTTCAGGCCTGGGTATAGCACAGAAACGGCATTGGTCGCGTTGGTAGATGATCTCTGGAGGGCTCGGGACAGGGGGTGCTCCTCTGTCCTGGTCCTGTTAGATCTCTCAGCAGCTTTTGATACCATCGACCATGGTATCATGCTGCACCGGTTGGAAGAGTTAGGGGTGGGAGGCACTGTGTTGCGGTGGTTCTCCTCCTTTCTCTCTGACCGGTCGCAGTCTGTGTTGACAGGGGGACAGAGGTCGACTCCGAGGCCCCTCATATGTGGGGTGCCGCAAGGGTCGGTTCTCTTGCCCCTCCTGTTCAACATTTATGTGAAGCCGCTGGGCGATATCATCCGTGGTTTTGGTGGGTGAAGTACCACCAGTACACTGATGACACCCAGCTGTACATCTCCACCCCGGACCATCCCAACGACGCCCTTGAAGTGATGTCCCGGTGCCTGGAGGCCATGCGGATCTGGATGGGGAGGAATAGGCTCAGGCTCAACCCATCCAAGACCGAGTGGCTGTGGTTTCCGACATCCCAATATAGTCAGTTGGTGCCAGCACTGACTATTGGGGGCGAATCATTGGCCCCCACGGAGAGCGTTCACAACTTGGGCGTCCTCCTGGATTCACGGCTGTCTTTAGAAGAGCATTTGATGGCTGTGACTGGGAGGATTTTTCATCAGGTTCGCCTGATTCGCCAGTTGCGTCCCTTTCTGGATCGGGACTCCCTACGCACGGTCACTCATGCCCTCGTCACCTCCCGCCTGGACTATTGTAACGCTCTCTACATGGGGCTCCCCTTGAGGAGCACCCGGAGGCTCCAGCTGGTGCAGAGTGTGGCCGCGCGGGTGGTTATGGGAGCAACATGGCGTTCCCATGTAACACCTCTCCTGCGCGAGCTGCACTGGCTCCCAGTGGTCTTCCGGGTGTGCTTCAAGGTTTTGGTTACCACCTTTCGAGCGCTCCATGGCTTAGGACCTGGTTATTTACGGGACCGCCTACTACCACCAATAGCCTCCCACCGGCCGGTATGCTCTCATAAAGAGGGGCTCCTCCGGGTGCCGTCGGCCAAACAATGTCGACTGGCGGCCCCTAGGGGGAGAGCCTTCTCTGTGGGGGCACCTACGATCTGGAACGAGCTCCCCCCGGAGATACGGAGGATCCCAGATCTGCGCACCTTCCGCCGCGCTCTTAAGACCTTTTTATTCCACCAGGCAGGCCTGGCCTAATCTTTTCCCTCTTTTTAATTATGCAAATTTTAAATTGGTTTTTTAAATGATTGGGGTTTTAATATGTTTTGGGCCAAATTTGTTTAATTCGATTTTACTTTGTTTTTAAATTTTGTATTCATGTATTTTTACTGTTTGAGTCCTTCAGGAGTAGGGCGGTATATAAATTAATTAATTAAATAAATAAATAAATAAATATAATAATAAACACAAATACACATTTTTCCCACATAAGAAGAAAACTCCATTTTTCCTTACACACACACACCTATGTTCATGGAAAAGGCATGGGCTCGTTGGTTTTTCTCATTAGTCCGGACCCCCAAAGTCCCTGCCACTAGCATGGCAGTCAGCGGCTGCAATGGGACTTCTAGTGTAGGGTCCTTTTGCTTATCTCTGAGAATTGGGCCTTCAAAAAGAGAACAGGAGCTTGCATTTCCAGGGGGAAATAGGACACATAAGCCTGTGCTGGACCTAAGGGAGAGCCAGACTGGAAATCGGGATGGCTGAAATGGTCTTGGGCACTTTTCCTGGGACATATTCCATCCTCCCTATTTCTTACTGGAGACATGTGGTGGTAATGTGAAAGTGACCTTCTGTTGAAATAAATGGTGGGCAGAAGGAGAAATACCACTAGTTAGTTTTACATCCATAAGTGTCATTCTAGGGTCAAAGTGTATTTCTGATGGACATTGTTCTCCTGTCAGGGATCCTACAGGAATACCTGGTTCCTGATGTCGCTTTACACACAAGAAGGGTGACCCTAGGATTTCCACACCAACAGCTATAGGGCCAACAATGGGGAGACGGCTCATCCCCAGCCTTTTGAAGGCGTTGTAAAAGTCCCCTTGCAATTTGGCCACTGCTGCTTTGGTTCTCCATCTAATATCTTTCTCAAGGACTATTGTGGCCCAATGTCAACTTGCAAAGCTTTCAAGTTGCCATGAGCAGGAGGGAGGGAGAACTGAAGTGAATTCCATACATTTTTCTGATCGCAATCAGAAGGAGGGTGTTAGGTTTCATAGCCAGCCAAAGTGGTTAATTGGAGAATGTGATTTATGACATGGCCAGGGGGGAGGGGAGAGACAGGGTCATAGGGGAACGTAAATCTACGTGGGGTCAGTCCTGACTGCATCCGAGTATTGCGGGAATGGTGCTCCTAATAAATCACTATATTTCCTTTGAAGTTTGGATCATGGCTCATGAATTAATGCGGGCATCTTTCGGAAACTTGACAGACAGTCAGGACTGCTTTTAAAAATCTGTAAAAATTACCAGGTTTCCTGAATCCTGGACTCTCCAACAGCTCCCCGATGTCTTGGGTGCTGGGAGGGAAAATCAGGCAACCATGGCCAGAGACGAGCTATCTGGAGAGAGCCTAATTGCAGCTTCCCTCGGACATCAAAGCTGAGATGCCTGCTTCAGCGACGGAAGCAAGAAAAGATGAGTATTGGGGGGAGTTAATCTCTAAGGCAGCACAAACCTATAAGAAACAGGCAGACAAACACCGAGCTCCCCAAAGGCCTTTTCAATTGGGGGAGAAAGTTTACCTCTCCACAAAATATTTGAGGTTAAAACTTCCTAGCAAGAAATTGGGACCAAAATTTATAGGACCATTCCCCATAGTAAAGATAATCAACCCAGTCACAGTGCAATTGAAGTTGCCCCGATTGCTAGGGAAGATACACCCAGTATTCCATAGTAGCCTCTTAAAACCCGTGGTCGGATCGACCCTGAGGCCACTACCCTGTGAGCCCCCAGGCCCCGTGGTCATAGGGGGCCAGAGCCATTATGAGGTGCAGCAAATCCTCAATTCGAGGTGGCACAGGAGGCAACTCCAATATTTAATCAAGTGGAAGGGTTACCCCTTATCAGAGGCATCTTGGGTAAAGAGTCGAAACATCCAGGCTGATCGCCTTATAGCCAAATTTCATGCAGAAAATCCAAACAAGCCTGGTGGGGGGTCACATCCCTAGACTCTACATCTGTACTCAAATTGTTTTGCTTTTTGCAGGTTGCCCTCGGGAAGTGAGGGGAGCCGAATGTCAACTTGCAAAGCTTTCAAGTTGCCATGAGCAGGAGGGAGGGAGAACTGAAGTGAATTCCATACATTTTTCTGATCGCAATCAGAAGGAGGGTGTTAGGTTTCACAGCCAGCCAAAGTGGTTAATTGGAGAATGTGATTTATAACATGGCCAGGGGGGAGGGGAGAGACAGGGTCATAGGGGAACGTAAATCTACGTGGGGTCAGTCCTGACTGCATCCGAATATTGCCGGAATGGTGCTCCTAATAAATCACTATATTTCCTTTGAAGTTTGGATCATGGCTCATGAATTAATTAGGGCATCTTTCGGAAACTTGACACCCTGGTCCTGACCCAAAGATCTGGCTCAACTGGAACAGCATTATAAGATGAAGGACCAGCAGACAAACACAACCAGCATTTTGGACCTAGGGCAGGGTCAGACTGATTAACTAGACTTTGACTCAATTCCAGTATTCTGAACATGTAGTTCCCTTTTCTCAATTGTTACAGGGGCCCATTCTCCCTTTGTTCTACCCCACTCTGTTCTGAGATTGTCAGACACCTGTCTTTAGGTCTTGAGTTTGGCTTAGGTCCAGGGTACCGACCCCACCTATTGATGATACGTCGTTGGCGGGAGTGGACCTGTTCCAAAGTGTCCACACCTTGTGACCTGTTCCTGCCCTGTTCTTTGGGGTTCTCAACTTTCCCGGATCCTTCCTCAAGGGCAAGGGGGTCACTCGGGCATTCTCACAACATTGGGAACTACTGTTCAGGGTGTTATTACTCATTAGGCCCTTTGCCATTAATAGCCAAAGTCACAATAAATTCATAATTGTCTCCTACACAGAACCTTTCCAATCACAATTCCCTTAAAAAATCACCACGTCAGGAAGTAGGTTAGGGTTATATGTGACTTGGGAAAAGGCAATATCAGTCTTAGGTATCCCACAGAACCATCCCTTATTTGTTAAATACAATATCCACAGTCCTAGAGCTAGAGCAGCACCACAGATAGCCCACTCCCTGGCTTAAGTATCTACAGGAGTTTCTTACTGCTCTCTGTCACAGTCAATGATTTTAGGTTCAGCACCTGTCTTTCTGGGGAGAAGGTGATTCCAGCAAAATGAATATCCAATACAGCAATTCACAATACGGGCAAGCACGCTCACTAAAGCAAGAGATAGTGTAGCTATGGCTATATATGTTTGACCTTATATATTTTACTTCTAACAAATAGAATGTTGTCTTTTGATCTGTCCCCGTCCCCACACACACACACACAGCCAGTCGAGGGTTAAGGAAACACTTTGGAACGCACCCAGTTCTTATCTCCGACTTGGCAGCGATAGACACACCGTCTGCCAAGTTACTTTATTTTCACAAACAGACAGATAAGATACGAACGTTCAAGAAAGTCCAAACAGAAATAATATTCCTCCCAGCAGTTCCGGACGAGGCTTTAGTGACTCCAAGGTTTTGCTTTGTTCGTCACAAAAGATCCTTGACCACCACTCTCTATTATATAGTCTCTGGGGTGTGGTCTCTGGGGTGTGGTCCAGTGACTCAGTTCTAATCCCTAGCACGCCTCCCAAGCTGCTGCAAACGTTTATCACGCCTTCGGAGGCGTGCGTCCAGGAATGATGTGTCATTATCACTTTGACTCGAATCAGCTGTCTCCTCTCCCTCGGCCGGCACTTGAGACAATGCCAGAGGGGAGGGGCCTGGAGAGGGAGGCCTGGCTGACTCCTCTTCCTCATGCTCGGAGCTTTCTTCCTCCAATGGGACAGGCTCAGAGGGCGGGGCCACAACACTATCCCCCACCGCAGGGCCCTTCCCCCGGGTCTGACGGTCGGGATGGGGTCGGGACGGGAACTGTTCGTGGAAAGCCCGCACCAGGTCAGGGGCCTGAACGGCAGACGCGTCCACCCAGGTGAAATCCTCGGGCCCGTACCCCTTCCAGGCGATGAGGTATTGGAAGCGCCCCTTCAGCCAACGGGAGTCCCGGATACTGTCCACCTCGTACGTCGAGGCGTCGTCCTTGTCGGCTGCGGCTGGGGGAGCAGGCATCGGCGGGCGGCGGAGATGGCTCGCGGGGGCCTCAGGGACCAGGAGGGACCGATGAAAAACAGGGTGGAGCCGCATGGAGCAGGGTAGAGTCAACCGGTAGGCCACCGGATTGATGACCGCCTCGATAGGGAAGGGACCGATAAAGCGTTGGGCCAGTTTCCGTACCGGCCGGTCTGTGGGGAGGTGTTTCGTGGACAACCACACCCGATCTCCTACTTCCAGCGGTGGCGTCGCCCGGCGGGCGCGATCGGCGAACCGTTTATAATCCTCTTTCGCCCGGATCAGCTGCCGCCGCACCAGTTGCTGCACCGCCTGCAGCTCTGAGAGGAAGTCCCGGGTCTCGGGAACAGGGGAGTCCATGATGGTCAACGGGAAAAGCCGTGGATGGTATCCGACGTTGGCATGGAACGGGGTCATCTGGGTGGAGGTGTGTTGGGAGTTATTAAAAGCGAACTCCGCCAGGGGAAGGTACTCGGCCCAGTTGTCCTGCTGCTGGTTGACAAAACAGCGGAGGTACTGCTCCAGTATGCTGATGACCTTCTCCGTGCCCCCGTCAGTCTCCGGATGGTGCGACGACGACAGGCACACCTGCACCTCCAGCGCGGCCATCAGGCTTTTCCAGAAGCGGGCCGTGAACTGGGCCCCGCGGTCCGAAACCACCCGGTCCGGCAGGCCGTGGAGGCGGAAGATATGTTGCAGGAACAGGCGAGCCGTGGTGCGGGCCGAGGGCAGGCCGCGGCACGGGATGAAATGTGCCATCTTCGTGAGCGCATCCACCACCACGAGGACGGTCGTGTACGTAGTGGACAGGGGCAGGTCTGTCAGGAAGTCCATGGAGATGGCTCCCCACGGTCTCTCCGGTGTCGGCAGCGGCTGGAGGAGTCCGGGAGGGGGGCCGGACGCGGCTTTGGCCTGTCGGCACGTCACACAGGACGTCACGTAGGCGTGCACGTCGTGCCGTACCCGAGGCCACCAAAAAGTCCGCGTCACCAGGTTCAAAGTCTTAAAGAAGCCGAAGTGCCCCGCCGCGGGGTTGTCATGACACTGGTTCATGACGAGGGCTCGGAGCGGACTCGTGGGCACGTATAGCCGACCCCGATGTCTGAGCAAGCCCTCCTCCACGGTCCATGGGGACGCGGGGCCGACGTCCGCTCTCCGCTGCTGCGACCAGTCGTCCCGTCGCTGCGCTTCCAGCACCCGAGCCCGCAGGTCCACCGGTTCCTGGACCGCGGCCAAGGAGTCCGCTGGCAGCACCGTCCGGGGGGGAAGGGAGTCCTTGGGGCAAAAGTATTCCGGCTTACGGGATAGCGCGTCCGCCCTCTGGTTGAGGTTGCTCGGAATGTAGGTGACGTGGAAGTTGAACCGGGCGAAAAACAACGACCACCGGATCTGCCGCTGGTTCAACTTCCGTGCCGTGGTGAGGTGCTCCAGGTTCCGATGGTCCGTCCGCACCTCCACCTGGTGTCGGGCCCCCTCGAGGTGATGTCGCCAAGCCTCGAACGCGGCCTTGATGGCCAGCAACTCCTTTTCCCAGATGGTGTAGTTGCGCTCGGAAGGGTTGAGTTTCCGGGAGTAGTATGCGCAGGGAAAAAGAGTGCCGCCATCCACCGGAGCCTGTAGCAGCACTGCCCCAATCGCCACGTTGGACGCGTCCGTCTCCACCACGAACGGACGGTGTGGATTGGGGTGCCTCAGGACTGGCTCCGTGAGGAAGGCCTGCTTGAGGACCTCGAAGGCCTGCTGCTGCGGGGGCCCCCACTGGAACGGGACCTTCTTCCGAAGGAGCTGGGTCAACGGCAAGGTCAGGGTGGCGAAGCCCGGGATGAAGGTCCGATAGTAGTTGGCGAATCCCAACAGACGCTGGACGTCCTTCACCCGACGTGGGGGTTCCCAACTGCGCAAGGCCTCCACCTTGTGCGGGTCCATCGCGATGCCCTCGGGGGTGATGATGTGCCCGAGGAACTCTATGGAAGTCTGGAAGAAGTAGCATTTCTCCAACTTCGCATAGAGCTGGTGCTCCCGCAGGCGCTGCAGGACCTGGCGGACATGCTGGAGGTGACTTTCCGGGGTCCGGGAATAGATCAAAATGTCATCCAAGTAGATCACCACGAACTGATCCAGCATGTCCCGGAACACATCGTTCATCAAGTGCTGGAAGACCGCGGGGGCGTTGGTCAACCCGAACGGCATGACGGTATACTCAAAGTGTCCGTACCGCGTGCCGAACGCCGTCTTCCACTCGTCCCCCTCTCTCACGCGCACCAGGTTGTAAGCCCCTCGGAGATCGAGCTTAGTGAAGATCGAGGCCTCCCGCAACCTCTCCATCAGCTCCGGGATCAGCGGCAGGGGGGTAGCGATTTCGCACTGTGATGGCGTTCAAGCGCCGGTAGTCGCAACACAGGCGCAAGTCCCCCATCTTCTTTTTAACGAAGAGGACCGGGGCCGAGAGCGGGGAGGTCGAAGGCCGGATGAACCCACGGGCCAGGTTCTTTTCCAGAAAGTCCCGTAAGGCGGCCAGCTCGGGCTCCGACATGGAGTACAGGCGTCCCGAGGGCAGGGGCGCGTTGGGCATTAGGTCCACCGCACAGTCGTAGGGTCGGTGCGGGGGCAAGCGGTCCGCCTCCTTCTCGCTGAACACGTCGGCGAAGGGCGTCAGCTCCGGAGGCAAGGAGACGTTTGGGGCAGAGACGTCCTGGCCGGCGCAGGTGTGGCGAAGGTGGTCGACACACTGCAGGCTCGGGAACGAGATGGCGTTTCTCGACCACGCCACCTGAGGGTCGTGCGCCCGAAGCCAGGCCATCCCCAGGACCAAGGGAAAGTGCAGATCCGCCGTTACGTAAAACTGGATCGCCTCCTCGTGGTTTCCAATGGCGAGGCGCAAGGGCTGGGTAGCAGTTTTGATGGGTCCCGCCACGAGTTCCCGCCCATCTATAGTTTCAACCCTCAACGGAGGGTCCACTGGAACCAAGGGGACTTTGTAATGGGCCACAAAGGCCTGGTCCATAAAGTTCGTGGTGGCCCCCGAGTCCACCAGCGCGTGCGCCTGGAGCCCCTCCGACCGGTTAGCCAACAACACCCGGGTGTTCAAAATCAGGTGCCGAGGGGGCTCACAGTCCACAGCCGCCGACTCCGGCGGGGCATGGTCATGTGCCTGACCCAGAGTTTCCCCTAGGCCAGGCTTGGCCCGTTTCCCGGCAGGTCACGCCGAGACTCCGGAACAGGCTTGAGCGGTCCACTCCGCTTCCGGGGACACGAGGCGGCAAAATGTCCCGCCTTGCCGCAATAGAGGCACAACCCCCCTTGATGTCTCCGCATCCGCTCCTGGGCCGTCAGTTGAGGTCTGGCTGCTCCGAGCTCCATAGGCTCCTCAGCCGTCGCCACAAAACGCTGTGCGGTCCGGAGCGCTGTCGGTGCGAAACGCGGGGGTGCCGACGCTGTCGATGGTTCCGGAAGAGCCCGACGGGGCCGTCGCCGTTGCAAGCGGGCGTCGATGCGCAGGCATTGGGTCACCAGCGCGTCGAGGGTCGGTGGCGCCTCCACACGAACCAGCTCGTCCTGCATCTCGTCGGAAAGGCCGTCCTGGAAAGCGTCCATCAGCGCCACCTCATTCCAAGCCGAATCCTGGCCTAGCAGTCGGAACTCTGCAATATAGTCCTGCAGGGGGCGCTTGCCTTGGCGGAGGTCCTTGATGCGCCTCGCTGCCGTCTGCACCCGGAGGGGGTCCTCAAACATGGTGCGCAGGTGTTGTAAAAAGCCCTGAAAGTCCAGGAGCAAGGGGCTATCTTGCAACAACAGGGGCGTGGCCCATCGGGCGGCAGTGCCCGAGAGGGAGCTGATAACAAATGCCACCCGAGCCCGGTCATCCGGAAAATCCTCCGGCCTCATTGCCATAAACAGTTGGCATTGTCCCAAGAAGGCCGGAAACATCTCCTGCTGCCCAGAAAACCTATCTGGCACATTCACTGGGCATCTCGGACGGGGAGGGGGAGGAGGTGGAGCTGCAGGAGCATTTCCCAAAGCAAGTTGGGCAGTTAGCTGTGCTACTTGCTGTTGCAGAAGCTGATTGGCCTCCAGCATCTGCTGTATCTGCTGCTGCAGCTGTTGGTCCATCATGGGTTAATGATGGAGTATGGGGTGACGAACAAGATGATCTGTCCCCGTCCCCACACACACACACACACAGCCAGTCGAGGGTTAAGGAAACACTTTGGAACGCACCCAGTTCTTATCTCCGACTTGGCAGCGATAGACACACCGTCTGCCAAGTTACTTTATTTTCACAAACAGACAGATAAGATACGAACGTTCAAGAAAGTCCAAACAGAAATAATATTCCTCCCAGCAGTTCCGGACGAGGCTTTAGTGACTCCAAGGTTTTGCTTTGTTCGTCACAAAAGATCCTTGACCACCACTCTCTATTATATAGTCTCTGGGGTGTGGTCTCTGGGGTGTGGTCCAGTGACTCAGTTCTAATCCCTAGCACGCCTCCCAAGCTGCTGCAAACGTTTATCACGCCTTCGGAGGCGTGCGTCCAGGAATGATGTGTCATTATCACTTTGACTCGAATCAGCTGTCTCCTCTCCCTCGGCCGGCACTTGAGACAATGCCAGAGGGGAGGGGCCTGGAGAGGGAGGCCTGGCTGACTCCTCTTCCTCATGCTCGGAGCTTTCTTCCTCCAATGGGACAGGCTCAGAGGGCGGGGCCACAACATCTTTCTCCTCCAAATCTTCAGCCATACGTGGAAGGTCAGCTTCCGGTGTGACACCAGTAAGGCTTCTTCTGCCCCGTATGTTGCCTGCCCGTTGCCGGTAGGACAGTTATAGGGGGCGCTTCTTCAAGCATACCACTAGGGGTCGGGTCTGGTCCTGGTCTGCCTCCCAATATTCCTCAGCTGCGGACTTTTTTTTTTTTTTAATTTGATTTATATGCCGCCCTTCTCCGGAGACTCAGGGCGGCTTACAATGCGTTAAGCAATAGCCTTCATACTTTTGTATATTCATACAAAGTCAGCTTATTGCCCCCACAAACTGGGTCCTCATTTCACCTACCTTAGAAAGGATGGAAGGCTGAGTCAACCTTGAGCCTGGTAAGATTCGAACCTGCAGTAATTGCAGGCAGCTGTGTTAATAACAGGGTGCTTTAGACCACTGTACTACCAAGGACTTAACTCGAGTCCAGTGAATCCAAGACTTGGATTCCAACATTTTTACTGCAAGTGGGAAACACATGACCACAGTATACGGGCCCTTCCACCTAGGCATTAAATTTTCTCCTTTTCAGTGTTTTACCCATACAATCCTCCAAATCACAATGTAATCATTTCTACTTTCATCACAATATAAATTTTAAAAATATTTCATTCGTTACAATTTCCCTAATTAAATTTAGAAATGTTCTAGCTGTTATCCAAGTTACAACTTAATCCTTTTTACTTTCACCACCATATACCATTAAGGTATTTCAATTGTTACAGTTTATATTCATCTTTCTAAAAGAAAAACTTATCATTGTCTAGATTTCAAAAAATACAAAGACAAATACTCCAATTATTATTCATTTCATTTTTACAATCATGTTTTCCCGTTTATTTCTTACTACTATTTGAATATTATAACTAGAGGTGGTCAAAAATGGTGGGCTAAGGGACACACAGTATTGTTGGATTTCTTGTATTTGCTTATTTAATTCTCCCACCATCTGATTCACCTACTTAGTTCCTATCTGGCTTAGGTCTCTGTTAGATCAGGCGCAGGAAATGAAGATGTGACTAGCTCGATACATTAAGTAACTTTATTAGCTACAAAGTATAAGACAAGACTCAGGGCGCGCTGCCGGAGCTCTCCTTATATTCGCTCCGGCAGTCGCACCGCCCCTGACAGAGATTCAAACTTTCCCGCCCGATGGCTGGCAGCCAATCCAGGCGGATGTCCTTATAAGGACATAACACTCCTCCCCTCTTAGTCCGGGAACTGTCAATCCTCATTAATAAAAGTCACGTAATCACACAGGTACGTAGGACGCCTCGGCACCCTAGTTGACCTGCGCAGTCTCACTTCTTCCTCGTCCCCGACCTGGACGGACGGGGCTCCTGTGTCTCCTGGTTCCCTCCCCGGAACCGGGCTCGGTTCGGCTGGCGAGTGTGCGGGGTCACCCTCAGCGCCTCCGGCCGGACCGCAGACCTTGGATGGCTGGTTCTGGTGGTCTTCCTCCTGGCCTGTGGATCTATAGTCTCGTCGCGGTTGCTCGGTTCCGACCCGGGAAGAGCGTCTGAGTCTCGGTAAGTCCCAGGCTGTCACTTGCTCCTCCCCGGTCTCCCGGGCGCTGCGGTTCGGCTGCGGTTTGGCTTGCTGTCGTTTGGGGGGTGGTTCGGATCGGTGCCCTCGGGTCTGGTCTGCCAGCTGTGGATGGTGTTGGCTCGTGTCGTGTTGTCCAACCTCGCAGGGGTGGCGCAGGTCCCCTTGGTTGGGCTGGCGTTGGCCTACCCTGTAGGGTCGGCGGCAGTCGACCTGGTCGGGATGTTGTTGAGGGGCTACCTCTGCAGATCGGCGGAGGTCTCCCCTGCCGGGGTGGTGCAGGTCACCCTGGCCGGGTTGTTGTCGGCTTTCCCTTCGCCCTAGTCCCTGGTCTACCGTCGGTTGGTGACTGGGGTCATCTGGGTCGGGTTGTTGTTGCCGGGTTGTCTTCTGTGCTGGGCGGGGGTCCCTCTCGCCGGGGAGTCGTATGCCACCCTCACCCATGGGTAGTGGGGTGCCCGTCTTGGCTGGGTCCCGGTCTACTCGCCTGGAGCGGAGGTCTCCCTGGCCAGGCTGGCGTCGGCTGTCTTCACTGGTGGGGTGCGATGCTTCCCCTCTGGGTAGGTCCCGGTCTACTCGGGGGCTGGGTTGGTAGTCCCTTGCCCTGTCTTGCCAGGTGCCCACCTCGCTGGGTTGGTGTTGCCATCCCCTATGCGGCTGGCCCCGGTCTACCTCGCTGGACTGTCGACGTGACAGTGCCTGGCAGTGTGCTTGGCCGGCCTCGTTGGGATGGCGGTGGTCTGCCTCGCAGGGGTGTGGTAGGCCTACCTCGTCGGGGTGTTGTAGGCCTAC
The DNA here is from genome assembly GCF_029215685.1 of Pituophis catenifer annectens. Taxonomy (NCBI): domain Eukaryota; kingdom Metazoa; phylum Chordata; class Lepidosauria; order Squamata; family Colubridae; genus Pituophis; species Pituophis catenifer. The sequence continues at coordinate 28,934,274 of NW_027256885.1, read as the reverse complement.
CTTGCCGGGGTGTTGTAGGCCTACCTCGTTGGGGTGTTGTAGGCCTACCTCGTCTGGGTGTTGTAGGCCTACCTCGCCGGGGTGTTGTAGGCCTACCTCGTCTGGGTGTTGTAGGCCTCCCTCGTCAGGCTGGTTTTCGTGTGCTCCCCCCCACCTTTTCCGGAGCTGGTCGATGTGACGTCTACAGACCTGTCCATCTTCCAGCTCCACGGTGTAGGACTTCGGGCCGGTTGTGCTGTCTATCTTTCCCTTCAGCCACTTAGGAGAGCCGTTGAAATTCAGCGCGAAAACTGAATCTCCTTTGCTGAAGGCGCGAAGCGGGCGGCTGGCGGTTGCGGTCACTTCTGGGCTGTATTGGGGGTGCAGCCGGTCCAAGGGTGACCTCAACCTTCTGCCCATCAGCAGTTCGGCCGGGCTCTTGTGGGTGGTGGCATGCGGCGTGATGTGCTGGGTGAGGAGGAAGTTGTCTATCCGTTCCTGCCAGTCTCCCGTGCCCATCTTGGTGAGTGCCTCCTTGGTGAGTCTCACCATCCGTTCCGCTTGTCTGTTCCCAGCCGGCCTGTACGGGGCAGACAGGGCATGGCGGATGCCCAGTCCTGCCAGGAATGATTCCATGGCCAGGGACGTGAGTTGGGGCCCGTTGTCGGAGACCAGCACATCCGGCAGTCCATGTGTGGCGAAAAGGCGGCGCAGGGCCCGGATCGTTGCTTCTGTTGTGGTAGATGCCATGGGTACCACCTCGAGCCACTTGGAGAAGGCATCTACCACGATGAGGAGGTGTCGCCCTTGCATCGGACCCGCGAAGTCGATGTGGATCCGCGACCAGGGGTTGCTGGGGGTCTCCCACTTTGCTGTCTCGGTTTGTGGCGGCGCTGGGCATACTTCTTGGCACGGGTCACATCTGGAGACCCACTCTTTGATGTCTCTGTCCAGTGAGGGCCACCAGACGTAACTCCGTGCCAGGGCCTTCATGCGGACGATGCTCGGATGCCCTTTATGCAAAGTCTCTAGCGTCCGCCGTTGCAGAGTGCTTGGGATCAGCACCCTGTCTCCCCATAGCAAACAGCCCTTCATGGTGGACAGCTCCTTCTGCTTCCTGGCGAACGGGCTGAACCTTTCCTCCGTCTTCTCGGATGGCCACCCCCTGAGGATCCAGGACTTCACTTGGCGGAGTGTGGGGTCCTTTTGGGTGTGGACGGCCACATCTGCGGATGAGACTGGACAGCTGGCGTCGTCATCTATGTGGAATAGGTGGAGCGTGGGGGCTGGGTCTTCTACGGGATCCTTCAATGGGCATCTGCTCAGCGCGTCGGCGTTTCCTATGGCTGTGCCTGGCTGGTGCACGAGCCTATAGGAGTAGCCGGCTAGGAAGATGGCCCATCTTGTCATCCGCGGGGACATGAAGGTCGGGGTGGGTTGGTTGCCTGCGAGGAGCCCCAGGAGTGGCTTGTGATCGGTGACTATGATGAAACTCCTCCCGTAGATATACCCGTGGAATCGTTTCACTCCTGCAACGATGGCCAGGGCTTCTTTGTCCAGCTGGCTGTAGTTGCGTTCCGCGCTGGACATGGTTTTTGAAAAATATGCGATTGGGGCTTCAGCGCCGTTGGGCAGTTCGTGGCTGAGGACTGCCCCCACCCCGTAAGGCGACGCATCGCAAGTCAGTTTGATGGGGAGCGTCTCGTTGTACTGTATGAGGACGCTTTTGGAAGTTAACAGTCCTTTCATGGCTCGGAATGCTGCTTCCTCTTCCTGGCCCCACTTCCAGGAAGCCGATTTCCCCAGCAGGCGGTGGAGTGGCTCAGCAATTGTGGCTTTCTGTTTGAGAAAGATGGCATAGAAGTTAAGCAACCCAAGGAATGCCTGAAGTTCCGTTTTGTTTTTTGGGCTTGGAGCTTCATGGATTGCTTTCACTTTTGATTTGGTGGGGTGGATGCCAGTGCTATCTATGAGATAGCCCAGGAACTCGACTTCCTGTACTCCTAGGATGCACTTATCACGCCTGACCCTCAAGCCCTTAGCCTTGAATCGCTGCAGGACAAGCCTGAGCCTTTCAAGGAGTTGTGCTTGTGAGTCTCCGGAGATAAGCACATCGTCAAAGTAAGGCACCACCCCTGGAACGCCTTGGAGAAGGCGTTCCATCATAGATTGGAAAATGCCGGGGGCAGCGCTGACTCCAAATTGGAGGCGGTTGCATTTGAATGCCCCCCTGTGCGTGACAATTGTTTGTGCCTCTGCCGTTTTTTCATCCACTGGCAGTTGCTGGTAAGCCTGGGCCAGGTCCAGTTTCGCAAAAATTGAGCCAGATCCCAGGGAATGCAGCAGATGTTGCACTACTGGGACTGTGTATGCGCTCTGTGCCAACGCCTTGTTGATGGTACAACGGTAGTCGGCGCAGATGCGCACAGACCCATCATGCTTCAGTGGGGTCACAATGGGGGTCTCCCATGAAGCATGATCGATCGGTTCCAGGACGCCCTGGGCGATCAGCTTATCCAGCTGCTCGTCTACTTTCGGCCGCAGGGCAAACGGAACCCGGCGGGGCTTAAGCCTAATTGGGGTGATTCCCTTGTCCAGATTAAAGGAGATTGGCCTTCCCACAAATTTCCCCAGCTTACCATCGAAGACTTCTTTGAACTCTTCGATGAGGTTGTCGAGTTCATCCCTGTGAATTTGGTGGATGCCTTCAATGGATAGCCCCAGCGGCTTAAACCACTCCACTCCTAGCAGGTTCGGTCGGCTGTTCTCCACGATTGTGATGGGAAGCTCGCCTTGGAAGTCCTTGAATTGGATGTGGATGGTGGTTCTGCCCAGGACTCCGATGGGGTTTCCGCTGAAGTCCACAAGCCTCGACTTCGGGGGTTTCAGCTGGGTCTTTTTGCAGGATGGCTTCAGATGCTGCAGATGCTGCCAGTCCATGATGGAGTAGGCAGACCCGGAGTCTACTTCCATCTTGCACGGTGACCCCTCTGCCAACAGAGTCACGTGGAACTTGGTGGCACCCTCGTCGCTCGTGTGGGCGATGGTGGTCTGGTGTACTGCTCTGTTGTGGGGATATTCTTCCTCACCGCGCCGGGACTGGTTTGAGGACCGTTTGGATGTCCTCTGGGTTTCTCTGCGATTCTCGCGGAATCTTGGCCTGGGCGGTTCCGGGGCTGGATCTGCTGCTCTGCAGGCCTCGGCGATGTGTCCCCTCTTCAGGCATCAGCGGCAGGTTGCGTCTCTCCATCTGCAGGTTGCCCTGGGGTGGTCGCCTTTGCAACTGCCGCAACGTTCTCCCCGGTCGCCATGCTGAGGGTTTTCCCGCCTGGGAGGGCGGGAAACCTTGTGGACGGCCATTTCCTCATCAGACTCTGATGGTGTGGTCGAGTCATCAGATGAGTTCAGGCTGGACTTGTGGATCTTGTGGATCCCTCTTGCCTTCACCATCGCGGCGGCTGCCTTTTCGGACGTTTCAGCAGCTGTGGCTTCGTCGAGGACTTCCTTGAGTGGGATCCTCTTTCGGCTCAGAAATTTCTTCTGCAGACCCACATCCCGCATTCCGAAAACAACGCGGTCTCAGATGGCATTATCCACGTTGTCGAATTCGCAATTGGCAGCGATTTGGCGAAGCGCTGCCACGAATTCCTTGATAGATTCACCTTCCCGTTGGTTTCTTTGTTGGAAGGTGAACCTGTTGGCGATCGGGGTGCCTGTGGGTGCGTAGTGCTCCTGTAGGACTTCCTGCAGGTCATTCCAGGACATCTCCTCAATGTCCCTGGGCGCCACGAGGTCAATTGCCATCTCTAGGACATCGGACCCGCAGTGAGCCAGGAAGAGGGCTCTTTTCCGCTCGTCGTCGAGGTTCTGGTAGCCATTCCCTCGCAGGAATTGCCGGAATCTGACCATGTACGACCTCCATTTCTCTCGTGCCAGGTCAAATGGGTTCAGTGAGGCAATCGGAGCTTGCGGGTTTGCCATTCTGAAGGTCGCTGCGGTTGAGTGACTTCAGCTCGGTTGGCGATCGTGCCACGAGTCTTGCTGAGGTTCTCTTCTCTAGTCCTTCATCGCCAGTGTTAGATCAGGCGCAGGAAATGAAGACGTGACCAGCTCGATACATTAAGTAACTTTATTAGCTACAAAGTATAAGACAAGACTCAGGGCGCGCTGCCGGAGCTCTCCTTATATTCGCTCCGGCAGTCGCACCGCCCCGACAGAGATTCAAACTTTCCCGCCCGATGGCTGGCAGCCAATCCGGGCGGATGTCCTTATAAGGACATAACAGTCTCCTATATGATTTTCAAGTATTTCAAAAGGAGTTAATCTAATTCCTTTACACGGAGTACATTGCACAGACCAAAGTGCTAGTGGTAATGCATCCACCCACTTAAGGTTATTTTCAAGGCACACCTTTGTCACCTTTTCTCTTATAGTCCTGTTCATTCTTCCAGCCCTTTCATTCAAAAGCAAATAATTTCTGACTATCCTTTCTTTCATGTCTGCTTGGTGGTAAGGCTGGTCAGTCAGGCTTGGGAAGGTCTGCTCCACTCTGGTTGCTGTGATGACCTGCAGACAGTTGTGTTCAATTTCAGGACCCGGTGCTTGCAAGAGAATGGCTGGATTAAAGCATTTGTTTATTTCAGGGTTACTCGTGGGTTCTGAGTGAGGAGAGCTTGATGCTTGTAAATTCTGGGGTTTGTCAGCCATAAATGGCCCTTTGTCTCTAAAACTCCTTAAATCGCATGGCTGGTGTAAATGGTTCTGCAATTCGACAGACAGCTTACTTCCTCGCATGTCCTGGTGGGTTATCTTCTGCCCATAACTCCGGTATGTCAAACTCCTGCCAGGTATTGGGGATTTGACCCTCTTGAGCCAACATTACTCGCCATATTTCATCTGGGGGGTGCCTCATTATTAATGGTAGTTGACTGCCCAAAGGTTAATTTATTAGCTTCCGCTGCTCCTAAAATCCTCGCAACTCTCTCCTATTAGTTGACATCTTGTCTTCTTCAAAGGACAGAATAGCTCCCATCTCACATAGGATGTCACGACCCAGGAGGGAAACTGGACAATCAGGAATATAGAGAAACTGGTGTTTTATATTTCTTCCATCTAGGGAACATTTCAGGGGTTTCAGCATGGGGCGACGATTTATGAAGCCATTAACCCCTTGGATATTTACTACTTCATTAGAAAAGGGAGCTAGCAGCTTTGTAATTACAGATCTAGATGCCCCTGTGTCTATTAAGAAGGTTACATTATTGCCCCCTATTTTCATTTGGACCAAGGGTTTGGGGGCGGCTTGACTGAACCCTGGTCCCCTTCAGTCTTCAGGCTTCTCATCTACTGCATCCAGGCCTATGGCTTCCTTTCTTTACAGAATGCCTTTGCAACTTTTCTTCAAATGCAGATTGAGCTCACTAGACTGAGAAAGCAACTTGTATCATGCAATTTCAATTTTCACGAAGGCCATGTGGCTCTGCTTGCTTTGTGCTAAAACAAGGCCTTTCTTGTTTTACTGCCGAGGTAAACTTCTAAAACAACATATGCACAAACTTTGCAAAGATGATTCAAACATGCAGCCCTGGTCCCCTTTATTGCAGGGCGATCTTCTTAGCTAACACAAGAACTGTCTTTCCTCTTTCTGTCCTTTTACTGCTGAGCAGAATACTTTACTCAGTTAAATCCAAATGGAATTTGGGATGCAAAGAGAAGGAAAGCAAGTTTTGTCACTTTTGTGGCTAAGCAAAGGTCTCAATTAGATGCAAACGAAGTCTTTTTATAAGTTGTGCGCAGAGAAGAGATGCATTTTCACTCAAACAGAATGTCCATCAATGCTCCAAGAGAAAGAAAGGGAGGGTCCATTTTTGGAAGCGACTTTGCCCTCTGCCTTGGAAACCACGGGGATGCACTCCTCTCTGAAAATCATAGATCTTGACCTCCCGAGTCAATTGACCGCAGCCTCTTCCTCTGGAGTTTCCACTTTATGTCCGGGGCACTCTGGGATATGAAGGCCAGGGCTAACATGCGGGCATTCTCGGGATCCAGGGGATTGATTGGAGTGTATGTCTTATAAGTCTCAACAAGCCTTTTGAGAAAGCCTCGGGGCTTTCCTCAGTCTTTTGTATTACCAAGGAAGGCTTGGACATGTTTACTGGAGGTTTAGCAGCCTGCTCTAAACCTTGAAGGAGCAATGCCTGATAAGCTTGAAGGTTGACCATGTCATTATAGGGATCCCACTGTGGGTCCCGTCTTGGAAACCGTTGGTCTAATATAGTCTGGAGGTTTCCCCCGTCCGTGGGTTTTAAAATCTTACTAATGGCATTACTTAATCTCTCTCTCTCTTCACTCTCTTCAGGAGAGTGGTCATCAGCTGTTCCAAGTCCTGCCAGGTAGGATTGTGGGTCTTTATAATGACTTGCTGGAAGGAAAAAAGAAGTCTTTCCCTTTAAGGATTGTTGGAAGGCAGAGCTTCCTTTTTTCTTGAATTCAAAACTCCCGGCTGGGAGAGTACTTCGAAATGATTAGAGGTCAGCTGCTTGAGAGCAGAATTAGTTTATTGTTTATAGGAAGGCAGGCAAGAAACAAATACAAGCACAGCGTTCCAAGGCTAGCCTGATTTGGCGTGTGAATCCTTTGATTTGTGTGTGTGATTGTTTTATGGTGTTTAAATCCTGCTTTTTTTTGTGATTGGGTTCTTCCATCCTGGATCTGGCAAATAAGTAATTGTTTTATAGTCCAATCTCTGTTTTTTTGTTTGATGTCTTGTTGTACAAGTTTTTCATTTCCAGCTATTAATTTGTCTAAGAACTTCTATCTCTTCTTTGAGGTTATTTACCAGAAGCATCATTTCTTCGGAGATAGTAATTACTGTAGGTAAATCTTTTAGTCTTGCTATTTCTAATGTAAGTTGATTCTGATTTTTTATTTATTTATTAAGCTGTCATTTTCGAATTGCATAGCTTCTAATTTTTTTGTTCATTTCATTTTGCAAATCATCTAATTGCTGTTTAGCTTGCATAATCATATTATCTTTAAGATTTTCAATATTTATTTTGTGTCCTATTTGTAAATCATCTTTCACTTTTGATAATTCTTCTTCATGACTGAATAAAAGCTGAGTCCTCAATCTCTCTAGTTCTGCTTCCACAGATCTGAGTCATCCGTGCAGGGCTAAAAGACATGAGAACGAGGTCCCCTCCCACCTTTCTGGGTGAGGAAAGGCATTGCAGAATTAGAAAAAAAGAAAAAGGGGGGGATAGATAGCTTGCAAGCAAAGTTTGATAGAACAGCAACACATCAGTATTGTAGTTAAGTGAACTTAAAACGTTTCCCCATAAACTTGAGCTTATCTTAAAAGTACAGAGAAGAAAGAAAAGTTGAACTCTGTTCTTCATCCCATCTAGGTGGCCAGACCAAACTGGGTGAGTCATTTTCCTTCCTCTCAACACCTTCAATTCTTTTCTAACAATTTAAAATTCATATCTCTAGAGATCAGGCATTTAACAGTTGCAGTTACCTCAAAGGTACACAAGACTTAGACATACACACTAGTCATTCCTGCCTTAGATTTCAGTTGAATTAGGGAAGGCACAGATCTTAACAAAATAATTTTTAACAGAAATCATACCGAATTAATAAATTCAAATTATCTGAGTCTTCCCATTTAGGCAGGCTTTTACCTGCTAAACCCAGGGTGGGAAGAACAATAAACAATTTCTTCTCTATTCTTAGTTCTTTCAGAGTTCTCTGGCTCTTTTAAGAATGGTAAATTATCAGGGCTTCCGGTCTGGCTTCCGCCGCCGCCAGACGGTCCTCTGAGACCGCCAGCCCCGTTGCCTGTAAAGAGCCGCCTTTACATCTGAAAGGCAGCTCGAAAAACTCCATTTCCTGAAGGAAATGTGAGACAGAGCAGGCAAGGGCAGGTAGAGCCCTCTGCGAAGTCCCCAGAGTCCTTTTTTTACTCTTGGGGACGAGCAGGTTGTGGCTCCCTATTTCCGCTCGCTGCTGCTCCGGGCTTCGGGAGAACTCTGCCTTTTTGCAGAGCCAGGCGCTGGGACCGGACCAATCAACGAAATTAACAGATGGTTTAATTAAAGAGGACGAGATTTGGACTTGGGACCCCAAATCGCAAGTATTTTTAATGATTTTACAAGCGTTTTTAAATGAAGGAAAAAAAGTTTAAAATGGCGACTGCTGAGGCTTGAGAAGAAGAAGAAAGCCGAAAGTGAAAGTCCTTCCGTAACAAGCTACAAAGTAGCGGAATAAACAGTGCTGGCTAGAATCTAGAAGAAAAATATCTATTTTAAGTTTCTTTTTTCTTGGAGATTTGTACTTGATCTTGCTTGGGGAAAAGTTTTCTTTCTTTAAAAAGAGTTTGTTTGTGTGGCAGGATGGCGTTAAAACTAATAAAGCCTGACAAACAAGCAGCGGGGGGGGGGTGTTCCCCCATTTACAATTATGTGAACAAGTTCTGAGCTTACAGACTCAGCAGAATGGCTTTAATTTAAAAGAATTTGTCCTGGAGGAAATGGCAAGATATCACGAGACTGTGAACCAGAAACTTGAAAAATTTAGGCAGGAAATTAAAGAAATGATACAACTAAAGTATGATAATCTGCAACGAAAGATTGTAACAGTGACTAATGCTTTTTCAGAAATTGTTATAAAGATGGATACAAATATCAAGTTATTAGAGTCTAAAATGGAGGAAGTTGATGATAAGATTTATAATTTGGACAATAAAATACAAAGAATTGAAAATGATTTGATAAATATTCAAGACAATAGTTTAGAAGTAAAGTCTAAAAAGGAAGCTGGTCACGAGATTTACAATGCAGAAGATATAAAGCAAGGGATTGAAAAAGAAGTTACAATGATGCAATACAGGCTCACGGAATTTGCGGTTAGAATGAGAGGGTTACAGGAAAATAATAGAGATGATTTAAGAAAAATATCTGCTCAAGTTCTGGCCGGGATTTTAAAGGTTCATCCTGAGGAGGTATCTTGTAAGATTGACAAGGCCTATAGAGTAAATTCTTGGATTGCAAAGCAAAGGCAATTGCCTAGAGATGTGGTGATTTACTTCACAGATAAAGAAATAAGAAATGATATTGTGCATAAATCCTTTAATTCTACTCTACAATTGTATGGAAGAAAGATCTGGATATATAAAGAGTTGCCGCCTAAGATGCTAAAAGATAGAAAGAAATTTGGATTTTTGGTGACTGAACTAAAGAAACAAAATATCTCATTCAGGTGGGACGTTCCAGTTGGTATAATATTGAGATATCAAGGAGAAAGATATCAGCTAAATACTGTTGAAAAAGCGGAAGAATTTTACTACAAGGTTCTCAAAAAGCAAAATCAACAAGAGATAGAAATTCAAGATAAGCAGAAGGAGGTGGAAGTAATGGAAAAACAACAAGTTACAGAGGTCTTTGTAGATGAGCCGCTTCTGGATTCTCCTTCAGAGGTCTCAGCTGGACTATTTATAAATACAAGAGAGGCAGCTCTGGATTCTAATGTGATGACTTATCAAGTTACAGACCAGCATGGAAATCAATCAGTTGATATAAAACTCATAGAACCAGAATGGAGATTTAAGCCACAAAAGCAAAACCAACAAGATCAAGTTATAGATCAACATGAAAACCAAACAGTTGATATACAATTTATAGAAAGGAAATCAGGATGGAGATCTAACCCACAAAAAGTCAAGAAAAGAAGAAGCAGGTCTCACAAAAACAAAAACTTTTAAACTAAACAACAGCGTAATGCCAGTTATTTAAGAGATGATTGAATATATGAAAAGATAGTTGAGGCAAAGTATTGGTTTATATTATCCTGAGGAGAGTGACAGACCTCTGCAGTGCTGTACTTTTGGGATGTGAAAAGGGCCTTAAACTGAATGGATTGGAACTATCTTTTTTTTGGATTCGTTGATAAATGTACTACATTTATGCTGAGCTACAAGGCGAGAGAGCTATGGAATTGGGGCACGCAGATGATCTGGCTGTTACCCCATTACGGTGGTTGGAATTAATAATTTGGATGAAAGACACCACTATAGACACTACAGGTGAAACTCAAAAAATTAGAATATCGTGCAAAAGTTCACTTATTTCAGTAATGCAACTTAAAAGGTGAAACTAATATATGAGATAGACTCATTACATGCAAAGTGAGATAGTTCAAGCCTTGATTTGTCATACTTTTGATGATTATGGCTTACAGCTCATGAAAACCCCAAATTCACAATCTCAGAAAATTAGAATATTACATGAAATCAATAAAACAGGGATTGTACATAGAACAGTATCGGACCTCTGAAAAGTATAAGCATGCATATGTACTCAGTACTTGGTTTGGGCCCCTTTTGCATCAATTACTGCCTCAATGCGACGTGGCATGGATGCTATCAGCCTGTGGCACTGCTGAGGTGTTATGGAAGACCAGGATGCTTCAATAGCGGCCTTCAGCTCTTCTGCATTGTTCGGTCTCATGTCTCTCATCTTTCTCTTGGCAATGCCCCATAGATTCTCTATGGGGTTCAGGTCAAGTGAGTTTGCTGGCCAATCAAGCACAGTAATCCCATGGTCATTGAACCAGGTTTAGGTAGTTTTGGCAGTGTGGGCAGGTGCCAAGTTCTGCTGGAAAATGAAGTCAGCATCCCCATAAAGCTTGTCTGCGGAAGGAAGCATAAAGTGCTCCAAAATCCCCTGGTAGACGGTTGCGTTGACCCTGGACTTAATGAAGCACAGTGGACCAACATCAGCAGATGACATGGCTCCCCAAATCAACACAGACTGTGGAAATTTCACACTGGACTTCAAGCATCTTGCAGTGTGTGCCTCTCCATTCTTCCTCCAGACTCTGGGTCCTTGGTTTCCAAATGAGATGCAAAAGTTGCTCTCATCAGAAAAGAGGACTTTGGACTACTAAGCAACAAACCAGTTCTTTTTTTCTTTAGCCCAGGTAAGATGCTTCTGACGTTGTTTGTTGTTCAGGAGTGGCTTGTCAAGAGGAATACAACATTTGAAGCCCATGTCCAGGATCCGTCTGTGTGTGGTGGCTCTTGATGCACTGACTCCAGCCTCTGTCCACTCCTTGTGAAAGTCCCCAACACTTTTAAATGGCCTTTTTCTGACAATCCTCTCTAGGCTGCGGTCATCCCTGCTGCTTGAGCACCTTTTTCTTCCACTTTTCCCTTCCACATAACTTTAATGTGCTTTGATACAGCACTTTGGGAACATCCAACTTCTTTTGCAATTACCTTTTGAGGTTTTCCCTCCTTATGGAGGGTGTCAATGATGGTTTTCTGCACAACTGTCAGCTCAGCAGTCTTTCCCATGATTGTGATTCCTACTGAACCAGACTGAGAGACCATTTAAAGGCTCAGGAACCTTTTGCAGGTGTTATGGTTTAATTAGCTGATTAGAGTGGGACACTTTGAGCCTAGAATATTGAATCTTTTCACAATATTCTAATTTTCTGAGATTGTGAATTTGGGGTTTTCATGAGCTGTAAGCCATAATCATCAAAAGTATGACAAATCAAGGCTTGAAATATCTCGCTTTGCATGTAATGAGTCTATCTCATATATTAGTTTCACCTTTTAAGTTGCATTACTGAAATAAGTGAACTTTTGCACGATATTCTAATTTTTCGAGTTTCACCTGTATATGGAATACAAATATAAAGTCACTCGGGTGGTTTTTTTTTTTTTTTTTAGAAGATATTTGTTATTGATGGGGGCAGATGGTAATTGAAGATACCGAACATACTGTTGGAATTAGGATGTGATGTTACCCTAACATGGGTGATGGAGTTAACAATCCAGCTGAAAGACATTACAGAAGATATCATATGGATTACAAGCTTAAAGTCTTTTTTAAGAGGATTTTATTTACATAAGGGAATATTTTTTAGTGGTGTGGGCAGAAGAATAAAGATATTAAGAATTATTAAGTATGGTAGTCTTGTAGAAAAGTGGGTGGAGACAGGTTAGCTTATTGATTGTTTAGTTTAAGAAAAGGGATATTATGTTTAGATATGAATATATGTAAAAGATTTGAGTTAAGAGATATATCGATGGGGGTGAAGGAAATGGGTAGACTATGAATTCAATAAATGTTAAATTAGGATTTATTATATAGTCTTATTGCGGAAGGTTGCTTTGAAATGTTATATTAATATACATAAAAGATTTGATTTAAGAGATATATGTATGGGGGGGCAGAAAAAGGGTAGATTATGAGCAGAAATTGCTAAACTGGGAGATATAATAATATTATTATGCTAAATTAGGAGTTATTATATAATGTTATAGTAGAATGTTATTTTGAAATGTATAGTATAAGGGGGATATAATAATATTATTAGAAAGAAAGGGTCAGCATATGGGGGATGGAGTAAGGGGATGGTAAAGTATTATATAATCTGTTATGAATTTGGGTTTTATTTTGAAGAAGCCACAGGGGGAGGGGAGGGGGAGGGGGGTTAGGGAGGAGGGGGGGGGAAAGGGGGGGGAAATTTGTATTTGAAAAACTTTTTCAATAAAAAAAAAAGAATGGTAAATTATCAGAATCTTTATAACACTGCAGTATTTCTTTTCTCTTACTCTGGAGTCTTCCTACCACACATAACAGCATAAACTAACCATATCTTCTTTGGTCAGCCCCAACGTCTGAATCATCTTACTGTATGGTGGGGCTTCTCAACTTCTAAATATTTTTCCTTAAAGGACTAGTCGGGTCTATTTGCAGTTTGGGATTCTTTCTAATTGTTTTAGTGAACTTCTCACTTTTTACTCAAAGTTACATCCATTGTTCTATCTCCTCAAGCACTGGATTGTCTCTGCCCTGGGGATGTTCTGTCTAGCTCTTTCTAGCTTGGATCTCCCAGCCGACGCTGACCTATTTTTAAAGTCCAAACTCTTCTCCATCTATTTTAGATCTCCCAGCAGGTGCTGGCCTATTTTCAAAGATCCAAAATGTATAGAGACTTTTGTTCACACATCATTTGCACTTGGCCAGGGCTCTCATGAGCAAGTTTGATCTCCACTTTTCTTTTAAGGACCTTTTTTTTAGCCAATTTGGTTTTCCTGTGTCATCCCTCAGCAAAGCCAATTTCCTACATCTGTTTTCCTCTCTCTTCTTCAGGCTGGCCAGGACAGGCATCTGCCTCTCATCCTATGCCTCAAACAAGTTTCCTAAAGGGGTATCTACCACCCTCAATCTGCAACTTCCCAAGTTTCCCCTTCCGATGTGGGGTTTCACAGTTTGGTTCAGCCGGGCTACACAACATCAGTTCTGCCACTGATATTCAGACCCCTCTTAAAATGGAAATCTGGGAGGACCTGCTGCCCCCAACACTTCACAGCTTCGCAATTTCCTAAAAAATCCTGGGGTTTGCTTTTGGGATTTTCACAGGAAAAAAGGAACAACAATTTTTTTTTCACTTGCATGGCACATAGTAAGCGGAGGCGTTCGATGTAAGCTATGCACTGAAGTGCTTCTGCTTTAGAATATCTGGGGCTCAGTCCCCTTGGCATTTGCAATGCTACACAAGCTGTCATATCAGGGTGGTCTCTCCTCTTCATAGGTTGCAGTCTTTAAGATAGGTTTCTTTTCAGGGTGACTCTTTCTGACCTGACATTTGGGATTTCCTCTCACTTGAGGCACGCAGACTCGCATGACTTCTACTCGGCATTTGTGAAGTCAGTCAGGGTTCTGTTTCACTACTATTTGCCACCCATTTTCTAAGACACTGCCACTGACCTGCGGTGCGGGACGTTCCAACGGCCACCAACAGGAACTGCAATGGCTTAACCACCCACACAATTCTAGAGTCTCATTAGGACACACCGGTTCCATTAGGAAGGGACGTTTCCCGGACCCAGGGAGGTGATCAGGCTCCCTCTTCCACTCTCAAGGAGTGGGCCTACAATTCCCACAATACTTGCCTGCAGGTGTCTTCTTTTTTTTTTTTCTTTTCTCAGCCGGCATTTATCTATTAGCTTGTCTTGATCTCGTTTAGTTTGTGGACTGGTGGAAGCCACCGGGTGTCCAGAGGGGCCGTCTGCTTCCTTCCAGAGAAAAACTCTCAGTGGCGCCTGAAGGGTGGGCAAGATGGTCCATCTGGCCACTGGCTGGTCCGTTCCGTCCGTAGTGAAATATCGCTCCAGCTCCTGGCTGGCTCACCAAAAATGTTGCAGAAAAATAAAGAAGTTGAGTTTTGAGATCAAGAAAAAGCTTTTATTTTGGCCAAAATAGGTTCAGACAGATTAATATAAATTCTAACATCTAACATGTTTTGATTCAGACATGCATTCTTATAGTCTTTCAATAGTAGCAACACAGGAAGTATGTGAAATAAACCTCCTATGTGCTAGGCTCACCCCCTTCCCTTATTGACATGGCAAGAGAAATTAGCTAACTCTGTGGTTTAACTTTTTGAACCCAGCAACTGTCTCTTTGCCTGTGGTTTGACTTCTTGAACTCTGCAACTGTCTCAAGTCAAAGGGGCCCTTCAGAGGTTATCCAGGCTGACCCCATATTATTTCACTCTTATATCCAAATTTCACTTTACGTCCTACTTTACTGTCGTTTCCTTTGTGCCTGATGGACCTCTGCGTGACTCTCAGCTCAGCTCTCCAACCTGTGCATGTGTGTGCGCACGTGCGCCTAAAGTCTCCCCCCTTGCAGCCTGGCACTGTGACAATGGAGAGGAAAACATTGGGACAGGCTTGGGGATGAGAAAAACAAGCAATTAAAAAAAAAAGGGCTTCCATTAGTTTGCACTTTGCAGCCTACCTTCACAGAAGTTTCTTGGAGTGTGTGTGTGTGTGCACGGGGGGGGGGGCAGGGTGAGGTGTCTCACTCATTGCAGCCTGCAAGCTAATGAAAGCTCTCTTTTTGAAATGCTTGTTTTTCTCAGCCCAGCCTCTCCTGATCTTTTCCTTTTTCACAGTGCCGGGCTGCAAGGGGCACACACACACACAAACATACACGAGTCTGGGAGATGTGAGCTAAAAACCACGCTGAAGCAACGATGGGGGGAGGGGTCAAAACGGGAAGTGTCTGTCGAGAGCCTTTGGCAGCTTTAAAAAAAAAGGAAAGAAAAGGAGGGGAAGGAAGGAAGGAAGGGCAACTTCAAGATGCCCCAGTTCAAAGGAGAAAGCAATGTTGTGTTCTGTTTTGTCACAGACAGAACTTTGTTGGCAATCCAAGTTAACGTTGGTATTTTTGAATTGTGAGGTCTTAGGAAAGTATCCCCTCCTTGTGTGTTGCAAGCAGTCATTTCCAGTGGGGAAAACACGATAAAGCAGAGTGGGGAAAATATTTTCCTTTGCTATATTTCCAGTCAGAATTAGACAGTGGCAGGCTCCCTACAGGAGAGCCCTTTTAAGGATTATGTATTAATAGAAAAGCAACTAACTTACCTCTGTTCCTAAACGCTAAAGCTGTTGTACATAAAAAACTGAGGAGCTCTGATCAACTATCACAGCCAACATTTTGACAGTTTTGCTGTTGTCTGTGGACTCTCCCACTAAATGCAAGCACGGGATAAACTGAGCCTGAGTCTTTGGCCACAAACTACTAGCAAAAGTGGTATTTGATCACAAGGCAAGGAGGCAACGAGAAATGTTTCTCCTTTTGCGTTTGAGCATCCAAGAAGGGACAGGAAAGACAAAGAAAAAGAAGGAAAGAGCAAGGAAGGGAAAACAAGGAAAGAGGGGAAGAAAGAAGAAAGGAAAATGAAGAGGGAAGCAAAAAGAAGAAAAGGGAAAAAAGGAAGGAAGGAAGGAAGGAAGGAAGGAAGGAAGGAAGGAAGGAAGGAAGGAAGGAGATTATAATGAGAGGGAGTCAGATTCTGAGGGAAGTCCTGCTTTAGCACTTGGCCACAAGCAGCCCTGCTGCCCTTTCACCATCCACTTGTCTCCTCCTCCTAACCGCTCCTGGTAGTCTCCCATCCTATCACTGAGGATGCTTTGGTTACAAAGCCGGGTCTCCTTGCATGGAGAGGCAGTGGGCCTGCCTCTGACCCATACACTTTGCCCTCTGCATACACCATTAGCAATGTGCCCAAGGAGAGCAAGAACAGCAGCAGCCTTGAGGAGGAGGTAAGCACAGCCGGGCGCCCCCTCAGGGAAGCGGGGCTGAGCTGTGGGGTCCCAGTGCCCTGGGAGCTTGAGGGCCAGGCTGGGTGCTTTCCCTCTGCTGCCCAGGCCTCTTGGCAGCTTGCGCTGCTGTCCGGGGGTCCTTTGCGTGGCCTGAGAGGGACAGCGGTTGCCCCCCCTTCTTTGTGGCAGCCCCTCAAAAGCTTGTTTTGTGACCTGCTTATCACACTCTTGGGCAAAGCATGTGAGCCATTTCCTCCTTTCAGTGGCCCATGAA
The DNA here is from genome assembly GCF_029215685.1 of Pituophis catenifer annectens. NCBI lineage: Eukaryota > Metazoa > Chordata > Lepidosauria > Squamata > Colubridae > Pituophis > Pituophis catenifer. Next base: position 28,917,895 of record NW_027256885.1, on the reverse strand, counting down.
AGTACATCTATAGTATGTAGATGCAGATAATAAAGTCAAAAAAAGGTGAACAACATTTTTACAGAATTATAGATACGTTGAGGCCTGGTGTGACAAGGAGTGGCTGGGAGGGGAGGGGCCAGGCAAGGTCGAGTTGGCCATGCCCACCCAGTCACATGACCACCCAGTCACACCCACCCACTCTCCTCTGCTGTCCATGCCAGCGTTGAAACGCTGACATCCAGCCCCTCTCCCTTCACTCCCCCAGCGGGGCCTGCATGAAATAAATAACAAGTTTAGTACCTCACCCCCTCCGAGGGGTTACCCCACCCCCTCCTGGCTTGTCCGGGTGATCTGCATGGAACTTAGCTATGAGGCGGTCAGCTTGGATGTTTGTGCTCTTCACCCAGGAAGCTTCTGACGAGGGGTAGCCCTTCCACTTAATTAAGTATTGGAGGTGCCCTCTGTGCCACCTCGAATCGAGAACTTGCTGTACTTCATAGTGGGTCTGGCCTCCAACAATTAAGGGCCCTGGGGGATCACATGGCACCGGCCTTAAAGTTGACCCTACTACAGGCTTCAGGAGGCTACTGTGAAAAACGGGGTGTATCCTCCCTAGTAACCGGGGCAACTGCAATTGTACTGTAACCGGGTTGATTACTTTTACTATTGGAAATGGCCCTGTGAATTTCGGCCCCAGTTTTCTGGTCGGGAGTCTGAGTCTCAAGTACTTGGTGGAGAGGTAGACCTTTCCCCCCACTTGGAACGGTCTCTGGGGGTCTCGGTGCTTATCTGCTTGTTTCTTATAAGACCGTGCTGCCTTTTCTAACGCCCTCTTGACATTCTCCCAGGTTTCTCTTAGCATTGCCATCCATTCGGTCAAGGTAACTGAGGAAGGAGGCTCCCTCGGGTACTCTGGCATGGGGACGAAATCGATGCCGCTCACTATCTTAAATGAGGTTAGTCCTGTACTACTGTGGACAGCATTGTTATATGCGACCTCAGCAAACGATAAGAGGTCCGCCCAGTTCGATTGTTGGTAGTCAACGTAGCACCTCAGGTACTGCTCTATCATGGCATTCAATCTCTCCGCCCCCCCATTGGTGCTCGGGTGAAACGCTGAGCTGAGGCCTTGGGATGATCCTATGGATCGAAGGAATTCCCTCCAGAACTTCGCTGTAAACTGGACCCCTCGATCAGAGATGATTCTTCTGGGTACTCTGTGCAGGTGGTAGATGTGTTTTACGAACAGTTTGGCCAATTGGCAGGCTGAGGGTAGTCCGCTGCAGGGTATGAAATGCGCCTGTTTGGAGAACAAGTCTATTACAGTCCAGATCACTGTGCTTCCGCTGCTCCTTGGCAGTTCGACTATGAAGTCCATAGCAATCTCCTCCCATGGCCTTGACGGTTCAGCTACTGGCTGCAGCATCCCCGGGGGCCTTCCTGGTCGGGTTTTCATCGTGGCACAGATGGTACAACTTTTTACATAGCTGTCCACGTCTTTTCTCATGTGGGGCCACCAAAACTGTCTCCGAGCTAAGTGCAGAGCCTTTAGGAAGCCAAAATGTCCCACTGGTTTGACATCGTGACTTCTCTTGAGGATTAAGGTGCGCAAGGTGTCTGGGACATAAAGTTTTGTCCCTCTCCATGCTAGGCCATCTCTCTTTGTCAAGAGATGTTGATTGTCTCAGAACCAGGGTTCGCCAACGTTTCTGCCTTGAGCCTCGTTGTTAGGTCACTCGCGGGTTGGCCCTGCTGGTCTCGATGCTGCCATCTGGTGGTTACTTGGCCCACTCCTTGGGCAGAAGGGATGATGGGATTCACTATCTGCTCACGTTCACTGTTGTATTGAGGCATTCGGGAGAGGGCATCGGCCAGAAAGTTCTTCCCCCCTGGGATGTGCTTCAGCTCGAAGTTGAAACGATTGAAGTATTGGGCCCACCGGACTTGCCTGGGTGATAACTTCCATGGGGTCTTGAGGGCCTCTAGGTTTTTGTGGTCAGTGCAGACCTCGAACGGTGTCTGGCCTCCTTCTAGCAGGTGTCGCCAGGTTAACAGCGCCCATCTCACCGTGAACGCTTCCTTTTCCCACACCGCCCATCGTCTTTCTGTGTCGGTGAGTTTGCGGGATGTGTAGGCACAAGGTTGCAGGTCCCCCTGGCTGTTCTTTTGGAGTAGGACTGCCCCTACTGCCACATCGCTGGCATCTGCTTGGATAACGAAGGGTTGTTCAGGGTCAGGATGCTTCAAGACCGGTTCTTTTGCAAACATTTGTTTTAGTGTCTCGAATGCCTGTTGGCAGGCCGAGTCCCATTGTAGAGGCTGTCCCAGGTGGGGTTTCGTTGTCGGACTCCCTGTCTTTAGGAGGTCCGTCAGAGGTTTGGCAATTCTTGCAAAGGAGGGGATGAATTGCCTGTAGAAATTCGCGAACCCCAGGAAGCTTTGTAGTTGCCTGCGGGTACGCGGGGGTCGCCAGTCTAGGACTGATTGTACTTTAGCCGGGTCCATCTCTATCCCCTCGTTTGACACTCGGTAACCTAAATAGTCCAGATGCGATCAGTGGAACTCGCATTTTGACAGTTTGACATAGAGGTTCGCTTTCAGCAGTTTTTCCAGCACTTTGCGTACGAGGGGTATGTGTTTGTCTATGGTCTCCATGTAAATGAGAATGTCATCTAGGTAGACGAGGACCCCTTTGTACAGGTGGTCATGTAGAACTTCATTTATCAATTGCATGAACACGGCTGGGGCTCCCTGTAGCCCAAATGGCATCACCTTGAATTGGTAACTTCCCAGGGGGCAGTTGAACGCTGTCTTCCACTCGTCTCCTTCCCTGATGCGCACTCAGTAGTAGGCTTCGCGGAGGTCTAGTTTGGTGAAAATCTTCCCCTTGGCCAGGTGGGCTAGCATGTCCTTCATGAGGGGGAGGGGGTATAAGTTGTGTACGCAGACTGCATTGATGTCCCGAAAGTCAACTACTAGATGTATAGAGCCGTCTTTCTTCTCTTTGAAGAGGACCGGTGCCACGACCCGTGGTTTGACTGGCTCGATGAAGCCCCTTCGTAGGTTTTTGTCTATGTAGTTCCGCATTTCTTGCATTTCACGGGGCGTCATGGCATACAATTTAGGTTTAGGTAGTTTCGCCCCAGGGATGATTTCGATGGCACAGTCGGAATCGCGGTGGGGAGGTAGGACGTCGCACTCGGTCTCGCTAAATACCTGTGCTAGGTCTTGGTAGTCTTTTGGGATCTGCTCTGTTTCATGGGTGCTGTTGGATGTGGGCCCCAGCTGCTTCGCGGTGCCCTTCGGGAGGGGCCCTTGCGTCTGTGCCATTTTCTTTTGTTCAACCGGGAGACAATGGGGCCTGAGTGTGGGGGGTGTTTGTTCTGGTTGGAACAGCAGAGGTTGGGGCCCTTTGGCTATCCTCAATCTGAGGGTCCCCTCTTGCCACCAGATAATTGGACCCCACTTGTCTAGCCAGGAAAGTCCCAGTATGACTGGATCGGCCATCTTGGGGGCTATTATGAACCGTATCGTCTCCCAGTGATCCCCTAGTTCTAGCTTCACTGGTTCGGTCAGGTGTGTGGCACACGTTCCGCCTACTAGGGTCCCATCAACTTGCTCAAATCGAATTGGGTGGTTGAGCTTCTTAGCTCGGATCCCCAATTTTAGGACTGTGGGTAGATTAATCAGGCACCTAGTGCAGCCCGAGTCTATCAGGGCTTGGGAAGTCTCTTGGGTACCTGTCTTTCGGGCTGTTAGGCGTATGGGGAAAAGGAAAGGGTGGATGGGTCCGCTCACCATTGGGTCGTCTTCACCCTCGTCCTCGCTGTCATACGAGTCGGGGAATTGGTCTCCATCATCCAGGACTCCCTTTGTCTCGGTCAGGTGGGCGAAGACCTCTGTGCCGGGGAGGAGACTTCGTGGCGCATCAGTGGCTCGCTTGGGTCCCCGTTCTCGTCGTGCCTTTGGCTGAGGGTTTGGCCTCGGGCCCGGGCTTCCACAGGCTGCTGCTAGATGGCCCATTCCTCCACATCTGTAGCATCTCATTGGGCTCCGCGAAACGAAAGGCCTTTGGGTAGGCCGTGGTGCCATGGTTCCTCGTCTGGTTTGTGGCCTCGGGTCCAATTGGTATCTCTCCCTGGCCTCTGGTTGCTTTAGCATGTCGTTGGCGCGCAGTCCCCTTTCAACTTGCATCGCCACGCGGAACCATTCAGAGAGTCGGTTCGGGATGTCCCGATAAGCGGTCACTTGAGCGATCCACTTATCTAGGCTCGTTCTGAAAAAATACACTAGCAGTCGCTCAGGTAGGGGAGGCAAGGTGCCCACGATTCTTCGGAATTCACGAATGTGTTCCTTGATGGGCTTCCCTCTCTGGACTAGGCTTCTGAGTTCGTCTTCCACATATGGGTCCTCCCCTACTTCCTCGTACCTCGCCCGCAGTAGTTGCAAGAAATCATCTGCGTCTTGCAGTTGGGGGGCTCTATTCTTGTAGAGGGCTGATGACCAAGTCTTTGCTTCTCCCTCCAGCCCTTCTGAAATGGCATTGACCAGGGCTCTGGGGAATGAGTAAAGGTGCCCATAGCTCTCGATATAGACCTCAGCTGTGTCGAGGAGCTGCGCCACCTTGTCTGGATCCCCATCAAATTTCCCTCTGAACCAGGGTGGCTCTGCCCTCTGTGGCCCATTCTCCCATGGCCAGGCTCTGTGTGCCTGTCTGGGGTATCGTTGGGCTTCTTCCTCATCTCTCATTCAGGGCCGGGGGGGGTGATGCCTTGCGTAGGCTGGTATGTTTGCTGGGCAGAGGAGGAACCCATGGATGCAACCTGGGACTTTCCTTCCTTCTGGTGTGGGAGGGGGAAGGGCTGGGCCCCCTTCTATGGTGACTTAGGTCAACAGGGTCAGCTGGCCTCCTTCTATCTTTGGGCCTGCAGGATGGACCGTCTTCCAGGCTGACGGCACGTTCAAAATTTTGCTTTAACTCCTCCATGGGGCTTTCGAGTGGCAGGGTTGAAATTTCTTTCTGTCTGGCCTTCTGCCAATCCCATAACCAATACGCCCTTCCCAGTTCACTCAGGGGCTTCCCCTTACCTTTAGCGTCTGGAAAGGGGAATTCAGCTTCTGCAGATTTTGGCAAAGTCCATCAAGGTTCATCATTTTTTCTTCTTTTGGGCTGGAGCACGATCGTCTGTCCTTGGTAATTCTGTGGCAGTGGGGGGGGAAGGGGGGGTTGCAGCTTTGCTGGGGGAGGGGGTGGCCCCGTTGCATCCAAGCTGGCTAGAGTAGGGAGGGGTGGCTGGTTCACAGCCGTTTGGAGTAGACTTTCAGTAGAGAGCTGGCTTGCTGCCATGGCTTCAGAACCTTGCCTCCAATTCGTCCAAACATCTGGTAGGGAGCTGGAGGGCTGGAGGTTTGCCAGTTTGGCTTGGAAAGTTGAGTCTTGTCCATCTGTCAGACTTCGATGCTATCTCAAAATAAATGAATTTCCAAACTGCCAATCTTTAAGGAAATCTTTTCTTTAATTGAGCACAGCCACCGGATCATGACTCGATGCGGACAAGACTGACCTTTTGCCCCCCAATCCCTCCCTTTCCGATCCCCAAATCTCTGCTTCTCATTGGCTATCTTCCAAGTCATTCTTCAGACTTCTTGTCTCGTCATTTCCCAGGAATGTCTCCCCCCGACATCAAAGGGATTTAGCAGGCAAAAGTTCAGAGTTTATCTCTCTCTCTCTCTGCTCTCTATGCCAGCGTCGAAACGCTGACACACCATAGTTTCCGCTAAAGGCACTCTTAAAATTGGCTAACATACATTGTAACGGTGTCCTGGGGACACTATTACGACCACCCATCCTAACACACTACCACTGACCCACGGAGCCTGAAACTCAAAGGTCACCAATGGGAACTGCAGCGGTTTAACCACCCACACAATCCCACACAATCCTAACAGAGAGACTTGAACTCTCAACAGGAGACTTGAACTCCTCACTAGAGACTTTAGGATGACGCCTTGTCTCCTAGGGGTGTGATCAGGCCCCCTTCTCCACCACTAAATTGGTGGGTACCCCTATTACTTATACTTGCCTGCAGGCGTCTTCTTCCTGGACTTTTGTTGAGGTCTCTGGGTCTGGCTGACCTGTGGATCCTTGACTGATCTGCTTCTCCAGCGGGTTACGACACCTCCTCACTGAAAGGTTCCGTAGACTTCAATGGAGTCCTGGTGGCCGGCCGATGGACTTTCCTTGGGAAGGCGTCAGTCCCCGCTGGGGCAGGCCATCTTGGCAGAGCAAAGGTCTCTGTTCCTTAGTCCCATCTGCCAGGGTGCCATAAATGTTATGGAATGATAGGACCAAACAACATTCCTGGGTCAGCCAGAGACAGTTTTTATTGTGCAAGGTTCAGAGGCAGATTGGTTCTTGCTATCTGAACAAAGAAAGAGCCCTGGTAGGACTGCTTTTATACATATCCAAGACAAAGGACCTTGCTGGCACAGCAATTTTTGCATATATGGTTAACATCCATCCATTATAAGATAATTGACATTTCCTAATTACTAAATTCCTATATTATTTTCTAGTTCATAAGATTATCGTAGCTAAACATCCTTTATTAGTTCTGTGATTGCTGATGCATAGATTTATGTCTTCCTTGGTTCCATATGGATGTCCTTACATCCTTGACAACTAGGCCCCTTCAGAAGATATATATATATTATCCAGGATGTCCTTGACAACTAGGTCCCTTCAGAAGATATATATATTATCCAGGATGTAATTTATCTGACTTAGTGTAATCTTCCAAACAAATATTGTTCTTCCAAACCAGCACATTTCTTTCTTACAATAGAGAGGGTCTTTTAGAGTTCATGGGGCTAAGCACGTTTTTCCCTTATAATAATGTGAATAGAGAGGGTCCTTTAGAGTCCATGTAGCTGACTCTGTATGATTCCTATTTTATTTACCTTATTCACATTAATATGGGCAAAACTATTTTTTTTAAATTTTTTTTTTTTTTAAATTGATTTATATGCCGCCCTTCTCCGGAGACTCAGGGCGGCTTACAATGCGTTAAGCAATAGCCTTCATCCTTTTGTATATTTATACAAAGTCAGCTTATTGCCCCCACAAACTGGGTCCTCATTTCACCTACCTTAGAAAGGATGGAAGGCTGAGTCAACCTTGAGCCTTGGAGAGATTTGAACCAGCAGTAAATTGCAGGCAGCTGTGTTAATAACAGGGTGCGTAGACTATTTGGGTTATTGGGAGAGTTTAAGGTGTGAAAATGAGTAACATAAGGGGAAAGCTCTATTTAACTAGGGAATTGTAATAATTGAGATACTATTAATTCTATGTAGTGTTGAAAGCAGAAATGGTTAAGTTGTGGTTTGGAGGAATATATGGGGAAAATTATTTGGTTTTTTATTATTATTGGTAAATATAATTAATTGATTTGTAAGAAATTGGATTGCATGGATTGCATGGAAAAGGGCCTGGTGGCTCAGCAGACTAAAAGCATTGTGATTAACACCAGCTGTCTGCAATTACTGTAAGTTCGAATCTCACAAGGTCAAGGTTGACTCAGCCTTCCATCCTTTCTAAGGTAGGTAAAATGAGGACCCAGTTTGTGAGGGCAATAAGCTGACTTTGTATAAATATACAAAAGGATGAAGGCTATTGCTTAACGCATTGTAAGCCGCCCTAAGTCTCCGGAGAAGGGCGGCATATAAATCAAATTAAAAATAATAATAATAATAATAATTGGAATATTCATGTTCATATTGATTAATATACAAAAAGATAGTTATATAACTAATTTATTTATATTAAAATGTTGAATTTGTATTAAACAACTGTAATATTACATAATTAACCAATGTGAGGATGGATATAAAAATAGATGACAGTGGGAAGGGATATAATATAGAATAGAAGGGAAAAATTGAATTTGATTAAGATTAGAGATGAGGATGAAGGGTAATATTGGTTTTTTTAAAAAATAGATGAGGAATAAAGATGGCAAAAAGGAAATATAGAAATTGTAAATTTAATTGAAATGACTAAACACTGTTTAAATTTGTGAACCGGCCAAATACTCTGTTCAAAGAAAATACATTGTATGTTTGTATGTGTGTTTCTAATTATTGCTATTTATTCATATTTGTTCTCTTTTATTCTTTAAAGTTTAACAATTCATTCTTTATCTTAATATCTTTATATTTGTTTGGGGTTGCCTTTCTTCCATTTCATCTTTTTTATTGTACAGCAATATTTCTCCTCAAACCTACCACCTCTCTCTTTTCTTTCCTTCTTACTTTCTCTTCCCCCCTTCTTCTCCTCCCTACTTCCTCTTCCTTTCTCCTTCTCCTCCTCTCTTCCTCCCTCTCTTACCCTCACTCCTACTCTAATTTCCCTTCTCTTCCCTCTCTCTCCTTCCTTCTTCCATCTCTATTGCTGTATTCATTTTCAATTTTATATTTTCCACTATGGAGTCCAGGCAACCCCAGTCTTCCTTTCATTTATCAAGTATATTTCTCAAAATTTCCCCTCATCTTTTTAATTATTAGCAGTATATTTCATCTTATTCCATTTTTTCTATTGAACCCAGTGTAATCATCTTTATCTTTTTTTCAATTATTTCCTTTTCAATATTATCTCCTTGTTTCTCTTGCTTCTCATTCATCTTTTCTCTTTCTTTTTTTTGCAAGCTAACCAATTCTCTGCTTCTTTATTTCCCTTAAATGCCTCCCTTAGTTTTTGAAACATCTCCCTTAGTGTCTCATATTCATCCTCCCAATTCTCCATATTTTCAATTTTAAAAGGCTAGGATTTTTAAACTTATTCTTTTCATTTACATATGTGGGGGGGGGGATGCTTTCCAAGGAGCCACAAGGGGAGCTGAGAGCAGAGTCATTCTGACAGTGTCTTTTAAAATTGCTTGGAAGACCCATTTTTCCCCTAACAATAATGGTTTGTATACTTTGGAATAAAACATATACCTGGAAAAAGTACTTGCAAAACTTGGACAAAAGGAAAAGAAAGGCAGGACTGGACTCATTATCAGTAGCTAGTAGTTCATTGTCATCAGTGACTCCCACTGATTCTAAACTCATTTTAAGACTGGGATTGGTGACTACTGAAATTTAAGTATTCAACATTGGTCTCAGAAATCTTTGATTTGAACTATCAAATCTCTGATTTGAACTATGAAATCTTTGATTTGAACTTTGATTTGAACTATGGCAAGAAAAATCGTAAAATGGGGCAAAACTCACTTAACCATAATAATTTCTAGATATTTTAAGAGTAGAGAATTCAAGTGTCGAGAATGACCCATTATTTCATCTCTTTTTCCGCACTAGGTACCACTATTTGATTTCTTTTCATTTTATTCAAATAACAACAGAAAACCCAATACAGTTCAGTATGAATTGGCTTTCCAGTCCTTCCTTGATGCACTTTTTCACATTGGTTATCTAGTTTAAATGCCAAAGAAAAATCAATGATATATTTTTCAGACCTTTGGAGGATCACACTGTCAATTGTTCACACTGCTCAAGCAAAACTAACAGGTGTGAATTAAGTTTTAGCTAAAAAATGGAGCTTTAATTCCAGAAGGCCATTCTTTAAACTTGGACTTCTGGAATTAAAAGGCTCTGGATTAAATGGTACTCCAGACAAAAGATGGAGAAGAGTATCTTGCTTTTAGACATGATAATAGCTGTCTAGAAAGGTGAGTTATGAGCTATTTTTACATCATCAGAAATCTGACAGATCAAAAATAACATGAGAACAATCATTAACGTCCTTGAATACTATGAGAAAAAATTGGACAAACAAGCGGCCCTAATTATTTTGGATGCGCAGAAGGCTTTCAATAACTTACATTGGAATTTTCTTATATTACAATTGGAGATGATGGAATTTGGCGATAAATTTTTAAACATGATTAGGAAAATATACTCCCCCCAAACAGCCAAAATCATGATTAATGGGGATAGGACAGAAAAATTTGAGATATCAAAGGGAGTGAGGCAAGGATGTCCTCTATCCCCACTACTTTTTATAATATCACTGGAAATCCTATTAAATGAAATTAGGAAAGAGAAAGAAATAAAAGGTCTGAGAATAAAAAAAGAGGAGTATAAACTGCAAGCCTTCACTGACGATGTAGTGTTTATCGTGGAACAACCAGAAACAACAGGAATTAAATTGTTAGGGAAAATAGAGGAATATGGAAGAGTGGCCGGCTTCAAAATTAATAAACAAAAACCAAAAGTATTAATGAAGAACTTGACAAAGGCACAGGAGAAAGAATTAGAGGATAATTTAGGAATACAAATAGTAAAGAAAGTAAAGTATTTGGGAATTTGGCTAACCAATAAAGCAACATCAATTAGAGAGGACAATTATACTAAATTAACAAAACAGATTAAGAAAGATTTGGAAACATAGAGTAAATTACAATTGTCATTCTTAGGGAAAATTACATCTCTTAAAATGAATATCCTACCCAGACTGCTATACTGTACCTTTTCCAAGTAACTCCGATTTGGCCAGGAAAGGATTTTTTCAAAGACTTCGATAAAATGATAGCAAAATATATTTGGCAGGAGAAGAAGGCCAGAATTAAAATAAAATGCTTGTAAGATACCCAGGAGAAAGGAGGATTAGGCTTACCAGACTGGACACTGTACTATAAAGCGGCATCATTAAATTGGATTAGAGACTGGATAGACCTTAAAAATAAGAGAACACTACTACTGGAGGGATTCGACCTACAACGAGGTTGGCACACATTTTTGTGGGAAGGAAAAGATAACCAACATCGATATTTTCAACAACACATTATTAGAGGATCATTACATAGAATATGGCAAGAGATTAGAAAAATACATTACAATAAATTTCCGAGATGGTTATCGACTATGGAGGCGCTGATCTATCCTAACGCCATGGACACGGAGAAAATGCAAAATTATAAAGAATTATTGAATAATAGAGGAGAACTACAATCGAGACAAGAATTGAAAGAACAGGGTATAGACATTGACTGGTGGCCATATTTACAAATAGAATCAAGGTACAAAACAGATAGGGTAAAATTCGGATTCCAAAATGAACCAAATGAATTGGATAAAATCTTACAAGGAACGGACGAGAAAATGATAACCAAAATATACAATTACTTATTGAGATATAAATTAGAGGAAGAAGTGGTCAAAGAAAACATGATAATTTGGGCAAAAAAATTTGGATATAGTATTGAATTGGACAAATGGGAGAAATTATGGACTGTAAATTACAAATTGACAATGTCTATACCCTACAAGGAGAATTTGCTCAAAATGTTCTACCGATGGCACCTCCCACCGGCGCTCTTAGCAAAAATGTTCCCAAACACCTCGCCAATTTGCTGGAAGTGTAATACACATAAAGGAACATACTACCACTTATGGTGGTCATGTCAAAAGGCGAAACAATATTGGTATGAAATAAGGAAAATGATAGAAGAAATCACAAACCAGAAGTTGGAAATGAAGCCGGAAACCTTCCTACTTGGAATAATCACAGCACAGTATGAAAAAGAGATAAAATACTTAATTATCCATATCCTAACTGCAGCTCACATACTCTTTGCCCAAAATTGGAAACAGGAATGCATACCGACAGAAAACAAAATAATCACTAAAATCAAAGAATGCGCAGAAATTGATAAACTTACAAAAGAACTACAGGAGAAAGATGATACAGAGTACTACTTAGCATGGCAAAAATGGTATAACTAGTTGGAGAAAAAGTTAGAAATACATTCATAGGGACACTAAAGAATAAGGTCAATCTTAAAACTAAATTTTGGGTACCAACTAAGGAATGTAACAATCTTAAAGATGGAATGCATATTAATGCTTTACATGTAAATATGTAAATATATAAATATATAGATAAACATGGAAAAATAGTCTACCGATGTGACAACAATAAGAGTAAGTCGAAAGACTTGATTGATGTTCGTTTGTTGTATATGTTATATCATTGTATTTATGTTTGTTTGTATTTTTGCTTGTATTTTTTAACTAATAAATTTAAAAAAAAAATTTAAAAACCAAAACAGAAATTTAATTTATTACCTGTTAAAAATGCAAAGACAAGGAGTACAAGGAGCAAGCTGGCCTGGCCTAAATCTTCTCCCCTTTTTAAATGTAAATTTTAATTTGTTTTAAATTACAGGGTATTTTAAATTCAGCCAAATTATTTAATTTGTTTTTAATTTATTTTAAATTTTTGTATTTATGTGTTTTATCTTGTGGCTGTTCACCGCCCTGAGTCCTTCGGGAGAAGGGTGGTATAGAAATTTAATAAAATAAAATAAATAAAATAAAATAAATAAAAGACCTTCATGTTGGGGTTGGTTCTGGACCTAATCTTACTTGTGGGACAGAAACCAGCTCTCAGCCCTCCTTGTGACTTCTTGGAAAGCATCCCCCCCACACACACTCCACCGCCTGAGGAGGCAGGGGAGGGCTGCAGGTTGATCCCAAGGGGGTCTGGGAATGGGTGTGAATTCATCCCACAGCCCTCTCCATCCCCTCCTCTGTGAAATTGCTTTCTCCCACTCACTGGTGGTCAGCAAATTCAAAAGGACCCCCCAGCTGAGAATCACTGCTCTAGATTGGTTGATTCAGGGGATTTCTTTAGTGTTAACTAATAGTGTTAGCTATTTTTGTTACAGTGATAGATTTGTATTGGAGCAGCCTGCAGGCCTCCCAAAGGCTCTGCGCACCCTGTTTTTGCGAAAAACGGGACATGCGGGGCAAGGCTTCAGGAGGCCAAACATGGCTGTATTCCGTGTATTTTACTGTTACTATCTTCCTTAGTGAGTCGTGCAAACCGCTATTCCAAAAAATGCTATTTATAGGGGGTGGGAGTGGGGCAGGGGTGGGTTCTAAAAATTTTTACTACCGGTTCTGTGGGCATGGCTTATTTTGTGGGCGTGGCTTGGGGGATAATGTGACTGGGTGGGCATGGCCAACTTTTTTTTTTCTCTTTTACTTTTAAAAGCACTTTTTCTACAACCTTAACAGGTTGCAAAAAACAAAGCTTTTAGAAGCTTCTGCCGATCAGGCAAATCTGCTGGGATCGCCAGAGGCTTTTAAAGGGTTTTTTTTCCCTACAACCTCCTCGGCTGAGGAGGTTGCAGGAAAACATGCTTTTAGAAGCTTTTGACAATCAGGCAAATCTGCTGGGATCGCCAGAAGCGTTTAAAGGGATTTTTTTTAAAATTTGATTTATATGCCGCGCTTCTCCGGAGACTCAGGGCGGCTTACAATGCGTTAAACAATAGCCTTCATACTTTTGTATATTTATACAAAGTCAGCTTATTGCCCCCACAATCCGGGTCCTCATTTAACCTACCTTAGAAAGGATGGAAGGCTGAGTCAACCTTGAGCCTGGTGAGATTTGAACTTGCAGTAATTGCAGGCAGCTGATGTTAATAACAGTGCTTTAGTCTGCTGCGCCAGCAGGGCTCATACGTTTTTCCTACAACCTCTTCAAAAAATCCCTTTAAAAACCTCTGACGATCCAAGCTGAGTTGCCTGATCGTCAGAAGCTTCTAAGAGCATTTTTTTCTGCAACCTCTTCAAGCTTCTGCCTTTTCAAGGCAAAAAAGGGCGAGGGGGGGACACACACACGTGTGGCAGTGAGATATTCCACAGCTCAAACCTCCCCCCACCGGAAACCTGGGAAGGTTTCCCGTCTCTAAACAAACAACTCCTGGAAATTGGAGAAGCAGTGGCAGGGGCAGGAAAGTCTCGCCCAGTGAGGATACAGACTGGATTTCGGAGGAAACGCAGCTTGGTTTAAGGTTAAGGCAGGGCAGAGGGGATGAGATGGCGATGGGGGGGGGCAGCCTTTCCAACAAGCAAAGTCAATTGCAGGAAACTCACCAGGATAAGGATGGAGTAAATGAAATTTGTTTGAAGTGGTCACTCCATTATGTAATGTCATTGGGGACTTCAAAAAAATATGGGGTGGCCATACTGATTTCTAAAAGAACTGAATTTGCTATAGAGAATATAAAAAAAGATGGGCATGGTAGATTTATTATGATTAAAGGTCAAATTGAAAGTACAGCATATACGTTGGTGTTATGTCCTTATAAGGACATCCGCCCGGATTGGCTGCCAGCCATCGGGCGGGAAAGTTTGAATCACTGTCAGGGGCGGTGCGACTGCCGGAGCGAATATAAGGAGAGCTCCGGCAGCGCGCAGTCAGTCTTGCTACGGTTACTAAATAAAGTTATTAATGTAATGAGCTGGTCGCGTCTTCCATTCCTGCGCCGATCCAACACTGGCGATGAAGGACTAGAGAAACAGACGAACCTCGTGGCGCCAAGCCAACAAGACCAAGACTCCGGCACCTGGAACCACAGTAGGCATTTCCGAAGGCATGGCATCCGCTGAAGTCACTTTGCCAGCCCTTGCTCCATTCCGCCCAGGAAATCCTACGTGGTCAAATTTCGGCAATACCTGAGAGGCAACAACATCAGGGATGCCGATGATGACTGAAAAAAGGGCATCTTCTTGGCCAACTGTGGCTCCGAAGTCCTCGACATGGCAATCGATCTCGTAGCACCACGAGACATCGAAGAAGTGCCATGGACGGACCTGCTGCAAATCCTGGAAGACTACTATGCCCCAACTGGAACACCAGTGGCGAACCGTTTCACCTTCCATCAGAGGGACCAAAAGGAAGGTGAGACTATCAAAGAATTCATGGCCGCCCTGCGCCAGATCACAGCCAGCTGTGAGTTCGACCACGTGGACAACGCCATCGCTGACCGTGTGGTTTTCGGCATGAGGGACAGAGGCCTGCAAAAGAAATTCCTGAGCAGGAAGAAACTCGTGTTCAAGGATGTGGTGGAGGAAGCCACCGCATCCGAAATCTCGGAGAAAGCGGCTGCCACAGTAAGCAGAGCTAAGGGAATCCACAAGATTCGCTCAACAGCGTAATCATCAACCGAGGATTCCACAGCTGGATCCGAGTCGGAGGAGGAGTCCACCGTACACAAGGTATCCAGACCCCCAAGGCGGGAAACCGCCGAACGAAGCTACAAGGGGGAGCGCTGTGCCAGCTGCAGAGGGGACCATGCCAGGGCGACCTGCAAGTGGAGAGATGCGACCTGCCAACGCTGCAACAGAAGGGGGCACATCGCCGAAGCTTGCAGAGCCGAGGAACCAGCCCCAGAGCCATCCAGCCACCGTCCCCGCGAGAATCGGAAGGATTACCAGAGATCATCCAAACGGTCCTCTGGCCCATCCAGAGGCAGAGACGACGAGTTTTCCCGGAACGGAGCGGTCCACCAGACGACCATCGCACACACAAACTCAGACAATGCCACCAAGTTCCACGTGACCATCCACGTGGAGGGAGCACCCTGCAAAATGGAGGTAGACTCGGGCTCGGTCTACTCCATCATGGACTGGCAGCAACTGAAGCGCCTGCAACCCAGCATCACCAAGCGAGACCTGAAGCCTTTACACTCCAAGCTCGTCGACTTTGGGGGAAACCCCATCGGAGTTTTAGGAAGAGCCAACATCCGAGTCTCCTACAACGAGTTCAAAGGCAAGCTTCCCATCACCGTCGTGAAGGACAGCAGACCGAACCTGCTAGGAGTGGAGTGGTTTAAGCCGCTGGGGCTCTCAATTGAAGGCATCAACCAAATTCGCAGGGACGAACTCGACAACCTCATCGAAGAGTTCAAGGAAGTCTTCGATGGTAAGCTGGGGAAATTTGTGGGGAGGCCAATCTCTTTTAATCTGGACAAGGGAATCACCCCAATCAGGCTGAAGCCCCGCCGGGTTCCATTTGCCTTGCGGCCTAAAGTAGACGAGCAGCTGGATAAGCTGATCGCCCAGGGCATCCTGGAACCGATCGATCATGCCTCATGGGAGACCCCCATTGTGACCCCACTGAAGCATGATGGGTCTGTGCGCAGACTCACAAGCACAACTCCTTGAAAGGCTCAGGCTTGTCCTGCAGCGCTTCAAGGCCAAGGGCTTGAGAATCAGGAGAGGTAAGTGCATCCTAGGAGTACAGGAAGTCGAGTTCCTGGGCTATCTCATTGATAGCACTGGCATCCACCCCACCAAATCAAAAGTGAAAGCAATCCATGAAGCTCCGAGCCCCAAAAACAAAACGGAACTTCAGGCATTCCTTGGGTTGCTCAACTTCTATGCCATCTTTCTCAAACAGAAAGCCACAGTTGCTGAGCCACTCCACCGCCTGCTGGGGAAAGCGGCTTCCTGGAAGTGGGGCCAAGAAGAGGAAGCAGCATTCCGAGCCGTGAAAGGACTTTTAACCTCAAAAAGCGTCCTCATCCAGTACAATGAGATGCTCCCCATCAAGCTAACCTGCGATGCGTCGCCCTACGGGGTGGGGGCAGTCCTCAGCCACGAACTGCCCAACGGCTCCGAAGCCCCAATAGCATATTTCTCTAAAACCATGTCCGGCGCGGAACGCAACTACAGCCAGCTGGACAAAGAAGCCCTGGCCATCGTTGCAGGAGTGAAACGATTCCACGAGTATCTCTACGGGAGGAGTTTCACCATAGTCACCGATCACAAGCCGCTCCTGGGGCTCCTCGCAGGCGACCAACCCACACCGACCTTCATGTCCCCGCGGATGACGAGATGGGCCATCTTCCTAGCCGGCTACTCCTACAGGCTCGTGCACCAGCCAGGCACAGCCATAGGAAACGCCGACGCGCTGAGCAGATGCCCATTGAAGGATCCTGTAGAAGACCCAGCCCCGACGCTCCACCTCTTCCACATAGATGACGACGCCAGCTGTCCAGTCTCGTCTGCAGATGTGGCTGTCCACACCCAAAAGGACCCCACACTCCGCCAAGTGAAGTCCTGGATCCTCAGGGGGTGGCCATCGCAGAAGACGGAGGAGAAGTTCAGCCCATTCGCCAGAAAACAGAAGGAGCTGTCCACCATGAAGGGCTGTTTGCTATGGGGAGACAGGGTGCAACGGCGGACGCTAGAGACTTTACATAAAGGGCACTCAGGCATCGTCCGCATGAAGGCCCTGGCACGGAGTTACGTCTGGTGGCCCTCACTGGACAGAGACATCGAAGAATGGGTCTCCAGATGTGACCAGTGCCAAGAAGTTTGCCCAGCGCCGCCACAAGCCGAAACAGCAAAGTGGGAGACCCCCAGCAACCCCTGGTTGAGAATCCACATCGACTTCGCGGGTCCGATGCAAGGGCGACACCTCCTCATCGTGGTAGATGCCTTTTCCAAGTGGCTCGAGGTGGTACCCATGGCATCTACCACAACGGAAGCAACGATCCGGTCCCTGCACCGCCTTTTCGCCACCCATGGACTACCGGATGTGCTGGTCTCCGACAACGGCCCCCAACTCACATCCCTGGCCATGGAATCATTCCTGGCAGGACTGGGCATCCGCCATGCCCTGTCCGCCCCCTACAGGCCGGCTGGAAACGGACAAGCGGAACGAATGGTGAGACTCACCAAGGAGGCACTCACCAAGATGGGCACGGGAGACTGGCAGGAAAGAATAGACAACTTCCTCCTCACCCAGCACATCACGCCGCATGCCACCACCCACAAGAGCCCGGCCGAACTGTTGATGGGCAGAAGGTTGAGGTCACCACTGGACCGGCTGCACCCCCAATACAGCCCAGAAGTGACCGCAACGGCCAGCCGCCCGCTTCGCGCCTTCAGCAAGGGAGATTCAGTTTTCGCGCTCAATTTCAACGGATCTCCTAAGTGGCTGAAGGGAAAGATTGACAGCACAACCGGCCCAAAGTCCTACACCGTGTTGCTGGAAGATGGACAGGTCTGTAGACGTCACATCGACCAGCTCCGGAAAAGGTGGGGGGGAGCACAAGGAAACCAGCCTGACGAGGTAGGCCTACAACACCCCGACGAGGTAGGCCTACAACACCCCGATGAGGTAGGCCTGCAACACCCCGACGAGGTAGGCCTACAACACCCCGACGAGGTAGGTCTACAACACCCCGACGAGGTAGGCCTACAACACCCCGATGAGGTAGGCCTACCACACCACGACGAGGCAGGCCACCGCCACCCCGATGAGGCCGGCCAAGCCCACTACCAGGCGCTGACACGCCGACAGTCCAGAGCGGTAGACCGGGGCCAGCCGCATGGGAGAGGGCAACACCAACCCAGCGAGGTGGGCACCCGGCTAGACAGGGCGAGAGACCACCAAACCAGCCCACGAGTAGACCGGGACCTGCCCAGAGTGGGAGCACCACAACCCTCCGGCGAAGGCGACCCACGACAGCCCTGCCAGGGAGACCTCCACTCCAGGCAAGTAGACCGGGGACCATCCGTGAGGGGCACACCGCAGCGCATGGGTGAGGGTGGCACACAACACCCCAGCGAGGGGGACCCCCGCCCAGCACTGAGATCAACCCGGCAACAACAGCCCAGCCCAGATGACCCCAGACACCAACCTGCAGTAGACCAGGGACTAGGGCGAAGGGAAAGCCGACAACAACCCGGCCAGGGAGGCCTGCACCACCCCGGCAAGGGAGACCTCCACCGACCCGCAGAGGTAGCCCCACAACGACAGCCCGACCAGGTCACCCACCACCAGCCCGACGGGGTAGGCCAACGTCAGCCCGACAAAAGAGACCTGCGCCACCCCTGCGAGGTCGGACATCACGACCCGAGCCAACACCACCCACCGCTGGCAGACCGGACCCGAGGGCACCAATCCGAACCACCCCACAGACAACAGCGAGCCGAACCGCAGCCGAACCACAGCGCCCGGGAGACCGGGGAAGAGCAAGTGACAGCCGGGGACTTACCGAGACTCAGACGCTCTTCCCGGGTCGGAACCGAGCAACCCCGACGAGGCGAGAGATCCACAGGCCAGGAGGGAGACCACCAGAACCAGCAATCCAAGGTTGGCGGTCCGGCCGGAGGCGCTGAGGGTGACCCCGCACACTCGCCAGCCGAACTGAGCCCGGTTCCGGAGAGGAAACCAGGAGACAGAGGAGCCCCGTCCGTCCAGGTCGGGGACGAGGAAGAAATGAGACTGCGCAGGTCAACTAGGGTGCCGAGGCGTCCTACGTACCTGCGTGATTACGTGACTTTTATAAATGAACATTGACTATTTGCAGACTAAGAGGGGAGGAGTGTTATGTCCTTATAAGGACATCCGCCCGGATTGGCTGCCAGCCATCAGGCGGGAAAGTTTGAATCACTGTCAGGGGCGGTGCGACTGCCGGAGCGAATATAAGGAGAGCTCCGGCAGCGCGCAGTCAGTCTTGCTACGGTTACTAAATAAAGTTATTAATGTAACGAGCTGGTCGCATCTTCCATTCCTGCGCCGATCCAACAGTTGGTTAATGTTTATGCCCCAAATGTGAGACATAGAGAATTTTTTTTAGAATTGTTTAAAGTAATAGAAGAATTTAAAGAAGGACATGTCATCTTAGGTGGAGATTTTAATATGGTTATGAATAATAGATTGGATAGGACCAATCCCACAAGTGCTGAAAGGAGGAATAATATCACCATTTTAAATAAATTAATAAAAGAAAAAGATTACGTGGATGGGTGGCATTTTCTTAAAGGTGGGGAGCCCGGTTTTACATATTATTCCCCAATTTATAAATCTTATTCTAGAATTGATTATGTTTTCATTTCTAGGGATATGGCAACTAAGTTGTGTAGAATGGAAGTGGGAGTAATTAAAGTAACAGATCATGCGATGGTTAGTTTAGACTTCATGGTAAAAAAAGACTATAGAGAAGCGCTTAGATGGAAGTTGACTACAAGGATTCTTAAAAATGAGAAAGTGGTTGAGAAAATGCAAAAGGAGATATCAGAATTGTGGGAAATTAATGAAAAAGGAGAAATAGCAACGAGATTGGTGTGGGACACCATGAAGGCAGTGACACGGGGAATATGTATTAGGGAAGCTTGTAGTGTTAAAAGGCAAGAAGCTGTATTACGGGAAAAATTAGAGGAACAGATCAAGAAATTGGAAAAAGAATATTGGCATACAAGAAATAAACAGAAATTAATAGAATTACAAGCTAAGAAAAAAGAATTAGAGAATAAAAATTTAGAGGAAGTTCAGAATAATTTAATATACATGAAAAGAGAATTTTTTGAAAATAGTAATAAAAATTCCAAGATGCTTGCCAGGCTCACACAAAAGGAGAAAGCTAAATATTCAATAGGTATAGTGAAAGATAAATTAGGGAATTATTGTAGTACAATGAAAGGAAAGTTAAAAATATTCCAGGAATTTTATCAAGAGTTGTACAAGGGTAAGGAGGTTAAGAAGGATAGAATGGAAGCTTATATTGGGAAATATATAAAAAGGGCTCTGGAAACGGAGCATAAAGAATTAATGGAAAGGAGTATATCACAAAGGGAAATTGTAGAAGTAATTGAAAGTTTGAAGGTGGGTAAATCACCTGGGGTAGATGGATTAGGAACAGAATTTTATAAAATATTTAAAACATTATTAGTACCGAAATTATTAAAGCTGTATAATGCAATATTAGAAGGGGAAAAGATTCCAGAATCATGGGAGCAGTCATTAATAATATTAATATCTAAACCAGATAAGGATCCGACGCTCCCTGACTCATACAGACCTATATCATTAATAAATCAAGATGCAAAATTTTTTTCAACTATTTTAGCAAGAAGAATGAATAATTTTATAGGTAATTATATAAGGGAAGATCAATGTGGATTTGTAATGGGTCGACAAATGCATAATTTGGTTGGAAGAGTGTTAAATGTAATTCACGAGATTAAAAATCTAAAGCTTAAAGTGGGGATATTAGCCTTAGATATTTTTAAGGCCTTCGATTGTGTGAGCTGGCAAGCATTAAAGATGGTAATAGACAGAATGGGGTTTGGAAACAAATTCAAAGTTGTAATAGATCAATTATCTATCTGACAGCTGTAACCAGGGGGCCCTTTTGTCAGGTTCGCCTGATCCGCCAGTTGCGGCCCTTTCTTGATCAGGATTCCCTGTGCACAGTCACTCATGCCCTCGTAACCTCTCGCCTTGATTACTGCAATGCTCTCTACATGGGGCTTCCCTTGAAGAGCACCCGGAGGCTCCAACTGGTCCAGAACGCAGCAGCGCGGGTAGTGACGGGAGCAGCGTGGCGCTCCCATGTAACACCGCTCCTGCGTGAACTGCACTGGCTCCCGGTGGTCTTCCGGGTGCGCTTCAAGGTGTTGGTTATCACCTTTAAAGCGGTCCATGGCATAGGGCCTAGCTATCTTTGAGACCGCCTGCTGCCACCGACGACCTCCCATCGACCCGTGCGCTCCCACAGAGAGGGCCTCCTCGGGGTGCCATCAGCCAAACAATGCAGGCTGGTGACCCCCAGGGGGAGGGCCTTCTCTGTGGGGGCACCTACCCTCTGGAATCAGTTGCCCCCAGAGATAAGGAGAATCCATGACCTCAGTGCCTTCCTCCGTGCCCTTAAAACCTTCTTTTTCCAACAAGCCGGGCTGGCCTAATCCTTTTTAAGTGTTTTTAATTGTTTTGTTTATCGTTTTAATTAATGGGGCCAAATTTATATATATATATATTTTAACTGTATTTTAATATTTGTATTTGATGTTTTTATTTGGCTGTTCACCGCCCTGAGTCCTCAGGGAGAAGGGCGGTATACAAATTCAAAATAAAATAAAATAAAATAAATTATATTCTCGGAACTCTGCCTTAGTGGTAGTGAATGATGGAGTTACAGGTAGAAGGGATAGGTAAAATAAAACTAAATATGTTTGCTGATGATACATTGTTAACAGTTAAGAACATAGTAGATAAGATGGAAAGAATTGGATGGCATCTAAAAGAATTTGAAGAAATAACTGGATTAAGAATAAATTGGTCAAAATCTGAGTTGATGTTGTTTAATTATACTAAAAGGGAAGAGAAGGATTGGGAAGGGAAGCGAAGCGAAATGAGAATTAAAGATCATATTAAATACCTGGGAGTTAGAATTAAAAAAATTTGGAGAAGTTAGAAAAGGAAAATCTAGGCAGTTTAAAGGAGATTTTGGAAAATTTGAATAAATATAAAAGGTTGAATTTATGATGGTTTGGAAGAATTGCTTTAGTAAAAATGAAGATTTTAGCAAAGATTAATTTTGCTTTTAGGATGCTACCAATAATAATATCAGATTTAGAGTTAAAGAGTTGGCAGAATATACTGAATACCTATTGTAATGGGAATAACAAAGCGAGGATAAATAAAAATAAGTGGTATCTAAACCAAAAAAAAGGGGGTTTAGGACTCCCAAATATTAAATTATATTATGTCGCTAATAGGCTTAGACATGTTATAGAGGCAATTTTAGGAATAGGAGAATTGGAATGGTTGGAAGATAAATCTAAAATTAAAACCAAATTAGAATGGAAGCTGGAAAATATATTTTTTATGGAAGGTGGAAAGAAATGGGCTGAAAGCATAAACAATCCTCTCCTGAAGTTTCATTGGGAAATTTGGAGTAAATATAAAGGGAGGCTGCTTCCGAAGAACTCTCCATTATCACCGGTAGTAATCTTGGAAAAGTTCCCAGGGAATTTGAAGAATAAAATGAATAAAATTTTAAAAGAAAAAAATGAAATGAAACTAAGGGAATGGTTAGGAGGAATGAGGACACGTGGGGAATTGGAAGAGGTTCTAGGAGGAAAACGGTTGTCTTGGTTAAATTCAGTGGTGGGATTCAGCTGGTTCTCACCGGTTCACCCGAACCGGTAGCTAACCACGCCCGGCCACACCCCTTGCCCCTCCCAGCCACTCGCCTCGGATGAGGCTGATATGTAATGTCTTATCTCTTGCCGTGTGGCCCTCCCAATCAGCATTTCCCTAAATGAGAAAGCTGGCCGGGGTCAGTCCTAGCTTTGCTATCCATCAGAGCTAGGAATCTCAAATAAAGCCAAGAATGAATGTTTCTGTTTCAGCCAATCTGGGCGCTAGCTAGGCAGGCGGCCTGCAAACTCCATGGTCTTCCGAGGAGCCCTGCCAAAGTTTCACTTGCTGAGGCACCAGGACTCCTGATGACAGGATGGGGTCCTTTGGGCACTTAGTTTGGCTACCTATTAGCTCCAGCCCCACCCTCCGCCTCAGCAAGTGGCGCGCAAAAGTTCAGCCAGGCTCCTCAAGAGACAGAGTTTGCAGGAGGCCGATCTAGGGGCTGGTTGTAGCACAAACGTTCATTCTGGGCTTTGAGATTCTTGGCTGCAATGGGCAGCAAAGCTAGGTTCAGCCCTCTGATCCAGCAGCTGGAAAAGGGGGTGGAGAGAAACAGTCCCATTGCCAAGGTACGCGTGGGATGGAGTGGGGAAGAAATGCAAACTTCAGCCTCCTAGTGCAGCGCGGGGCTTTGGGCAAAGGCTGGAGGGAAGGGCCTCTGGCTCGCTCGCGCTCTTTCCCTCCCCAGTCTAGGTTGACGCAGGTAGAAGCTCACATTGCCCTTTCCAAGCCTGCTGTCGGTGAAGCTGGGTGCTGGTGAGGGCTGGCTTTTTGCTTAGCTTTGTCCGGCTGTCGTGGGGGGGATGTTGTTGTGATGAAGAAAAAATGCATAGGCAGGAAGAAGGTTAATGGGAAGGCACCCCGAACAGCTCGTGGGAGCTCCCTTTTATTGTTATTCACAGTCTCCGTGGCAGAAGCTGATTCATTGATCAAAGTACACTTGTACTGATTGGCTAAACAAAGCTCATGATATCCATGTGGACAGCTCATGCTTTCCTGCTGCAAACAATGTGATCTGCCTACGTGCTAAATCTCATGTCTCACACTTCCTGAGATAGGATCAGTATGCTGACGTTGCATTCCTCAGCGTGGTTTGCCAGCCACTGAGAAAGCAACCATCCCCACATGTCCTCCTTTTTATTTTATTCTTTATTTTTTAATAATTTGTATGCATACATAACTTCAGATCTGGAGGGCCAAATTCTTGGACGAAATACCGATAACAAACTAGGCAAACATTGCACGCAGCAGCAACAGCAAATTAAGGCAATGATAACTAAAATAACAATGGGCACTATTTGTCGCACCCATCTAAAATCTGGGAGCCGAGACCATAACCACTCCCACGGGGATTGTGGAATAGTGGAACCAATTGGATTATCTACAATCATGTTTTCCATGTGCTCAATTGTGGCTGAAATATTTGCTTTATGATCAGTGATATATATACAACAATGTGAATGAATTAAAGCACATACACCACCCTTGGCTGCTAAAATAATATCTAAAGCATAACTATTTTGTAAAACTACCTCCCGAATTTGTGACATTTCTTCATTTATCAATTTTAAGGATTTGATAGTAGCATTAAATAAAGCAGTAGTCCAATTTGATAGGATATGTAAATCTCTATAATTCATCATTACTCCTAAAGGAGGAATAACACCCCTTGCTAACATGGTCTCAGTGTAATGATTAATGGGATTTTGAACATCTATATTTCTACGATTCCGTAACCGTCCTTTAGGTCAATGATCGGATATCACTATGGAGGGAGCAATATATCCCAAGGTACAACGACCGGACCACCATGCAGGGATACGTTGATATGCTCGCCTACCACATAACATCCAAACATTACCTAATGTGTTAGTTGTTTGATTATCACCCCCTGCTAATTGTTTGACCATTGATCTTACCAAATTACATAAAGAGAGACCTCCAGTGGTCGTACTTGTTGGACACCCTCCCCTTACCTCTACTGGACACCCAGTTAATTGGTATGTACAGCCATAAGAGGTAAAATTTATGAAGATGTTCCATTATAGTGGCATTCAAAAAGGTATTATGTCTCTCAATAGTGGTGTTAAGAACGAATGTCGTGTTACAATAGGGATACTTTCCAACATCAACAGATGCCTTCCTAGTATGGTTGATGAATTCCCAACAATATGCCGCTACTTCTTGAAGTCTGCTACCAATGGCTAAAATAGTATAATTAACATTTTCTTTTTGTAGTGTTCTGGGGATCCAAGGATGTTGTTTCCATCCGGTTTCATTAAAAGGAATAGCATGTATTAAAAGTCCTCCTTTGGCAAGTGGGGGAACGTGCATGCAGATCCAACAATCAGTCTTGTTTACTAATCGAGAGATATTTTGCACATCCCATATATAGGAATTTCGTTCCCAAAGTCCTTGCTCTGGAATTCCATCTTGCAAAGTCACTGTAGCCATGCCAGGAGGAAAAATACACATAAAAAGAATACACATTACAATAGTTACAGAATTAGCATTTAAACAAGCAAATGCCGCTACCAAAAAGTTCTCTGGTGTCTGCGGCATGTCCTTTTCCTGTAGCAATTTTGTAGATTGAGCAGAGAGGGCCTTAATCTGCCCCCAGGTCACTTGATGTGTCTGACGAGGTGCTCGGTCCCGATCCTGCTGAGGGTTCTGCAGGCTGAGTGAGAAGTTCGGGATCGGGTTTTTCAGTCCTTGGTGCCACGCCATCCTTCCATGGTTTCACACACCGAGCAGGGATCCACACCGGACCTGTAGGAGCAAGCACAGCAGCACATCCCCGCCCCCACGTCAATAAGGGAACAGGTCCATGCCATTCAGGATTAGGCAATAATCTATACATTACCTGTGGCTGGGGATGATTTATTCTACTTCCAAAATGATTATCTACTGGAGTTGATAAATTTGTGATATTAAGATGATTCAGAGTAAACAGAACTTTATTCAACCATTCCTGTTTACCAGGGAGACCTATAGGAATCCCTCCTGTTTGTTTATGTTTATCCAAAGCAGATTTTAATGTAAAATTTGCTCACTCCACTATGGCCTGTCCCGTAGAGTTATAAGGTATGCCAAAAAGGTATGCCATTTGTCACAAAATTCAGCAAAGGAGCGACTACAATATGCAGGGCCATTGTCTGTTTTTAACGTAGAAGGTAGGCCCATGACAGCAAATGTTCAAATACAATGATTAACAACATGTTTGGTGGCTTCCCCTTTCTGAGGAGTAGCCCAAATAAAATGAGAAAAAGTATCAATAGTTACATGAAGATATTTCCAAGGGGCAAAAGAGGGGTATTGGGTTACATCCATTTGCCAAAGTTTGTTTGCTTTAAGACCTCTCGGGTTCACCCCAATGGAGGGAGATGGGGTGATTTGAGAACATTGAAGGCATTGTTGTATGACTGCTCTAGCATGATCTAGAGCAGTGATGGCTAACCTTTTTGCCATCGCATGCCAGGAGAGGGGGGGGCGGGGGAGGGTTGCATGCGCACGTGCCCATGCGCATGCATGCGCAACCCCCTCCCCCCTCCCCCCACTTCTGGCACATGATGGCCTGGTAGGCCCGTTTTTCTTTCTTACCTGGTTCCAGATCCTCTCTGTGTATCTGGGAAGGGTGAAAACAGCCTTTCCCACTCCCTTGGAGGCCCTACGGAGGCTGAAAGGGCCCATTTCCCAACCCTCGGTGGGACAGGAAGTGACATTTTTTGCTGTCCCCAGCCTCCAGAACCTCTCTAGGAGTCTCTAGGAGCCTCTCTAGGAGTCTCTAGGAGCCTCTCTAGGAGTCTCTGGAGGCTGGGGACAGGAAAAAATGTCACTTCCTGTCCCACCGGGAGCCGGGAAATGGGCCCTTTCAGCCTCTGTAGGGCCTCCAAGGGAGTGGGAAAGGCTGTTTTCGGCCTTCCCAGATACACAGAGAGGATCTGGAGCCAGGTAAGAAAGAAAAACGGGCCTTCCCCACCCCGCCCCCAGGCCCTCCAGAGGCAGGAAACAGCCTGTTTCCCTACTTCTGGTGGGCCCAGAAGGCCCGAAAGTCAGCTGGCCAGCGCGCGCATGCGCCCCAGAGCTGAGCTGGCGTGCCCACTAATATGGCTCTGCGTGCCACCTGTGGCACGCGTGCCATAGGTTCGCCATCATGGATCTAGAGGAATGTGAAATTGTTTTGCAAGAGCCTTGGCATTTTGATGAAACATAGAATGACTTTCCCATGGAGTAACAGACAGAACATGCTGCTTTGTTGCAGCATCTGCAACAGCATTTCCCTCTGACAATATGCCTGGGAAAGACTGATGATTTCTGATATGTGCGATGTAAATTTGATTCTTTCTAATTTGCAAAACTTGCTGTACTGTCACAAAGAGGGACAGAAGATCATCATCCAAAGATGGTGTAACATATGCACCAGGGAGGGAGGTGACAATTTACTTGACCTCCTCCTGGCCCATTGCCTTTATGGGCTCCACCACCAGGGGCTCTGCACTGCTGTTTAAAATGACCAGGTTTATTACAATTAAAACAGTTACCTTTGGGCTTGCCAAACTTTCCTTTTTGTAAGGCAGCTGCTAAGGCATCCATTTGATGAACATTTGTGCCTATATCAGCGCATGCTTTCAACATATCAGCCAAGGTGTAATCCCCTCTATTAACAACAGATTGCAATGCGCGGTGGCAATCAGCATTAGCATGTTCATAAGCTAGCCTTTTCATTAATTCTCCGCTAGCTTCCTCATTATCTACTTGCCGCTGAATAGCTTCTTGCAATCTATCAATAAAATCAGAATATGTTTCACCAGCACCCTGTCGAATTGCTGCAAAAGACTTGCTAGGTTTGCCTGAGATTGGCACTTTCTTAAATGCTTTGAGCACACAACGCCCTATCACGGAGTAAGCTGGCGGGGGTGTGCCTGTGGCTTGTTGCTGTATTGTAGTAAAAGCACCAACTCCGTACAGTTGGTCTGGTATATATAAACCTCCTGAATTGTTTCCTGCATGAATTGCCTCTCTCTGATATTCTGAATCCCAAACAACATACTGTGCTGGTGTGAGAAGCATGCGAAACAAATCCTTCCAATCTTGTGGGATCAAATTATAACCATTAGATATGCCTTCCACCATTCCAACAGTATAGGTGGAACGCAAACCTTTCCGCAGCTCTCTCAAAATTTGATATGGCAAGGGATTCCACTGATATTGAGCTTGCCCTTGTGGATTGACTGTCTGTGTGACCGGAAAAGCTTGGAGACCCTCTGCAAGTTCTATCCCAGTGAGGGTTCCTTTTTGCTGCTCTTCCCGAAACCCTGCTCTGACTGCGCTAATCGGTAAGGGGGCAGTCGGGGAGCTAGACTCCACTGTCTTCAGCATAGTTGCTGCAGAGTCAGGTGGAGGGGGAGCAGACCACTCCTCAGGAAGCAAAGAGAGAGATGGTGACGGTGCCTTGAGTTTATGAGTCCCCATAACCTCAATTGCTTCCTTACATTTTTGCCACAGCAACAAATGTTGTATTGATGCTCGTGGTGGCGAATGCAAATGTATTCCAAGTTTTATCCAATCCCGCATGTCTAAGGTTCCTTCTTCAGGATACCATGGGCATTGACAACCTATTTCATTTACTAACTGCTCTAAATCACTTAAACTAATTCCTGCTGTTCCATTATTCTTAAGTATTTTCTGTAGCTCTTTTGCATGAAGCTTCTGCGGAGCTGACAGTTCCCCCCCATACTCACGTATTTTTGGGAGCTAAGTTCGCTGTGGTGCACCTGGGCTCGTCCGGCCGAATGAGTGCAGAGGGGTATCACGTTGGGGTCACCAGATGTTGTTGTGATGAAGAAAAAACGCATAGGCAGGAAGAAGGTTAATGGGAAGGCACCCCGAACAGCTCGTGGGAGCTCCCTTTTATTGTTATTCACAGTCTCCATGGCAGAAGCTGATTCATTGATCAAAGTACACTTGTACTGATTGGCTAAACAAAACTCATGATATCCATGTGGACAGCTCATGCTTTCCTGCTGCAAACAATGTGATCTGCCTACGTGCTAAATCTCATGTCTCACACTTCCTGAGAAAGGATCAGTATGCTGACGTTACAGTCCTCAGCGTGGTTTGCCAGTCACTGAGAAAGCAACCATCCCCACAGGGGAAACGGACAGGGGCCTGGGGAGGAAGCCATGTCCCCCTGACGGCTGGACAAAGCTAGGCAAAAAGCCAGCTCTCACCAGCACCCAGCTTCTCCAACAGCAGGCTTGCAAAAGGCAATGTGGCTCCGCCTGCAATCAAGCTAGAGTGGGGAGGGGGAACACGAGACCGCGGGAGGAGGGAAGCCAGGCAAAGGGAGAGCGAGGGCATCCGCAGGATCCTGTAGCACATCCACTTTCCCTCAGCCCCTTCTTTCGGAGGGCTCCGATCAGCTCCCCCGCCTCTCTTCTCAACTCATTAGCCAGCCTGCCAGCAGGAGGTGAATTGGTGGGCTTTATTGCATTCCAGGCATTTCCCACCCAAATGGCATGCCGCATTTGCAATGGAGAGAGGTGTTTGGGGAAGGCAGCGGGGGAAGTTTCTAAGCCTAAAGCAGAGAGGGAAGGAGGGTGTGAGAGAGATATCCAATGCAACCTCTGTGTGTGTGTGTGTGTGTGTGTGTGTGTGTGTGTGTGAGGGAGAGGGAGAGGGAGAGGGAGAGAGATGTGGCTTCTTGAGAGTGCATTTTGGAGAAGTGTCAAGAAAAATGCTAAAAGAGATAGGGTCCCAATGAGTGTCTTAGCCAGTGGTGGGTTCTAATGGTATTACCACTGGTTCACTTCGTGCACGTGCTTCGTGCACGCACTTCGTTGGCCTGGGAAAGGTGTCAGAATAATACTTAGAAGGGACCTTGGAGGGGACCCTATACCATTTCAGAGAAATGGCTGTCCAGTCTCTTCTTGAAAACCTCCAGCGTTGGAGCACCCAGAACTTCTGAAGACAAGCAGTTCCATTGGTTAATTGTTCTCACTGTCAGGAAATTTCTCCTTAGTTTTAGGTTGCTTCTCTCTTTGTTCAGTTTCCATCCATTGCTTCTTGTTTTGCCTTCTGCTGCTTTGGAAAATACATTGCCCCCCCCTTCTTTCTGGCAGCCCCTTAAAAGCCTGTTGCCTATCACACTCTTGGGCAAAGCATGTGAGCCATTTCCTCCTTTCAGTGGTCCATGAAAGTGCATCTATAGTATGTAGATGCAGATAATAAAGTCGAAAACAGTGAACAACATTTTACAGAACTATAGATACGTTGAGGCCGGGGGTGACAAGGAGTGGCTGAAAGGGGAAGGGCTGGGCAAAGCGCCCCTTGACATGAGTGATGTTGAGTTGGCCATGCCCACCCAATCACATGACCACCCGGCCACGCCCACCCAATCACACCCACCAAGCCACGCCCACAGAACTGGTTGTTAAAAAATTTGAATCCCACCACTGGTTAAATTACAGCCAAGTGGAACAATGGATAAGAGAAAATGGAGAGTGTAGAGTGTTAATGAGGTTCGAGGAATTAATTGAAAAAAATGAAACTGTAAAGGAAGAAAATAAAGGGATAAAAGGCGAGTGGAAATTATAAAATATTGTTGGAGGAAGAGGAGAGGGAAAATCTAGGAAAGATGGTATGGGAAACTGATTTGAAGATACAAATAGGGCAACAGAGTTGGGAAAGAATTTGGCAACAAAGAGTGTTGAGAAATATGTCAGTAAGAATAAAAGAGAATTATTATAAAAAGGTATGGAGGTGGTACTTAACTCCGGTTAGATTAAGCAATATGAATCAGAACTATTCAGATAACTGTTGGAGAGGTTGTGGGGAAAAAGGAACGTATTTACATATGTGGTGGGATTGTAAATTTGTGCAAAAATTATGGAAGATGGTGTTTAAGGAGATAGAAGAAATTGTAGGAATAAAGGTAGAAGAGGCACCAAAGGTAGCATTACTCTCACTATTGGAAGATATAAAGTGTAAAAAAGAGACTAAAGAGTTGATAACAAATTTGTTGACCGCAGCAAGGTTAATGATTTCTAGGAACTGGAAGACACGAGGTGATTATTGTTTGGAAGAATGGTATAAGGAAGTATGGGATATTGCCATAAATGATAAACTGACTTGTAATATTAAAGTAAGGAGGGGCATAATGAAAGTAAATGAATTCAATGGAATCTGGAAACAGTTCCTAATATATGTGTTTTCGGGAGGAAGCGGGATACCACCACCAGAAGAAGCTTTAAGATTTTGGAAGCAGGATGATCCCGAGGGTTGGGGGAGCACTTGTTGATTGTTTGTATTGTGTATATTGTTATATATTATATATTATGATTTATGTATGTTAATAAAATCATTAAAAAATTAAAAAAAAACCAAGCAAAGTCAATGGGGGGGGGAGCCGGATTCACTTAAGTTAACAACCATGTGAATCACACCTCCTGTTCTGTCCCCGT
This sequence comes from Pituophis catenifer annectens, assembly GCF_029215685.1. NCBI lineage: Eukaryota > Metazoa > Chordata > Lepidosauria > Squamata > Colubridae > Pituophis > Pituophis catenifer. The sequence goes on along the minus strand of NW_027256885.1, from coordinate 28,886,659 downwards.
TCCCCACACAGGCAAACACACAACCAGGCACGCCTGCCAAGATTTTATTAAGCAATCAGACTAGAAACCCTTGCAGATAAGAGTTTTGGCAGTAAACTGCGAAATGTCTGCCAAGTCAGTTTTCACTCACAGTAAGCAAGAGAGAGTTTATCCTCAGTCCGGTTCAGTAGCAAAATCTAATCCACGAAGCAAGAGTTAGCCAAGGTCCAATCCAAATATGCACAAGCCAGATTTCAGGTAACGCGATGTGACTCTCAGGTTTTTAACTTTGACCGTCACAAAGCCTGAAGAGCAATCACACCCACTTTTATTCCTTGTGGGGTGTGGCTCAGTGACTCAGCTCAATCTCAGGCCCTCCCACGCCTCTTTCGTTGCTGCGCACGCTTCTCCCTCTGACGCTGCCTGGGATCAAGCCAGGATTCATCATCCTTGCTCCCTATCTGTTGTTGTTCCGATATGCTTTCCTCCTGGCATATCCCAGGCTGTTCCTCTTGGCCTTCGGATGGAACCTGAGGCATTGCCAGAGAGGAGGGTCCTGGAGAGGGAGGTTTTACCAGTTCCTCCCCATCACCTTCTGAGTCCTCTTCCTCTGTTAGGACAGGCTCGGGAGTCGGGGTCACAAAACCTCCCTGCCTAGCCTAACACAACACACACATACATATCCAAGAGACCCTCTCCCTATGGCGAAAGAGACCCAACCCTGACAGAGCCAAGACAAAACTCACCATCTTTGCCCCGCGTGTTCCGCACAACAGCCCTTGCAGGTAGACCCAGGGCCCTAGGAAGGTCGTGGGGATGCTGGGCCCCGCACGCCCAGGCGAGTCGTGTTTGGCGCCATGGGTGCATCACGGGGGTGGTGGCCTCTGGGGCAAGTTTCGCCTTCTGCTCTGCTCCCATGTGTCTGGGGCGAATGGCTTATCCCTCAGTCGAGCCGGCTAAGAGGCAGCGTTCCTCCTCCTGCCATCCTTGAGCTCAGCTCTGGGCAGCGTCCAGCCAGCCATACCTGGCTTCTCCCTGCGGCAGCCCACGTCGATCCCAGGCAGCGGAACTTTGGGGCCTTTCCTCATGGTGGCGGTGACAAGGCACGCAGGCATCCGGGTGCACGGGAGCGACTGGCGGCAGTGCTCCTGGCTGGCAAAGGGCGGAGTCCCGGGGCTGCACGCGGGCAATGACGGTGGGTGGGGTAAGCGACTGGCAACCGGGCTGGGAACCGGTTCGGGGGCATGGCCAGCCAATCTTATTACCAGTTCTCCGAACTATTAAAATTTTTTACTACCGGTTCTTGTGAACCGGTGCGAACTGGGAGCAACCCACCACTGGGGTGGGGGCAGTGGTGGGTTGCCCCGGTTCTCACTGGTTCTATAGAACTGGTAGTAAAACCGGCAGGAGGCCCCGCCCACCGACCCCGACATCACCAAAACGCTTCTGCACATGTGCAGAAGAGCGTGTGCATGCGCGAGCGAAGTAAGCAAGCGCGCGCGGCCCTGCTGCAAACCGGTAGTAAAGGTAAGTAGAACCCACCCCTGGGTGGGGGGCACTGAGGATGAGTTTGTAGTACCAAGGGGGCGGTGGACTGAAAAAGTTTGGGAACTACTGGTCTAGCCAATCCAGACTGCATCTTCCACAAAATTTATCTATTTATTAGCTGACCAGGGCTGACCTGTGGAGAGTTAGTATCTCATGAAAATGGTCTGCTCCATTCAAGAAGTTACTTTCAATAAAATTATTTTAAAAAGAAGTAGTAGTAGTAGTAGTTACCTTGAGCAGTTAAAACATGGCTCCCACATGTATATTCACAAAACTGGCAAGAGTTGTGGGTCCAAGAAAGCACAAGTTTACTCTGCCGCCTTCTCTATTCCCTCTGCCTAAATTGGACTAGAACACAAAAGATGGAGCATGTTTAAGATGCATTTCTCAAAGTTCTTACACTGAAGAAAATGGAAGTTGATTCCCACAATCATATCGACTTTTTTGCACTTTTGGGTTGCAGAAGACTGGCCATCCCTAACCTGGGTTTACAACAGGGCCTTCTAGAGCTCAACTAGGGGCTCAGGAGCCCTAGGTTTTATTTGTTTTAATCCAAGCACTGTTATCTCAACCACATGAAGGGCCCTGGGTTGTCAGCTGCCTTCACCTTTCTTTGAGAGAGGAATATACAGGAATACTTCCTTTCCAAAGAGCATGACCTAGCCATAAACTGCCTAAGCTCTTTTTCGCCCTGGGAAGCCACCCCAATCAATCTGGCAGGAATGGCAAGACACAGCATGAATGAACTATGCCCCTTAACAGATTTGGAGTTTCATAAAGGGTTTCAACACAAATATTTGTTGACCATTCTCTTTTGCAAAGGAAGAGCCCATGATTTCAAACAACCAGTCTGTCCACAGACCCACTAATCCCATGTCTGCCTCCCTTCTCTATTAACTCCCTACTAAGTCTGCCTTGCTTCTCATCACAGATGGGTCAGCTTGGGCGCCTCTTGGATTCTACCCTGAGTAGAAGCATGGTGAGAAGAAAGGTCTGTATAGGTCGGATTACCCTTGCAAGGCCCATGGTGCTGGTTGGAGCCCATCTGCCCCCCCCCCGTTGTATTCCATACTTGTGGGGGGGGGTGATGCTGAAGGGGGTTCAGCCCATAAAACGATGAGGCACAGTTGGGCATAGAATCCATGTAGTTGCCAGCCACATAGAGTGGGCTGCCTTGCATATGGGGGGGGGGGCATAGCTGCTACCCCCATTGTGAGGGATCTCACGAAGAACGATGGTTCGTTGAGGGCGCTTCCAAGAAAAGGTCAGCACGCAAGGATGCAATCAAATTAAGTCTTTATTTAGAAGTAAAAGTGGAGTAAAATAAGGTCCCAGGCATGGAGGCATCCATGCCTGGATTGAGCCCATGGATCAGTCCCATAGGAGACTAGAACAAGAGCAGGCAAAAGGGAAAGGGTAAAAAGGGGCAAAAAAAGGGGAACAAGCCGGGAGCAGCCCCTGTGCAGGGGTTCTTATAGGGGCCCTTGGCCCCTCCCTTACCCATGTGTGTGAGGGGGCCGGAGGGCCATTAACTCTCCCAATGGGGCTGCAGGGGCCGGAGCCCCTTGACCCACCAGTGGGATCAAAGGTGCCTCTTTGCCCCCATCTGGTGGCCTTTGAAGAGACTGCCATGGCTGGCACAAAACACCTAACACCCATTACCCTGTAAGACATGAGAATCATACTCGGGTGCCATGTTGGTGTACTTCTGTTGGCTGAGGTATCCTTTTATGGGGTTTTGGTAGGCAGTGGGCATGGTATAGGCATTCTGGTGCAATTTGTGGAAGGAAGGTGGAGATGGTGCTTCATAGTTTGAAGTCATGGGGTGCAGGGCATTCAGGAGGCCTGCAGAGGCCTGCAGGGCTTGGGGTGGGCTCCCTGAGGGGGAAGGCCCCCTGGAGGATGTCCCAATGTCTTTTGATTTCTGATCCTTTTTGTATTTCATCCTCCGGTTCTGGAACCAGATCTTGATCTGCCGCTCACTGAGGTTTAACAGGTTGGCCATCTCCAATTGGTGCGGCCTGCAAAGGTAGTGGTTGAAATGGAATTCCTTCTCCAGCTCAACCAGCTGGGCATTGGTGTAAGCTGTGCGGGCCCTCTTAGAAGCTGAGGAGCCCAGAGGGCTTTTCTCACCACTGCAGCTTTCTGGAAAGGAGGTCCGGAAATGAAATCAAAGATAATTACTTACAGGTGAAACTCGAAAAATTAGAATATCGTGCAAAAGTTCATTTATTTCAGTAATGCAACTTAAAAGGTGAAACTGATATATGAGATAGACTCATTACATGCAAAGCGAGATAGTTCAAGCCTTGATTTGTCATAATTTTGATGATTATGGCTTACAGCTCATGAAAACCCCAAATTCACAATCTCAGAAAATTAGATTATTACATGAAATCAATAAAACAAGGATTGTACATAGAACAATATCGGACCTCTGAAAAGTATAAGCATGCATATGTACTCAGTACTTGGTTTGGGCCCCTTTTGCATCAATTACTGCCTCAATGCGGCGTGGCATGGATGCTATCAGCCTGTGGCACTGCTGAGGTATTATGGAAGACCAGGATGCTTCAATAGCGGCCTTCAGCTCTTCTGCATTGTTCGGTCTCATGTCTCTCATCTTTCTCTTGGCAATGCCCCATAGATTCTCTATGGGGTTCAGGTCAGGCGAGTTTGCTGGCCAATCAAGCATAGTAATCCCATGGTCATTGAACCAGGTTTTGGTACTTTTGGCAGTGTGGGCAGGTGCCAAGTCCTGCTGGAAAATGAAGTCAGCATCCCCATAAAGCTCGTCTGCGGAAGGAAGCATGAAGTGCTCCAAAATCCCCTGGTAGACAGCTGCATTGACCCTGGACTTAATGAAGCACAGTGGACCAACACCAGCAGATGACATGGCTCCCCAAACCAACACAGACTGTGGAAACTTCACACTGGACTTCAAGCATCTTGCAGTGTGTGCCTCTCCATTCTTCCTGCAGACTCTGGGTCCTTGGTTTCCAAATGAGATGCAAAAGTTGCTCTCATCAGAAAAGAGGACTTTGGACCACTGAGCAACAGACCAGTTCTTTTTTTCTTTAGCCCAGGTAAAAAGCTTCTGACGTTGTTTGTTGTTCAGGAGCGGCTTGACAAGAGGAATACGACATTTGAAGCCCATGTCCAGGATCCGTCTGTGTGTGGTGGTTCTTGATGCACTGACTCCAGCCTCAGTCCACTCCTTGTGAAAGTCCCCAACACTTTTGAATGGCCTTTTCCTGACAATCCTCTCCAGGCTGCGGTCATCCCTGCTGCTTGTGCACCTTTTTCTTCCACACTTTTCCCTTCCACATAACTTTCTATTAATGTGCTTTGATACAGCACTTTGGGAACATCCAACTTCTTTTGCAATTACCTTTTGAGGCTTTCCCTCCTTATGGAGGGTGTCAATGATGGTTTTCTGCACAACTGTCAGGTCAGCAGTCTTTCCCATGATTGTGATTCCTACTGAACCAGACTGAGAGACCATTTAAAGGCTCAGGAACCCTTTGCAGGTGTTATGGCTTAATTAGCTGATTAGAGTGGGACACTTTGAGCCTAGAATATTGAACCTTTTGACAATATTCTAATTTTCTGAGATTGTGAATTTGGGGTTTTCATGAGCTGTAAGCCATAATCATCAAAAGTATGACAAATCAAGGCTTGAACTATCTTGCTTTGCATGTAATGAGTCTATCTCATATATTAGTTTCACCTTTTAAGTTGTATTACTGAAATAAATGAATTTTTGCACGATATTCTAATTTTTCGAGTTTCACCTGTATGGTTGAAGTGGGTGATAGATACTTGAGCAATAGAATGGTTTAGTCTCATTTCAGGTTGTGGATGTAGAAAACATTTGGAAAAAGTCAGTTTCCATATTGCACTTGCTTTTATGGTGAGGAGTAAAAAAGACTTCTACAAGGAGGGGGGAGAGAGCTCTTTATTACTAATAGTTTCCCCAATTGCAGTTTGAAATGATTAGTTCAGCTGTATTGCCTCAAACCTCTAAAACAGAGAATAGAATAGAATAGAATTTTTATTGGCCAAGTGTGATTGGACACACAAGGAATTTGTCTTGGTGCATATGCTCTCAGTGTACATAAAAGAAAAGATATGTCCGTCAAGAATCATAAGGTACAACATTTAATGATAGTCATAGGGTACAAATAAGCAATCAAATCATATTAGGAAACAGTCAATATAAATCGTAAGGATACCAGCAACAAGGTTACAGTAATACAGTCATAAGTGGGAGGAGATGGGTGATAGGAATGATGACAAGATTCATAGTAGTGCAGACTTAGTAAATAGTTTGACAGTGTTGAGGGAATCATTTGTTTAGCAGAGTGATGGCGTTCGGGAAAAAACTGTTCTTGTGTCTAGTTGTTCTGTGGCGCAGTGCTCTATAGCATCGTTTTGAGGGTAGGAATTGAAACAGTTTATGTCCAGGATGCGAGGGGTTTGTAAATATTTTCACAGCCCTCTTTTTGACTCGTGCAGTATACAGGTCCTCAATGGAAGGCAGGTTGGTAGCCATTGTTTTTTCTGCAGTTCTAATTATCCTCTGAAGTCTGTGCCTGTCTTGTTGGGTTGCAGAACCAAACCAGACAGTTATAGAGGTGCAGATGACAGACTCAATAATTCCTCTGTAGATAACATTTTTGATGTTAGGTGTCCATTTTAGATCTTGCAATATGGTAGAACCTAGAAATTTGAAGGTCTCTACTGTTGATACTGTGTTGTCTAGTATTGTAAGAGGTGGAAGTATGGAAGGGTTTCTCCTAAAGTCTACCACCATTTCTACGGTTTTGAGTGTGTTCAGTTTCAGATTGTTCTGGTCGCACCACGAGGCTAGTTGTTCAACCTCCCGTCTGTATGCGGATTCATCATTGTCTCGAATGAGACCGATCACAGTTGTGTCATCAGCGAACTTCAGTAGTTTAACAGATGGATCGTTAGAGATGCAGTCATTGGTATAGAGAGAGAAGAGAAGTGGAGAGAGCACACAGCCTTGGGGGGCCCCTGTGCTAATTGTACAGGTATCTGATGTGATTCTGCTTAGCTTCACCTGCTGCTTCCTGTTTGTTAGGAAACAGAGGTTTGAGGCAATACAGTTGTTTGCTTAACAGCTGATCTTTCTTCCAAGTCAGGACTGAAGGGTTGGGGAACTATTCCCAGCTCCTTAAAAAAAACAAGACTATTCCCTTTTAAGGCACAAGATAAATACCAGCATTTGGATCTGTATAGAAAGCGTGCTGCCATTTCCTAAATACATCTTTTGCACTTATTATAAAAATACCTGGACTCAATCCCACAATAGGTTTTCCTATGCAGCCCTCCCTTGGAATAAATGGGGGCTTGCAATGGGCATGTGCCTTTCAAAAGTGCAGAGGGTGTGTGTGTATACCCTGGAAATAGACTTATGAGTTACACCTCTCAAAGCAGGCAGGCACCCACTTTTGTTGACTCATTCAGACTAGCAGTCTTGATGGGCCACGGGCAAGGCAGGTCTATATTCCTAGGTAATTGATTTATTTTGCCTTGCCAACTTGTAATTTCCTCTGAAAGGGTCTCCCAGATAAATAGCCCTGGATATCTTTTCTGCATGACATGATCAAATTTTCATAAAATGAGGCATCTTTGGAGAATAGAGCTCTTAATAAATTACACAATTATGTAGTGGGAACTGGGGGAGGGTGTAACCTTCTCACCCATCAGAGGATTTATTAAGAAGCCTGTGCATACAATTTTCTGCATGTACAGGTGAAACTCAAAAAATTAGAATATCGTGCAAAAGTTCATTTATTTTCCCAGCACTGTTGTGGGATACAGTAAAATTCTTGTGTTCTTGCAATGAGAAGAGATGTAAAGAAAATGTCAGTTTCAAGAAAATGTTTTAATGTGGGACAAAAATAGTATTTGATTGTGCACTTAATACAGATTTGGTGGACACTGGTAAGAGTTCACATGCCTCTCAGGGCCAGGTGCTTTGTGAACTTGCCTTTGCAAAGTTCTCTCATAAAAATTGTACTTTTCAGTGAAGGAAGAGGCTATGATTCCATTAGTATTTACTCAATGCAACATGCACAGACTTTACTCAAAAATCCAAAAAAGCTGTGAATATGTAAGAGGAACTACTAAATGAAAACCAGGATATAATATGTTCCAGTGGCTCCCAAACCTTTTCGCTGACACATTTGAAATTTTAGAACATGATGTGGAATGCTCTCCTAGAATGGCTGCTTGGAAATTTATTCTTTTCCCAAATGACTGCCATGGGGGAAAACAAAACACTTTGTGGATGTTACCCTGTAGGGTGCTTCCTACTTACCTTTGTTTGCTGTTGTCCTTACTCTGGGCAAGTGGACATGCATCCAGAAATAGCACTGTGCTGCAGCCACCTATCATTTTTATTTTCTTAAAAAACAAAAACAAAACAACCTAATGGAGTCCACTGGGGCCCAAAGGCATTAGTGTTAATAAAGGTGATGCTGGAGGATGGTACTTTGCTCATGCAGCATGCAGCATGCCAATTTCCAATTCAATTTTAATTGAAAGGCTTTTTAAATGTAAAAAGTCTATCAGATGTGAAGCCTCCAGGCACATAGATCCCACACTGGGATTCCAGCAATTGCCTTTTAGTAGGACCATATTAACATGCTCAAGCATATTAATCTGGCTACTCTCTTAATTCAAACATGAATTTAGCTCTGTACCTTTTGCACAATAATACGTTCATGCAAATTATTCATCCAAATTGAACTGTGTCATAGTACTGCTGATTCAAAATCACTTAGTATAGAGAATTGGCTATAAGAAGTTTATTCCTCAAATTAAACTCTTTATATTAAGAAAGGAACCTCACTGACATGAAAGGAATGTATACCTAAAAGAGAACTGTAACCTAAGTATACTTAGAAATTAGTCCTAATAATATTACTCGCACTTGCTTCCATTTGAATTTAGGATCTTGACACCAACATGCTTAAAAATGAAACTGGAGCCATTGACATTTGTGGCTATTATGAACTTTGTCCCCTATAAAACCTGCTATCCCTAATAATTCTATAATTTAAATATGCATGGGGAGGAACAGGCTCAGACTCAACCCATCCAAGACCGAGTGGCTGTGGCTGCCGGCATCCCGATATAGTCAGCAGGTGCCATCGCTGACTATTGGGGGTGAATCTTTGCCCCCCAGAGAGAGGGCTCGCAATCTGGGTGTCCTCCTGGACGCACGGCTGTCTTTAGAAGAGCATATGACGGCCGTGGCCAGGGGGGCCTTTTATCAGGTTCGCCTGATCCGCCAGTTGCAGCCCTTTCTGGACCGGGACGCCTTGCGCACGGTCACTCATGCCCTTGTAACCTCCCGGCTGGACTATTGTAATGCTCTCTACATGGGGCTCCCCTTGAAGAGCACTCGGAGGCTCCAACTGGTCCAGAATGCGGCCGCGCGGGTGGTTATGGGCGCAACTCGTTGTGTCCGCGTGACACCCCTCCTGCACGAGCTGCACTGGCTCCCAGTGGTCTTCCGGGTGCGATTCAAGGTGTTGGTTACCACCTTTAAAGCGCTCCATGGCATAGGACCCGGGTACCTTCGAGACCGTCTTCTGCCACCAATAGCCTCCCACCGACCAGTCCGTTCCCACAGAGAGGGTCTCCTCAGGGTGCCATCAACCAAGTTATGTCGGCTGGCGACACCCAGGGGGAGGGCCTTCTCTGTGGGAGCCCCAGCCCTGTGGAATGAACTACCCCCGGAAATACGTAAGATCTCCGACCTCCGGGTGTTTCGCTGCGCACTGAAGACCCTGTTGTTCCGCCAGGCAGGGCTATCAACATAATAATTTTAAATTGGGGTATTTTAAATTTTTGGGGTTTTAAATCGGCCAAATCTATTTAATTATTTTAATTTTTAATCATTGTTGTGTCCTGTGTTTTTAAATTGGCTGTACACTGCCCTGAGTCCTTCGGGAGAAGGGCGGTATAGAAATAAAATTATTATTATTATTATTATTATTATTATTATTATTATTATTATTATTATTATTATTATTATTATTATTATTATTATTATTATTATTATTATTATTCTCTGCTGGATACTGTATTAGTGAGCATCCATGCTAAACCAATGGCATATAAAATAGAGTATAGCACACGGTGTCTTTTGGAAGCTGACCTGAAAGGTTAAAGGTTTTGGAAGCTAACCTGAAAGGTTAAGAAGGCACACACAATGATATGGCTCGGCCTCTGAATCCATCTTGGCAGCTGAAAAGCACGTGACATGAATAGGGCACGGGCTATGGCTTTTTGCCGGGTGCTCTGGAACTCACGGCGCCCCACTCCGGTGGGCCAGGATTTCTTGATATATACATATAATACACCGGGGGGGGGGGGGTTGCGTGCTGGTGAACCGTTCACGAAATCAATTCCTCAATCGCTTTTCCCTCTTCTGTTGTTCGAGAGTTCAATTGCTTTTGTCCGTCTGCTTGTTTCTTTGAACTACACCATTACCTAGATCAGCAGTTCTCAACCTAGGGGTCGCGACCCCTTTGGGGGTCGAACGGCCATTTCACAGGGGTCGCCAAAGCCCTCTCTCACCCCCACTTCACTCACCCTCACCCTCTGCCTCTTTTGGATCGCCCGGTCGCCGTTCGCTTACCCTGCCCACTCCCAATCTATTGCTGCCTCCCGAGTCCCAGCTGATGGCTAGAGGGAAAAAAAAATTAAATTCTTGCCGCGGGGCTTCAAAGAGCTAGCTGCAAAGAGGTAAATTCCTGGAGCAATTTTTTTCCCCCTAGCTATGCTGAAAAGCGAAAGCAGGATCTTTGCTGCATCGTGACAAAATGAGGCAGAGAGATTTCTTTTTCCTCACCAAAAAAGGTAGGTACAAAACTGAAAACAATGGGAAATTTAAGGCAAGAGGTGGTTCAAGATTTTAAAACACAAAAGAAAAAAAGCTCTATTTAACTAGGGAATTGTAATAATTGAGATACTATTAATTGTATATTGTGTTGAAAGCAGAAATGGTTAAGTTGTGGTTTGGAGGAATATATGGGGGAAATTATTTGGTTTATTATTATTGGTAAATATAATTAATTGATTTGTAAGAAATTGGATTGCATGGAAATAATTGGAATATTCATGTTCATATTGATTAATATACAAAAAAGATAGTTATATAACTAATTGATCTATATTAAAATGTTGAATTTGTATTAAACAACTGTATTACATAATTAACCAATGTGAGGATGGATATAAAAATAGATGACAATGCGAAGGGGTATAATATAGAATAGAAGGGAAAAATTGAATTTGATTAAGATTAGAGATGAGGATGAAGGGTAATATTGGTTTTTTAAAAAAATAGATGAGGAATAAATATGGTAAAAAGGAAATATAGAAATTGTAAATTTAATTGAAATGACTAAATACTGTGTTGGAAGAAATATCCTTCTGGGTTCTGCTCCAAGTGGGGAAAAAGACACTGGAAACATGGAGACTGCTTGGAAAGATGGTTTAATGGTGGACAGGATCACATGGCTTGATGGGGCCCATTGTGTTAGTTTCTGTTGCTATTGTGTTGCAAATGTCCTTTGACAAAGGATTGACTTTCTGCCTCTGGCCCATTAACAAAGGGTGGGGGGCAGGAAGGTGGGAGCTGATTTGTCCGTAAAATATGCTTCTCATATCCAGGGAAATATAATATTCTGCCTTTTTCATATTTCCTAAAATATTTCACTTTTCCAGGAAAGGGGTGGGTGCTAACTTCCTACACCAGCATAAAAAAATAGTATTGAAAGCTGAGTTCTGCCCATTGTTGGGGGTTGGACAAATATACCAACCTTACCTACACTGATTCAGTTCAAAATCTACAGTATACCTTACCCCTTCCTCTTCACGTCTGTGATTCTCTGCCCTGGCCTTGAAACTGTAGCCATTGCTTTCTAGAGGTAGGCAACTAAAATCTTCCATGGCATTCCTGGAAAGAATTAGGGCAGCTGTCCTGCCTCAATTCAGCATCCAGGAAATATTTCTTAGCAAACATCATAATGTACTACTCTCCTACAAATGGTTTGAAGAAGAAAGAAAGGATTTTCCATGAAAGTGGAAGGCTGAGCACCCTGAGTCAGCCATTATCTTCTAAAACAAACCCGCCTGGTTTGTTTTAGACTTTTTGGGAGCGCTGGAGGGCCAGGGAGAAATAGGCACCAAAGGATTTTTGCTGTAGCCTTTTGTTGGATTAAATTAAGCTGCATCTTTAAGATATTCATCTCCTTTCTACCAAAAAAGGAATACAAAGTAGTCTATGCACTCAGTAGCTAACATTTGAGTCCCTTTTATACCCCATCTTTCACCACTTTCCAAATGTCCGTCATTTGTCTTAGTTGAAGACGAAAAGGGGTGGAATCATAAATGATTGACTCCAAGGGATTGCTGTGGTAATTAAACACATGCACACATACAGAAAGAAAGGTGGACAAAAATGCCAAATCCAGTCTGAACTTCTGGTTGACTGTGCGATTAACAACACAACAACAACACAACAACAGTTGTTAGGTCCTTGGTTAAAACCTGAACTGTAAAGTTTTTACCAGTCCCAGACTGCAAATCGAAAATTAAATTCATTAAACCCAAGATTAGGGGAAAAAATGAAGAAGGAAGGAAGGGACCATTCTAGTGAAAAAGGGAAGGATAAAGAGAAGGAAAATAAAGGAATGAGAATAGCAAAAAGAGCAAAAAGGGGTAGACAAAAAAGGGAGGGGAGGGAAGAAGAGAGAGATTGTGTGTTGCTGCTTGGAAGGAAGCTTACAGCTTGTGAACTCTTCATGAACTGCGCGTTACGAGTCATACAGCTATAAATCATGGAGACACGGTCTCCCCCATTCACAACTGATAGCCTATTTCGGTCCACCTCTGACGAGAGCAGCGCAGTGAACAGACATAATATATTTTTGCAGCCAGAAAGCAACACAATCAATAAGCGAGGAGAGCTCCCCCCATTCCTCTCAGTTAAAAAAAAATGTTCAAGGAATATCTAGAGGGAGAAATCCGGTCATAACGCTAGAGGGAGGGGGGATCTCTCTATAGAAGCTCTGGTGGAGGGATGCTCCGGTCCTCGCTTCCTCCCTCCCTCTCCGTTTGGGGAGGAGGGGAGAGGTGAGAAGAGGGAGAAATCACAAGATTCTCGACAGCCTTCCAAAGATGTTGAGAGAATCCTTGGATTCTGACTGCCCTGTACTCTCGGTATGATACTCCCTGTTCGCGGTTAACAATGGCCTCTGGCTTTACAGCAGAAGGCAAGAGAGGAGAAAGAAAGGGAGACAGACAATAAGACCAACAGACAAGGTACCAAGGAGGGGAAAACAGAAAGAATCGTTGACATCAAACCCTCAACTAGGCAATGCCTAGACTGAGGTTTAAACATAATACTAATATTAGCTCTAATACTAATAACCTGCTTGCCATTTGAAGGGGATAATGGGGGGGGGAGGAGGAATAAGGAAATATGTACTGCAAAGAGATTTTGTATCTCACAAAGGGGGGGGGGGGTTGTTTGTGTGCACGTGTGTGCCTGTGCTTTGGAGAGCTTGGCCAATGTTGCTTCCTGACAGTGTTAGTTAAGGGGAAAAAATATGCAAATGGAGACATGGTGGACACAGAGGCCTAGCAAAAGAACTGGAGTTGTATTGATCCACATGCTTCTCAACTACATGTCAAGTTATGCTAATAAATCTTCAGAAAGAGAATCAAACCCCACTCCACCACTTCCTTTTTGTCATCCTATTCTCTTTCTTCCTCTTTTTCTCTTCTGAGAATTACTTCAGTAAGCTACAGAAGAGGCCTTTCAAAATTCTGCTACCTCATCTGGTGCAAACTAAATGCCATATATAGAGAATATGACATCATGGTAGCTACTCTTCAAGGGAAGGTAACAAACATGGCAAAATGAAGTTGTATGTGTTTTAGTGCAAATTTAAATATTCAAGGGGTAGGAAATAGGAGAGTCAAACAAAGTTTCTATATTAAGCCAGAATTGTTGTAATTGTCTCTTTGTATGATCTGGCAATGTGTGATTGAACAGGGAAGAATGTTAGGAAAGAAAAAGGTACATTTCTTGGAACCAGACACATTACTTTCTTACTTTGTAGTGGAATGGAAGGACTAAAAAACATTCCCAGGTCAGTCAGAGACAGCTTTATTGCTCAAGGTTCAGAGCCAGATTTGTACCTGAAGCTTTGAACAAAGAAAGAACTCTGATACAATGGTTTTTATACATTTCTAAGACAAAGGATTCAGTGAGATCATACATTTTCCATATATGGTTAATCATGAGATCATACATCCGATTTTCCTTCTATGGTTACATACACTGAATAATAAGTTCATCTAATTACTTAAAGCATTAATCTTAGTTTACAAAATTATCTTAGCCGCACAACTTTTCTTAAGTGCTCGGAGTTGCTAATGGGAGAGTTACTACTATCCTTGGGTAAATTCATTGGATTAAGTAACTCTTTGTAACATATAGGACTTTGTGTCATTCACAGTCAGGTCACTCAGATGTTTTTCCATATAGCAGTCCTTTCCATGACATCTAGGTCTCAGAAGATATATTACCACTTAAAGGGGTTTAACTGTTTGTTAATGTAATTTCCAACAAGCACTTTCCTCTCTTATAATAATGTGAATAGAGAGGGTCTCTCAGAGTTCATGTATCCAAGCACATCTTCCCCTTATAATAATGTGAATAGAAAGGGTCCCCCAGAGCCCATATATCTGACTCTGTATGATTCCTATTTTATTCACATTATTTCTTTTATCTACATTATTCTTTATTTGCTATTTACCTCAACTTACTTTCTGTTATCTGGCATGAGCTCCCCCGGGAGATCCCGGATTTACGCACCTTCCGCCGCGCCCTCAAGACCTTTTTATTCCAACAGGCTGGCCTGGCCTAACTTTCCCTTTTAAACAGTATATGAGTAATTTTAAATCTGTTTTTAAATATGGGGATGTTTTAATTCGTCTTGGGCCAAATTGTTTATTATTATTTATTTATTTATTTTATTTGATTTCTATACTGCCCTACTCCCGAAGGACGGGATGTTTAATACGTTTTTATACTGTTTTAAATTTTATAATCTGTGTGTTTTATCTTTTTGGTTGTTCATTGCCCTGAGTCCTTCAGGAGTAGGGCGGTATATAAATCTAATAAAATAAATAAATAAATTAAATAAATATGGAAAGGTACAAAACCATTTGTTTTTTGGGAGTTACTTCTAAGTTGTGTAATTGGAATGGGGATGCATGAAACAATTTGACATGGGAAAAGTAAAGAGGTGGGTGGGTGGGTGGGTGGATGGATAGATGGATAGATGGATGGATAGATAGATAGATCTCTGATTTTCACAGCGCAGCTGCCCTATGCTTTATTGAAACCTGGTTACATGACGATATTGATGACAACAGCATGCAAATCCGAGGGTTTCAGATACATAGAGCAGACAGAATTGCAGAATCATCTGGTAAATAGAAGGGAGGAGGCTTATGCTTACATATCAACAACAGCTGGTCTCAGGATATAACTATAATATATAAATTCTGTGACGAAAACTTAGTGTCTTTACTTATCAACTGTAAACCATTTTATTCTCCACCTGAATTCTCCTCATTTCTACTAATTGCTGTGTATATCCCGCCACAAGCCTGTGTAAACAAGGCATTGTGAACTCTAGCTGACCATATTATGGAGACTGAAGCCAAATACCCCGATTCACTGGCCATTATTTTGGGAGATCTAAACAAGGGAAATTTAAGGAAAGAGCTACCAAAATACTTTCAGCATGTCAATTGTCCCACTAGAGGCAAGAATACGTTAGATCAGTGGTTCTCAACCTTCCTAATGCCGCGACCCTTTAATACAGTTCCTCATGTTGTGGTGACCCCCAACCAGGGGTGGGTTCTAAATTTTTTTACTACCGGTTCTGTGGGCGTGGCTTATTTTGTGGGCGTGGCTTGGAGGTCATGTGACTGGGTGGGCGTGGCTATGTGTATAGGGACTACTCAGAGGGCTGAAAAAAGTCATTTCTGACAGGTCCTCGCACTTTTGACTGGTCCTCACACTTATGACCATCCTCACATTTATGCCTGTGCAGCATTCTTAACAACCATGTCACTCATTTCACAACTGCTTCTCTTCAACATGGTGATAAGATAGGGCAAAAAATGTAAAATGTGAGGACAGTCGTAAATTCGAGGACTGGTCAAAAGTGCGAGGACCAGTCAAAAATAACTTTTTCAGCCCTCTGAGTAGTCCCTGTGCACAAAAGGACTACCCAGAGGGCTGAAAAAAGTGATTTCTGACAGGTCCTCGCACTTTTGACCGGTCTTCGCAATTATAACTGGTCATCATTTATGCCCATTGTAGCATTCTTAACAACCGTGTCACTCATTTCACAACTGCTTCTCTTCACCATGGTGACAAGATAGGGCAAAAACGTAAATTGTGAGGACAGTCGTAAGTTGGAGGACTGGTCAAAAGTGCGAGGACCAGTCAAAAATAACTTTTTCAGCCCTCTGAGTAGTCCATATGCATAAAAGGATACAGCAATAGAGAGGGATGAAGGAAGGGAAGGGAAATTAGAGTAGGAGTGAAGGTAAGAGAGGGAGGAAGAGAGGAGGAGAAGGAGAAAGGAAGAGGAAGTAGGGAGAAGAAGAGGGGGGGAAGAGAAAGTAAGAAGGAAAGAAAAGACAGAGGTGGTAGGTTTGAGGAGAAAGATTGCTGTACAATAAAAAAGATGAAAGGGAAGAAAGCCAACCCCAAACAAATATAAAGATATTAAGATAAAGAATGAATTGTTAAACTTTAAAGAATAAAGGAGAACAAATAGGAATTAATAGCAATAATTAGAAACACACATACAAACATACAACGTATTTTCTTTGAACAGAGTATTTGGCCGGTTCACATATTTAAACAGTTGTAGGAGGTTAGCACCCACCCCTTTCCTAGAAGAATGAAATATTTTGGGAAATATTAAAAAGGCAGAATATTATATTTCCCTGGATGAGAAATGGAGAAGCATATTTTACAGACAAAGCAGCTCCCACCTTCCTGCCCCCACCCTTTGTTAATGGGCCAGAGGCAGAAAGTCAATCCTTTGTCAAAGGACATTTGCAACACAATAGCAACAGAAACTAACACAATGGGCCCCATCTAGCAACCGAAACTCACCACACATGACCTGGGAAGCATGTGACCTGGGAAGCACATGTGACCATCAGCCAGCAAGGCTAGCTAAGACCCCCACCCCCTGGGAGTCTGACAACCAATCAGGATACTCTTTTGGGGCCCCAAGAAATGCAAAGCCAGAGAGAGCATAAAAACCCAAGGATTTACTGTATCTGCCCCTTTTCTGTTCAGGAACTCAAGCCATGTGATCCTGTCCACCATTAAACCATCTTTCCAAGCAGTCTCCATGTTTCCAGTGTCTTTTTCCCCACTTGGAGCAGAACCCAGAAGGATATTTCTTCCAACACAGTGTTTAGTCATTTCAATTAAATTTACAATTTCTATATTTCCTTTTTACCATATTTATTCCTCATCTATTTTTTAAAAAACCAATATTACCCTTCATCCTCATCTCTAATCTTAATCAAATTCAATTTTTCCCTTCTATTCTATATTATACCCCTTCCCATTGTCATCTATTTTTATATCCATCCTCACATTGGTTAATTATGTAATTATGTAATACAGTTGTTTAATACAAATTCAACATTTTAATATAAATCAATTAGTGATATAACTATCTTTTTTGTATATTAATCAATATGAACATGAATATTCCAATTATTTCCATGCAATCCAATTTCTTACAAATCAATTAATTATATTTACCAATAATAATAAACCAAATAATTTCCCCCATATATTCCTCCAAACCACAACTTAACCATTTCTGCTTTCAACACAATATACAATTAATAGTATCTCAATTATTACAATTCCCTAGTTAAATAGAGCTTTTTTTCTTTTGGGTTTTAAAATCTTGAACCTCCTCTTTTGCCCTAAATTTCCCATTGTTTGCAGTTTTGCACCTACCTTTTTTGGTGAGGAAAAAGAAAAAGAAAAAGAAATCTATCTGCTGTCAGCGTTCCAAATTAGGCTTTCTTCCAGCGCTGACATAACAAGTTGAAGCAGAAAGAGCGGAAGCTTGATTTATTGCTGAGATGAACTTTTACCTAGTTTTGTATGTACAGATAGTGTTTCCTGGGAGATGAGGATGGGGGCTGCATTCCTGTGAAAAGAACGTGCCAGGGTGTAGAGATGGATCTGTATGATGGCCAATGGGATATTGGGGTTGGAGAGCGGAAGAGGAGGGGGTTGGAAGGAGGGGCCAGTTTGGCTGCAATTTGAATCAGAAATGTCGGATTCTGCTATTCTTAAAAATAAAATGATTCATTAGACAGCTTGTGCTTGAGAATGAAGTTTATTCAAGATAGCACCGAAACCTGACAGACAGCCAAACTCTCCTCCAAATCCAGGCTGGCTGAGTTTAAATCATCCCGTTCCCTCCCAGACATCTGGTCGGACGGACTATGGCTGAAGCCAAACTATCGGAGGAAAGCCTGCTTCAAGAAACGGGAGGAGCAGAAGCGGTCGTGATTCCAGCCAACTTGGAAAATACAAAGGTTCAACTTTCTTCACCTTCCCTCCCCGCAGAACTTCAAGCAAAGAAACGTGAAGCAGATAAGTACCCGGGGACTGTGCCAAAAGCCTTAGAGGGGAATTCCCCTTTTGCAAAGGCAAAAGATAAAGAAAAACCCCTAAGTGAATTGGGAAGGGCGAGCTGGGGATGGGAATGGCAGCGAAGCCCAGACAAGGCAGCACCTCCCCACCCCAGGATGAGAGACGAGGCAGAGGACTATCAACACCAGGGCTGGCCCTCCAGAGCTCAGCACAGAGAGGAGAGGGCAGAGAGGGAGGAGCCACCCCAGTTCAGAGGGAAGTTCGATGGTGACCCAGACAACCTCGCCCAATTCCTCGATTCAGCTGAGATAATACATAGAGCGGTTCGGACACCTCTACCCTTTCCCCAGAGCCCTAGTGAATGCTATCTCGGAAGGGCTGGAGGGAGAAGCAAAGAGGTGGTCAGCATCACTCTACAAATACAGGGCTCCCCAGCTACAAAATGCGGATGGGTTCTTGCAACTATTGAGAGCCCGTTATGAGGAGGAGGAGGAGGACCCCTATGTGGAAGACGAGCTCAGAAACCTAATGCAGAGGGGGAAGCCTATCAGAGAGCATATCCGTGAATTCAGGAGAGTCATTGGGACACTGCCTCCCCTACCAGAGCGATTGCTGGTGTATTTTTTTAGAACAAGCCTAGATAAAAGAATTTCCCAAGTGACTGCCTATCGTGACATCCCAAACCGACTCGCTGAATGGTTCCGGGTAGCGATAAAAGTCGACAGAGGGCTGCGGGCGAGTGACACGTCAAAACCACCAGAGGGAAAGGAGAGAGGCCGACCAGACCAGGGGCCACTCAACAGACGAGAAACCCCAATATCACAGCCCTCCTACAGACCAACTGCCCCACGGAGCCCACTGAAATGCTACAGATGTGGGGGAAGTGGCCACATAGCAGCAAGATGTGGAACGCCTAGACCGGGACCAGCTCCACCGCCCAAAGCACGACCGGAACGAGGGCCCAAGCGCGTCACCCACGTACCGCAGGAAGCTCCTCAAATCCCTGAGTTTTTCGCTCATCTGACCGAAACCAGAGGAATCCCAGATGAGGGAGATCAGTTCCCTGAACCCTATGACACGGAAGACGAAGGCGAGGATGACCCGATGGTGAGTGGACCCGTCCATCCTTTTCTTTTCCCCATACGCCTAACAGCCCCCAAAACAGGGGCCCAAGAGACTTTCCAAGCCCTAATAGACTCGGGTAGCACACGGTGCCTAATCAACCTACCCACAGTTCTAAAATTGGGAATCCGAGCTAAACAGCTCAAACAACCAATTCGCTTCGAGCAAGTTGATGGGTCCCTAGTGGGAGGAACGTACGCCACGCACTTGACTGAACCCGTGAGACTAGAACTCGCAGATCACTGGGAGACAATCCGCTTCATAATAGCCCCCAAGATGACAGAACCAGTCATATTGGGACTCTCATGGCTCGACAAATGGGGCCCAATCATTTGGTGGCAAGAGGGAACCCGCAGGCTGAGAATAGCAAAGGGGCCCCAACCCCTGCCGCCCCGACCAGAAGAATTCCCTCCCATGCTGAAACCCCAAAGCAGCCCTCCACTACAGAAGAAAACACCACCAACACAAGGGTCCCTCCCAGAAGGTGCAGCAAAACAATTGGCAGCCGCACCCACCACCGCTTGTAACGCAAACCAGATCCCAAGGGAGTACCAAGACCTTGCAGGGGTATTCAGCGAGGCCGAGTGTGACATTCTGCCCCCCCACCGCGAGACCGATTGTGCCATCGAGATTATCCCAGGAGCGAAACTACCCAAACCAAAAACGTATGCCGTGACGCCCCGAGAAATGCAGGAAATGCGGGACTACATAGACAAAAACTTACAAAGGGGATTTATTGAGCCAGTGAAACCAAGGGTAGCGGCGCCGGTCATGTTTAAAGAGAAAAAGGACGGCTCCATGAGACTGGTGGTCGACTTTCGAAGTCTCAACGCTGTTTGCGTACACAACTTGTACCCCCTTCCCCTCATGAAAGACATGTTAGCCCACCTAGCTAAAGGGAAGGTTTTCACCAAACTAGACCTTCGAGAAGCTTATTACCGAGTACGCATAAGGGCAGGAGATGAATGGAAAACAGCATTCAACTGCCCCCTGGGTAGTTTCCAGTTTAAAGTAATGCCTTTTGGATTGCAAGGAGCCCCGGCAGTGTTCATGCAGTTAATAAACGAAGTCTTACATGAACACCTTTACAAAGGGGTCCTCGTCTACCTGGACGATATTCTTATCTACACGGAGACCATAGACGAACATATACCCCTCGTCCGCCAAGTACTGAAAAAACTGCTACAGGCAAACCTATATGTCAAACTGCCAAAATGCGATTTCCACCAATCACGGCTAGACTACCTGGGCTACCGAGTATCAAATGAGGGGATAGAGATGGACCCAGCCAAGGTCCAATCAGTTCTACAATGGCAGCCCCCTCGCACCCGCAGACAACTGCAAAGTTTTCTAGGCTTTGCGAATTTCTACAGACAATTCATCCCCTCGTTCGCGAAGATTGCCAAACCTTTGACAGATCTCCTAAAGACAGGAAGCCCAGCGATGAAACCTCGCCCGGGACAACCCCTACAGTGGGACCTGACCTGCCAACAGGCATTTGAGACGCTAAAAGGACTGTTCGCGAAAGAACCTGTCTTAAAACACCCGGATCCGGAACAGCCTTTTGTCATCCAAGCGGATGCAAGTGATGTGGCAGTAGGAGCCGTGTTACTCCAAAAGAACAACCAAGGTGATCTACAACCCTGCGCCTACACCTCCCGCAAACTCACCGATACGGAGAGGCGATGGGCGGCGTGGGAGAAGGAAGCGTTTGCAGTAAGGTGGGCCTTGTTGACCTGGCGGCACCTTCTAGAGGGAGGCCAGAAACCATTTGAAGTCTGGACTGATCATAAAAACCTAGAGGCCCTAAAAACCCCATGAAAACTGTCGCCCAGGCAAGTGCGGTGGGCACAATACTTCAATCGTTTCAATTTCGAGCTTAAGCACATCCCAGGTGGGAGAAATTTCCTGGCTGATGCCCTCTCCCGGATGCCCCAATACAACAGTGAGCGGGAGCAGGTAGTGAATGCCATCATCCCCTCCACCCAAGCTGCGGCCCAAGTGGTAACCAGACGGCAACGACGTGACCAGCAAGGCCAACTTGCAAGTGACTTAACTGCGAAATTAAAAAATGAAATGCTGACAGACCCCTGGTATCGGGACAATCAACATCTCTTGACAAAAAGAGATGAACTAGCATGGAGGGGGACAAAGCTCTATGTCCCACAGAGTTTACGCATCCTGATTCTCAAGAGGAGCCACAATGTTAAACCAGCAGGACACTTCGGGTTCCTAAAGACTCTGCACCTAGTACGAAGGCAGTTCTGGTGGCCACATATGAGAAAGGACGTAGACAGTTATGTAAAAAGCTGCACCATTTGTGCCACGATGAAGACAAGGCCAGGGTGCCCGCCTGGATTGTTGCAACCAGTAGCTGAGCCAACAAGACCATGGGAGGAGATTGCAATGGACTTTATAGTAGACCTACCGAGGAGCAGTGGAAATACAGTGATCTGGACTGTAATAGACTTATTCTCCAAACAGGCACACTTCATTCCTTGTAGTGGACTGCCTTCAGCCCGTCAGTTATCCAAACTGTTCCTGAAACACATTTACCGCCTACATGGAGTCCCCAGGAGAATCATTTCCGACAGAGGGGTCCAGTTCACAGCAAAGTTCTGGAGGGAGTTTCTACGGTCCATAGGTTCATCCCAAGGGCTCAGCTCAGCATTTCACCCGAGCACCAATGGGGGGGCAGAAAGACTGAACGCTATGATAGAACAGTATTTAAGATGCTACGTCGACTACCAGCAGTCCAATTGGGCAGACCTCCTATCTTTTGCGGAGGTTGCATATAATAATGCTGTCCACAGCAGCACGGGGCTAACCCCGTTCAAAATAGTGAGTGGCATGGATTTTGTTCCCATGCCAGAATACCCGAGGGAGCCCCCTTCCTCAGTCAGTTTGACCGACTGGATGGCAATGTTGAGACAAACTTGGGAAAATGTTAAGAGGGCGCTGGCAAAGGCGGCTCAATCTTATAAGGACCAAGCAGACAAGCACCGAACTCCCCAAAGACCATTTCAGCTGGGAGAGAAAGTTTACCTCTCCACCAAGTACTTGAGACTTAGACTCCCGAGCAGGAAATTGGGCCCAAAATTTATAGGACCATTTCCTATAATAAAAATAATCAACCCCGTTACAGTGCAATTGCAGTTGCCACGGCTTTTGGGGAAAATTCACCCCGTTTTTCACAGTAGCCTTCTAAAACCTGTAGTGGGGTCTACCTTAAGGCCAACGCCACGTGAACCCCCTGGGCCCCTGGTTGTTGGGGGCCAAACGCACTACGAAGTGCAGCGGATTCTTGATTCAAGATGGCACAGGGGGCGCCTTCAGTACTTAATTAAATGGAAGGGTTACCCATTGTCAGAGGCTTCCTGGGTGAAGAGCGCAAACATCCAAGCTGATCGCCTTATAGCAAAATTCCATGCAGACCACCCGGGAAAGCCGGGGGGGGGGGGGTGCACAGCCAGGGAGGGGCTGATGAGACTAATCTTGTTGTGTTTTCCCTATGGGATAGGTGATGTCGCAGAAGTGAAGGGAGAGGGGCCGGATGTCAGCGTTCCAAATTAGGCTTTCTTCCAGCGCTGACATAACAAGTTGAAGCAGAAAGAGCGGAAGCTTGATTTATTGCTGAGATGAACTTTTACCTAGTTTTGTATGTACAGATAGTGTTTCCTGGGAGACGAGGATGGGGGCTGCATTCCTGTGAAAAGAACGTGCCAGGGTGTAGAGATGGATCTGTATGATGGCCAATGGGATATTGGGGTTGGAGAGCGGAAGAGGAGGGGGTTGGAAGGAGGGGCCAGTTTGGCTGCAATTTGAATCAGAAATGTCGGATTCTGCTATTCTTAAAAATAAAATGATTCATTAGACAGCTTGCGCTTGAGAATGAAGTTTATTCAAGATAGCACCGAAACCTGACATCTGCCTCATTTTGTCACGTTGCAGCAAAGACCCTGCTTTACTTTCAATTTCGCTTTTTCAGCATATCTAGGGGGAAAAAAATCTGCTCCAGGAATTTACCTCTTTGCAGCTAGCTAGCAACAGAGCCCTCCGCAAAACAGCTGAGAGCAAATCAGCTGAGAGTCCGGAGGCTGATCAAATCAACTTATGGTAATTAACCTATGCTGAAGCTGAAAGGGGCTGTTTTTTCTATTTTTGCAGGCACCGGTCTATTTATTTGTTTTCTTTTAACACTGATCAGCTGTAGGGCGGCTCTTTGAAGCCCCATGGCAAGAATTTAAAGTTTTTTTCCCTCTAGCCATCAGCTGGGACTCCGGAGGCAGCAATAGATTGGGAGTGGGCAGGGTAAGCGAACAGCGAACGGCGATCCAACAGAGGCAGAGGGTGAGGGTGAGTGAAGGCATGGGGGGGGGGCGAGAGAGGGCTTTGGCGACCCCTATGAAATGGCCATTCGACCCCCAAAGGGGTCGCGACCCCCAGGTTGAGAACCGCTGCTTTAGACCATTGCTACACAACACTAAAAGATGCTTATCGGTCCTTACCACGAGCAGCTGTGGGACACTCTGATCATTGCATGATTCACCTTGTACCTGCTTACAGGCAAAGACTTAAAACCACAAAACCAACAATTAAATCAGTGAAGACTTGGACTGAGGAGGGAAAATTAAAGCTACAGGCTTGCTTTGACTGCACTGATTGCAATATTTTTGAAGATACCACTGCAGACCTGGATGAACTCAGAGATACTGTAACATCATATGTCAGCTTCTGTGAAGACCTATGTGTACCGACCAGGAACTTGATGATGCTGTTAATATGGCTCTGCACTACATCCTACAACATCTTGAATCTCCAAAGACCAAAACAAGGGTCCTCTTTGTAGACTTTAGTTCAGCATTCAACACCATCATTCCAGACATTCTTCTAACTAAGCTAAACCAGCTAGCGGTACCTGAACACACTTGTAAGTGGATCATAAGCTTCCTAACAGACAAGAAACAGCAGGTGAAGCTAAGCAGAATCACATCAGATACCTGTACAATTAGCACAGGGGCCCCACAAGGCTGTGTGCTCTCTCCACTTCTCTCTATATACCAATGACTGCATCTCTAACGATCCATCTATTAAACTACTGAAGTTTGCAGATGACACAACAGTGATCGGTCTCATTCAAGACAATGATGAATCTGCATACAGACCGGAGGTTGAACAACTAGCCTCGTGGTGCGACCAGAACAATCTGGAACTGAACACACTCAAAACTGTAGAAACGGTGGTGGACTTTAGGAGAAACCCTCCCATACTACCACCTCTTACAATACTAGACAACACAGTATCAACAGTAGAGACCTTCAAATTTCTAGGTTCTACCATATCTCACAACCTAAAATGGACACCCAACATCAAAAAGTCATCAAAAAAGCACAACAAAGAATGTTCTTTCTGCGCCAACTCAGAAAGCTTAAACTGCCCAAGGAGCTGCTGATACAGTTCTACAGAGGAATTATTGAGTCTGTCATCTGCACCTCTATAACTGTCTGGTTTGGTTCTGCAACCCAACAAGACAGACACAGACTTCAGAGGATAATTAGAACTGCAGAAAAAACAATGGCTACCAACCTGCCTTCCATTGAGGACCTGTATACTGCACGAGTCAAAAAGAGGGCTGTGAAAATATTTACAGACCCCTCGCATCCTGGACATAAACTGTTTCAACTCCTACCCTCAAAACGATGCTATAGAGCACTGCACACCAAAACAACTAGACGCAAGAACAGTTTTTCCCCGAACGCCATCACTCTGCTAAACAAATAATTCCCTCAACACTGTCAAACTAGTTACTAAGTCTGCACTATTATGAATCTTCTCATCGTTCCTATCACCCATCTCCTCCCACTTATGACTGTAACCTTGTTGCTGGTATCCTTAAAATTTATATTGACTGTTTCCCTATGACTATCATTAAGTGTTGTACCTTACGATTCTTGACGAATATATCTTTTCTTTTATGTACACCGAGAGCGTATGCACCAAGACAAATTCCTTGTGTGTCCAATCACATTTGGCCAATATTCTATTCTATTCTATTCTATTCTATTCTATTCTATTCTATTCTATTCTATTCTATTCTATTCTATTCTATTCTATTCTATTCTATTCTATTCTATTCTATTCTATGATAGAGTCAAAGTAACTCAAGATTTATTACCCAGTTCCTGTCCAAAAGGAGCTTTGCTTGCAAAGACAAAGGGTTTGCACCAGTTTCTGCTGCTGCAAGGAAAGGGAGTTGCCATTACAAACTGAGAGTGGGAGGAAGAACTGGAGGTCTCTGCACATTTTGGGGCCTGTAAGTAAGTCAAAATGGGAGATCTATTGTTACCTCTTCCTGAATCTTTTCTCCAATCCTACCTTTTGGGATGCTTAGTTGCTGAATTGACAAGAACTGGCATTAAGAAAAGGAAGAAGTGCTTGAGTTGGCTGGTTTCTTTCTTCAGATGCTCTTGCTATCCAAAAACATGATATCTCACTCAGTGCATTTTTATGATTCTTTTGCAGGGAGAAACTTTTACATCTGAGCACTTTGCCAAATCCAACTTTACCTTTGACCTGCCCCAAATGGTTCCAGAAATTACAGATGAACTTCTTGGTCTTCTGCTTGGATAATATTAGCTTTTGGTGGCCAGGCTTTAGCTAAGAAGAGAAAACATGGGTGTTTCTTGTAATATTAGGCTTTTTTTATTTGGACTACTATCAAAAGACTGGATACCAAAGATCTTTTTTTCATCTACAGGATTATTTTTAAACTACCATGGATGGTAAACTAACTTTTACAGGATAAAAATCTGCGCTTTAGTTTAGTTTCTTTGTTTCAGTAACAAGATTGGGGGACAGTTGCAACCCCAACCCCAACCCCCCAAGATTTAACATTTGGGATTTGTATTTCTTCCTCTATTTATCTGTAGTTTGGTTGATCAGGTCAATTGTTATTTCAGGATTTTTTAAAAAAGTTTTAAGTACACTTTTCTTGGACTAAACCATACTGAATGCAGTAAGTCATGGTTCTGAATAAATAAGCATAGGAATGTCATCACTCTGCTAAACAAATAATTCCCTCAACACTGTCAAACTATTTACTAAGTCTGCACTACTATTAATCTTCTCATCGTTCCCGCCACCCATCTCCTTACATTTATGACTGTATGACTGTAATTTTGTTGCTTGTATCCTTACGATTTATATTGATATTGTTTCCTGATTGCTTATTTGTACCCTATGACTATCATTAAGTGTTGTGCCTTATGATTCTTGATGAACGTATCTTTTCTTTTATGTACACTGAGAGCATATGCACCAAGACAAATTCCTTGTGTGTCCAATCACACTTGGCCAATAAAAAATTCTCTATTCTATTCTATTCTATTCAAATTACTTAGCAATCCTGCAAAAACCTACCTGCGTATAAATCCTAAAAAAGCTGCTTGGCATTTTCTTCTGAGTAGCATATATAGGATTGCTTTGGAAGGAATAGACTCAAAGCAAGCTAAGGACAATGAACCTGCCTTTGCAAAATGAAAGGTTACACACTTGTGGTGGTGGTGGTGGTGGTGGTGGTAATGTAACTTGGAGTGTGTCAAGTAGGTCACAAATGTACTATTAAAAACTCAGGTGAGTGATCCAGAAGATATAAAGGAAAAGAACAAATTGGAAAAGGAGGCGCCTGTTTAAAGAGAGGGAAAAGGAAAGAGGAAAGGGCCAAATGTGGGTGGGGAGGAACCTTTACTTTCAAATAGATGTGCTAGTGGTGGGAATGAAAATACACTCCAAATAGAAACAGTCCTCTCTCTTCTCAGCCCCATTACTCGTGATTCATTGTTGTTGTAACCATCATTAATGCAATACTGTACAGTACTTGAAGCCGCCAGTTCACTTCGCGAGATTTAGTCCTGGAACCTGAAATACCGATTTTTGAGACTTTTTGTCCAAACACTTATGTGCACTCAACTGCCCATTTCTCAATTTTAATGGTACAGCAGTTACCCAGATCACTTATTTTCGTTGAGAAAAAAAAAACACCCCTTAACATATGCTTTCCCGGGCACCAAAGCACGGCTTTGTCCCATTTACATTAAGTACAAGAAGACACAAGGCAGTCTTGTGTGTTTGTGTTATGTTCTTAACAGTATGCGTTTGTTGTTGCTTTTCAGCATCGAAGCGGAGAGAACATCTTCGAGCAGAAGAAAGAGGAATTAGGTAAACCCACACCCGCGAATTAAAGTCCCTACAGGAAGCCTGATAGATTTTCTTTTCTTTTCTTTTTTTAATTTTTTATTATATTTTTATTGTTAAACAATAACAAAAAGGAAAAAAAAATCAATACAAAAAATCAATAGTAAGGAAAAAAAAAATTTTCCCCCCAACGTGCTATACAAACGGAAAGGAAGTTTTAGGAACTTGAAGTCTTCAATTCTTCCAGAAATCTCTTTGATAAGGTACTGGTGCCGATTCATCCAATCTCCCAAGTGCAAAGTCCACAAATGGTTGCCAAGTGTTCCAAAAAACATTTTCTTTATATATACCACTTCTAATTTTAATATCACAAGTCAATTTATCATTTAATGCAAATTTCCATGTTTCATTGTACCATTCTTCTAATTTTAAGTCAACATTTAATTTCCAATATCTAGCAATTATAATTCTCCCCATTATAACCAAAATCCTCACCAATTCTCTTTCTCCAGTTGTTAATGTTGTTTCATTCAATATTAATAATAATATGGTTTCCAATTTCAATTTGACCCTCTTCTTAATTATTTCAAATATTTCTGATTAGGTAATTAGGTAAACCCACACCCGCGAATTAAAGTCCCTACAGGAAGCCTGATAGATTTTCTAAGGGTAAAGTGGACTGAGTTTCTTGATCCTTCGTGACAGGGACGGAACCCTTCAGATAAAATATTAGCTGGGGTACTCGTTCTCTATTTAAAGTCTGCCTGAGAACAGACCTATAATTTCACCGCGGTACGTCCAGATCTAAAAGGTCATTTATTTGGTATGTAAGAGAAAAGGACGTCGCCAAATAATGAACCCAGAATTAGTGGGAGGTGAACAACGAGAAACCTATCTCTGAAATGCAGAGAAGGTTTCATTTGGGAAAGGAGAGCTCGTTTTAAAATATTTTCGTTAGGGGAAACATTCCTTGGCTCCAATAACCTCGTTTCCCATTCTGAATGTTATTATTCATCTGTAATAAAAACGTCCGCTAACCACCCACCCACAATCCCCGGCTCGGCATCCCCGTATGTTGCACAATCTCAAGAATGTAAATCACGGTCGGGAGGCCTCGGACACCTCCTTCTCAGTTCTGCGGACTCTGGCAACAATCTGAGCGTCATTCCGGGAGCTCCTTGTTATTCCGGCCCGTTTGAACTGCAACCGAGTTGGCATCAGTCCACGGATACCGGATCCTCGTGGGTTCTCCGTTACTAGCTTCTAGTTGAAATAATTTGTTCTATAATATAATATTCGTTCTATAAATAAGACTATTGGCTATTTGTTTTTTTTAATGCTTCTAGACTCTTAAAAATTCAACAGGTTACATCTGAATTATTGCAATGCTAATACTGATTTTGTGCTACTAGAATTCATCATTTGCTAAAGCAACTCAAGAAAACTGAAGATTTAAATACTATTGTGTTACTCCAGATCATTTCTTCAGCCTTTGGCAATTTGGTGTCTGCTAGAAATGTTGAATACTCCTCCCACTCCTGGACATCTTGAATGTGGCTGATTGGATGTGTAGTCCCACATATTTGTAAGGCACCGGTTTGGGGAAAGTTGATCCACATATTCAGCTGCAGAATCACCCATCCAATTATTGCCTCTATCTTGTAACTAAACCCTAAAATATATTCACCTCAGCCAGATGGCTTCAGGAGTGGTCAGTGGCCATGGACGGGACCCTTTTCAAAGTATATTGGGAAATTCTTTTCTTTTAATCTTTAAATCACAGCTGCTGGATAAGGAAGCACAGAGGAGGCGCTATATTGATCTCCTACCTATGCCCTCTTAATATACACAACACCCATTGTCCCAGCGTTTGTGATCAGTGTTTGTTGGAAGTCAGGAATGCTGTGTAAACCAAGCATCTGGGGACGGGCCAGGAGAGGCACCAGGTCTGGGAAAGTTGGACAGGCATGCTGCCTGGAGCTTTTTGGAGTAGCAGTAGAATACATTTCAGATGGAACTGTTTTAAGAGTAAATCTACAGCATTAGCCTCTGGATGGTGGGGAAAAGAAACCCTATGCCTGATACATCAAAGTTTTGGAACTCTTGTGTTGCTCATTCATTGCAAAAGAGTTGCTATTCAGAATCCACCCATTAAATGCCATATACGTTACTGATGAGGAAATGCAGTAAAAAAAATAACTGGTGCTCCTCATTCAGTATTGCAGTGGTTCTTCATAGCTGTGCAGGAATGAGGAATATGTTCCTTCAGAACTTGGATCCTAGTTCTCACCAGCTCCAGCCAGCTAGTGATAAGGCATGCTGGGAGTTGTAGTTCTCCAATATCTAGAATGCTACAAATTCCTTATCTGATTTAGGATTGGCCCTTCTCTCCTTTTCCTCAACATAATTTATTCCCAGTGGCATGTAAGTGGGGCAGTTTATTGTTTTATTTATTAGTGCAATTAGTGTGGCAATTGCTGTAATGTTATCTATTTGTTGCATCATATCCCAGCTTTCTTCTATGGATATGAAACCAACATTCTATGGAAGTTACATACTTCATTTCATTTGCTGGAAGTAGATTGTGTCTCAGTTAATTATAAATATAGGGCTTATATTTATAATTAACCTTAGCATTAATCTTAGTTGGAGACAACCTATGAAAATCAATAAAACTTAAACAATTACTGATTTAAATTCAGAACTAACAGGATATCAGAGTTGGAGGGGACCTTGGAGGTCTTCTAGTCCAACCCTCCCCCACCCAAGCAAGAGACCCTGCTGTCCACTTGTTGGAAGAAATCTCCTTCTAGGTTCTGCTCCAAGTGGGGAAAAAGACACTGGAAACATGGAGACTGCTTGGAAAGATTTATTTATTTATTTTATTGAATTTATATACCGCCCTACTCCCGAAGGACTCAGGGCGGTGAACAGCCATAGAATAAAACATATAGATACAAAATTTAAAATAAACTAAAACGAATTAAATAATTTGGCTGAACAAATTTAAAACCCCAATAATTTAAAACCAAATTTAAAATTTCCATTTAAAAAGGGGAAAGACTTAGGTCAGGCCAGCTTGATGAAATAAGAAAGTCTTGAGCGCGCGACGGAAGGTACACAGATCCGGGATCCTCCATATCTCCGGGGGGAGCTCGTTCCAGATCGTAGGTGCCCCCACAGAGAAGGCTCTCCCCCTAGGGGCCGCCAGTCGACATTGTTTGGCTGACAGCACCTGGAGGAGCCCCTCTCTATGGGAGCATACTGGTCGGTGGGAGGCTATTGGTGGTAGCAGGCAGTCCCGTAAATAACCAGGTCCTAAGCCATGGAGCGCTCTAAAGGTGATAACCAAAACCTTGAAGCGCACTCGGAAGATCACCGGGAGCCAGTGCAGCTCGCGCAGGAGAGGTGTTACATGGGAGCGCCATGTCGCTCCCGTCACCACCTGCGCGGCCGCACTCTGCGCCAGTTGGAGCTTCCGAGTGCTCCTCAAGGGGAGCCCCATGTAGAGAGTGTTACAATAGTCCAGACGGGAGGTGACGAGGGCATGAGTGACCGTGCGTAAGGAGTCCCGATCTAGAAAGGGACGCAACTGGCAGATCAGGCGAACCTGATGAAAAATCCTCTCCGTCACGGCCGTCAAGTGCTCTTCTAAAGACAGCCGTGAATCCAGGAGGACACCCAAGTTG
This sequence comes from Pituophis catenifer annectens, assembly GCF_029215685.1. Taxonomy (NCBI): domain Eukaryota; kingdom Metazoa; phylum Chordata; class Lepidosauria; order Squamata; family Colubridae; genus Pituophis; species Pituophis catenifer. Next base: position 28,855,351 of record NW_027256885.1, on the reverse strand, counting down.
CGAGCCCTTTCCGTGGGGGCCAATGGTTCGCCCCCAATAGTCAGCGATGGCACCAGCTGACTATATCGGGACGTCGGAAACCACAGCCACTCGGTCTTGGATGGGTTGAGCCTGAGCCTGTTTCTCCCCATCCAGATCCGTATGGCCTCCAGGCACCGGGACATCACTTCAAGGGCAACGTTGGGGTGGTCTGGGGTGGAGATGTACAGCTGGGTGTCGTCATCGTACTGATGGTACTCCACCCCGAAACCACGGATGATCTCGCCCAGCGGCTTTACATAAATGTTGAACAAAAGGGGCGAGAGGACCGATCCTTGTGACACCCCACATATAAGGGGCCTCGGGGTCGACCTCTGCCCCCCCGTCAACACAGACTGCAACCAGTCAGAGAGAAAGGAGGCGAACCACCGTAGTACGGTGCCTCCCACCCCCAACTCTTCCAACCGGTGCAGCATGATACCATGGTTGATGGTATCAAAAGCCGCTGAGAGATCTACCAGGACAGAGGAGCACCCCCTGTCCCGAGCCCTCCAGAGATCATCCACCAATGCGACCAATGCCGTTTCCGTGCTGTACCCAGGCCTGAAGCCCGACTGGAACGGATCTAGATACGTCGTTTCATCCAGGTACTGGGGGAGCTGTCGCGCAACCACACTCTCAACAACCTTCGCCACAAAGCGAAGGTTGGAGACTGGACGATAGTTAGCCAATACTGCCGGGTCCAGGGAAGGCTTCTTGAGGAGAGGTCTCACCACTGCCTCTTTCAAGGTGGCGAGAAAGACACCCTTGCCCAATGAAGCATTTATAATCCCCTGGAGCCAGCCTCGCGTCACCTCCCGGGAAGCCAGCACTAACCAGGAGGGGCACGGGTCCAACAAACATGTGGTCGCGTTCAGTCTACCCAGAATCCTGACCTCAGGGGTCACAGGATCAAACTCATCCCAGATAACATTCTCAAGACCTGCCTCTGTCATCCCCGCTGGATCTACCCAGTCGGAGTCCAGATCTTCCCGAATCTGAGTGATTTTGTCATACAGATACTGAACAAAATCCTCGGCTCTTCCCTCCAAGGGGTCCTCCCGCGCTTCCTGGTGGAGCAGGGTTTAATGGTGGACAGGATCACATGGCTTGAGTTCCTGAACAGAAAAGGGCAGATACAGTAAATCCTCGGGTTTTTATGCTCTCTCTGGCTTTGCATTTCTTGGGGCCCCAAAAGAGTATCCTGATTGGTTGTCAGACTCCCAGGGGGTGGGGGTCTTAGCTAGCCTTGCTGGCTGATGGTCACATGTGCTTCCCAGGTCACATGTGGTGAGTATTTGGTTGCTAGATGGGGCCCATTGTGTTAGTTTCTGTTGCTATTGTGTTGCAAATGTCCTTTGACAAAGGATTGGGTTTTCTGCCTCTGGTCCATTAACAAACGGTGGGGGGGCAGGAAGGTGGGAGCTGCTTCAAACCATGCTTATCCATTTCTCATCCAGGGAAATACAATATTCTGCCTTTTTCATATTTCCTAAAATATTTCACTCTTCCAGGAAAGGGGTGGGTGCTAACTTCCTACACACTCTCAAGTGATGGAGCACCCACAACTTCTGGAAGCAAGCAGTTCCACTTATTAATTGTTCTGACAGGAAATTCAGTGAACCTATTGTGGATCTTACTAAAATCTCAATCCCATCTATCCATCAGCCCTTTATGGAGAGATTACATGTGTCTACGTTTCTAATTTTTAAATGTTTCATTACTGAAATAGTGTTTCACATTTAAGTTTTAGGAATGAGGGACAACATTCCTCACCATGGTATCTTCCATGCTGGACTCTCTTTGCATGGTGCCTGACTCTGAAGGGTGATTTTCAAGGAAGCACATTATGCTGAATCATATTATCCATAAACAAAAATATCTGGGGTCTTACTTGAAGAACATCTCCAGTATCTAATGATAATGTTCGAACCAGTGGTGAAATCTAAAATTTGTTACTACCGGTTCTGTGGGCATGGCTAGGTGGGGGGGTAATGTGACTGGGTGGGCGTGGCCAATTTTTTTTTTACTTTTAAAACCATTTTTTCTACAACCTCTTCAGCGAAGAGGTTTTAAAAAACATGCTTTCAAAAGGCTCTGACGATCCCAGCTGAGTTGCCTGATCAGCAGAGGCTTTTTTAAAAAGCCTCTGCCGATCAGGCAACTCAGCTGGGATCGTCAGAGGCATTTAAAAGAAAAAAAAAACCCTTTTCTTTTTTTCTTTTAAAGGGTTTTTTTCTTTTAAATGCCTCTGACGATCCAAGCTGAGTTGCCTGATTGGCAGAGGCTTTTTAAAAAACTCAGCTTGGATCGTCAGAGGCATTTAAAAGAAAAAAACCCTTTTTTTCTTTTAAAAGCCTTTGACGATCCCAGCTGATCCGCGCGATCATCAGAGGCTTTTTTTTAACTTTTAAAAGCATTTTTTTGGCCGAAGAGGTGATGATTGTGCAGCTCAGCTGGGCATGGGGGGGGCAGGGATTTTTGCTACAGGTTCTCCGAACCACCCGCCTCCATCGCTACCGGATCGGGTGATCCGGTCCGAACCGGGAGCATTTCACCCCTGGTTCGAACTGACTTCAAACTTAAAAAATAAAAGGGATTTAGGAACAGATGTCTGTGATTAAATTCACCAGATTAATGGTCAAATGAACTGAAATAGTTTTGAATTACTTCCAAAATATTACACATAAACAAAACAGCAGCTAAAAGGGAGAGAGGAGAGAGAGGGAGAATTTCTCAGAAATCAAATTCCCAGAATTCCAGTCTACTTCACATCTCAGCCCCATCCTCTGGAAAGATGTGACTGAGTACCAGCTAGCAACCTTGCCACATTTTAAAAACAGGGAGCAGAGAAAGAATAAGCTCATTGCCAAAGTATACATCTTTGGATTTCTAACCTCATCCAACTTTCATGGGGACTTATCTCCAAAGGTATTTACAATTACAGTATGACACTGCTCTTCTCAAGCACAGCTAAAATACATTTGATAAAATTCAAAACAGTATACAGTACTTAATGTGAACTAGACTTTAAGGCAGGGCTCCTCAAACTTTTTAAACAGGGGGCCAATTCACGGTCCCTCAAACTGTTGGGGGGATGGATCGGCTGGGAGGGCGTGGCTAGGTGGTCATGTGACTAGGTGGGCGTGGCTAGGTCATGTGACTGGGTGGGCCAATTTAACAGTCCATTGAACAATGCACACAAATTAAAGTTTAATATGTTTTGCTCCTGGGGGTGTTTTATTTGCTTTTGTTTGCATGTTGCTCTTTTGGTTGCCTTTTTTTTTTACTAGATCGTTTTTTCAGTTGTTTAGGAGTCTAGTGGTCCACTTCAGGAAACTCAGTTTTGCTGCAATTCTTCTCAGCCCCAAGGAGCTTGAGAAATCTCTCTCAATCTCTCTCTGTCTCTCTCTCTTTCCTTCTCTCTCTCCCTCTCTTTTTCTTTTTCTCTCTCTCTCTTTCTTTCTCTCTCCTTCTCTCTTCCCCCCTCTCTCTCTCCCCTCTTTCTCTTTCATTCTTTCTCTCTCTTTCTCTCCCTCTCTCTTTCTGTCTCTCTGTCTGTCTTTCTCTTTCTTTGTCTCTCTCTCTCTCCCCCCCTCTTTCTCTCTTTCATTCTTTTTCTTTCTCTCTTTCTCTCTCTCTCTTTCTCTCTCCCTCTCTTTCTTCCTCTTTCCCTCTCTCTTTCCCTCTCTCCCTCCCTTCCTCTCTCTTTCTGTCTCTCTCTCCCTCTCTTTTCTCTCTCTCTCTCTATCTTGTGGAGGCAGTGAAGGTGAAAAATGGGGCATTTTTGTCTGTTTTTTTGCTTCTTCTAAACCCCCCCCCCCCACACTTCCACAAGCATTCTGCAGGCTAAAACGAGGCAAAAATGGCTCGTTTTTTGGACAAAAACTGGGCATTTTTGCCTGTTGTTTTTTTTTTGCCTCTTCTAACCCCCCCCCCCCCCTTCCACAAGCATTCTGCAGGCTAAAATTGTTGATCTTACTTTACCTACTTACCTGAAGGCAAGTCCTGCACTCTGCTGAAGGGTGGGTGGGGTGATGTGGACGGGGCAACCTCATGGTGCTCCGCGGGCCGGATTAATTGGTTCAGCGGGCCGCATGTAGCCTGCGGGCTGTAGTTTGAGGACCCATGCTTTAAGGTACAAGACATTATCAGTTTTATTGACAATATGGCAGTCAACTAATGTTGTGCAGAATCCTAATTTTCCTACTGATGGCCTTTCCCACCTCCAATGCTTGGGATCCTTTTCCTAAATTATTATGTATTGCACTTAGATTTCCAAGAAAAATTGTCCTTATCTTCCCAGGTACCTTCTGATCTACCACAATACAGCCTATTCTGGTCTTGCTATTGGGCTTGTAAGACATTTCAAAGTATAGGGCAGAGGAGAGGAAGAGAGAGAAAAAGGACTTAAAGTATGAAACAATATTTTAGAACAGTTTGAGATGAATCCTGGAATGACTCACTTAAACTGTGCAAAAACAGTATATATGGACTATACTGTCGCAGAAAAATAAAAGAGATGAATTTCGAAATCAGAAAAAGCTTTTATTTATTTTGGCCAAAAGGTTCAGACATGCATTCTGTTTTACATTCTGAACAAAAATCCTTCTTTAAGACACATATCTTTATAGAACAAAAACAGGAAATGTGAAATAAACTTCCTACGTGTTAGGCTCTCTCCCTCCTCCCATTATTGCCTGAACAGGAAGATTAGTTAATTTCTTGTGGTTTTACTTCTTGAACTCTTCAACTGTAGAAAGTGTGTTAATTCTGCGGTTTAACTTTTTGAACTCTGCAACTTTCTCAAGTCACAGGGGCCCTTCAGAAATCCTCTAGGCTGACCCTGTATTATTTCACTCTTATAACCAAATTTGATTTTACGTTCTGCCTTACTCCCCCCTTTAAGACTCTATTTTACTTGTTTACATTTGAGTCTTACCTATTACAGAGCTTAATTCAACAATGTAAGCATATAACATTTCACTTAACATAATCAATTCAGGATAAGATACATAGTAAAGCAAAGGAAGGACAAGTAATACATATGATTTTCAAATCTTATTCTCTGAAGCACTTTCTCTAATTACCCAGTTGAGAGTTGTACATATGTTCCTGCATCAGAACTTCATTTTCATCAAAGAGATCAGGGTCAATTTTACAGTCTATAAGGCTTTCCATCAAATCAACTCTTTTTCAACCCTTATCTCTTTTACTGCTCTCATAGCTAGTTGTCTGAACAAGGAATAAAGGCCAGGCCTGTCACAACAGGAATAACATCTGTCTAATCCAGCCAGGCCCAGACAACTAAGAGAACCACATTTCACACATTTTGTAACCAGAGTTACAAAAGTTGTTTGTAACTTCTGACCCATTTTGAATGCCCGGTCCTGCAAATCTTTGGCAATTTCTCTGACCACTCCTGATTTATTCATGTCTACAACCCACTTTTCAGTTGTTAAAAGGTCTATGGCATGCCAGTTTTGTAAGACCACTGCTGCCAAAGAACCTATTTGGTCTTGGACTTTGACCAAGGTTACATCAATTTGGTTCAGGCTTTCTTGGAACTCCTCTGACAATTGCTTGAACTGTGTTATGGAGTGTGCCATTCCACCTACACCTGTTCCAACAGCAGTCCCTATCCCCAGGATTGCTAATAGTGGGACCAAGAGTGGCACCCTTTTTTGAACATGCCCTATAAGGGGAACAGGGATAGTGTGCTTTCCACTGATAACACCTATTTTTGGGGAAGATGTACATGTTCCAGTCCAGTTTGTAGGTAACACAAATACACATTTTTCCCACATAAGAAGAAAACTCCATTTTTCCTTACATACACACCTATATTCATGGAAAATGTATGGGCTCATTGGTTTTTCTCATTAGTCCAGACCCCTATAGTCCCTGCCACTAGCATGCCTGTCAGAGGCTGCAATGGGACTTCTAGTGTAGGGTCCTTTTGCTTTTCTCTGAGAATTGTGCCTTCAAAAAGATAACGGGAGCTTGCATTTCCAAAGGGAAGTAGGATACATAAGCCTGTGTTGAAATAAATAGTGGGCATAAGGAGTAATGCCACTAGTTAGGTTTACATCCATAAGTGTCATTCTAGGGTCAAAGTGTATTTCTGATGGACACTGATCTCCCATCAGGGATCCTACAGGAATATCTGGTTCCTGATGTCACTTTACACACAAGGAGGGTGACCCTAGGATTTCCACACCAACGGCTATAGGCCAACAATGGGGAACGATTCATCCCCAGCCTTTTGAATGCATTATAAAAGTCTCCTTGCAATTTGGCTACTGCTACTTTGGTTCACCATTAATATCTTTCTCAAGGACTATTGTGGCCCTGGTCCTGATCCAAAGATCTGGCTCAACTGGAACAGCATTGTAAGATGAAGGACCAGCAGACAAACAGAACCAGAATTTTTGGCTTAGGGTAGGGTCAGACTGATTAACTAGGCTTTAACTCAATTCCAGTATTCTTAACATGTAGTTCCCTTTTCTCAATTGTTACAGGGGCCTGTCAGGGCATTGATTAATCCCATGTTTGGCTCTGGGACAAATCACCCTGATTTAATTAGAGGATGGATCGAGGCCTCTCCAAGTTGCAATATTCTGAAAAGAAACGCAAAGAAAAGTTCTCTAATAAAACTCATTTATTTGTTATAAAGAAAATAAAACACCTTACTAACTAAGAAAGATAATTGTTACATTTTGGCAAGCGAGGTCTCCTGCCAGTCCAGCCGGACCTCTCTGGCAGGAGAACAAAGGAAAAGAGAGTGTGTGAAGGAATGTGGGTGGAGACGGAAACACGTAGCTTACTGATAAGAAGTTGGCAAGCTACGGAAAGTCAGACAGTCCAGAAATAATTAGCTCAGCTGGTAAATAAAATAACGCAGTGACATTCCCCTTCTTTTGCCAGTTGAGCGAATATCAGGTACATCATCAAATAAGGCACATCTTCTTACGCAGATACTCATGTTGAGCTGCTGGGAGTGGTTTGTTGAGGATATTAGCAATTTGATCGTGTGTAGATACATATTGCATTTTAACAAAACCTTTTTTCACCAAATGTTTTATGTTTTGATAACGAATGTCAATGTGTCTGGACCTAGAACCTGTGAAATGTGATTCAGAAATATAAACCACCGATTCATTGTCTTCCATCACAGTGATCGGTCGGATCGGGTGTGTCCAGATATCTGTGACTAAAGCATCAAACCAAGTTAGAGAATTACATGCATCTGAAACACAAGCATATTCAGCTTCAGTAGATGAACAAGAAACAAAATTCTGTTTACGCACTTGCCAATAAACAGGACATCCATTTAAGAACATCATATAACCTGAAGTACTTTTACGTGATTTCTTATCACTTGCCCAATCAGAATCTGCATAACAACTTAATTCTGCATAATTAGTATGTGTTGGTTCTAACAATAACTTCATATGTTTGGTGTGTTTTAGGTATTTCAATAATTTCTTAACGCATGTCCAATGAAACTGTTATGCATATCAAAAGGCTTTATAATGTTTTGCTAGAAAGAGATTCAGAAACTGAATTAGTTAAAGACTGTATGATTAAGTGGGCACAGAACTTTGAAGAACCAGTGATGTTGGAAACATGGGAAAAAATTTGGGTTCAGAATGTTAAATTTACACAGTCGCAGAACCTGAGGGGAAAATTTCTACAAAATGTTTTATAGATGGCATTTAGATCCCAAAAAGTTGTCATGTATGTACCCTAATGTTCAGCCAAAATGTTGGAGATGTGAATGTTTGGATGCTACGTATTATCATGTTTGGTGGACCTGTAGGAAAGTTAAGGCTTTTTGGATAAAAATTTGGTGGGTCATGCAGAATGTTTTGAAGAAAAAAATTCAATTTTCTCCACAACTGTTTTTATTGGGTATAGTTAAGGGTTTTACATTGGGTGAAACAAAATTGATATTGTATATGATAACAGCAGCAAGATTGTTGATAGGTAAATATTGGAAGAATGAAGCTTTGCCCACTATTGAGGAATGGACTTTGAAGATGGCCAGTTTTGCAGAGATGGCGAAGATTTCAGCATATTTAAAAGACTGTTCACAAGAGACTTATGAGTGGGAATGGAAAAGGTGGATAGAATATGTTCAAAACAAATATCAAACTAGAAAGTATCAAATAGCCTTTATTTGAAAATAATGTACTAGAAATTTTTTAATGTAATGAGATAAAGAGAAAAATTATACAGGGGAGGGAGGGGTTCAAGTTTATATATAAGTGTTATATTAGGGTTCTTTATGAGTATGAGTATATTATAGGGAAGTCTGGGGGGAGGGGAGGGTTAGGGAGGGTTAGGGAGGTTGGGAAGTTTGGGGGGGGTGGGGGGGGGGGAAAAGGGGTGAAAATGTAATTGTAAAACTTTTGCAATAAAAAAAAAAGAAAAAAAAGAAAAAAAAAGAAACTGTTATGCCTTACCTACGTGTCGAGATAAGAGATTAACACTAAGTGCAATGTCGGGTCTGGTCCAACTACTAATGTACAATAGTGACCCAATGATTGAACGATAAAGTGTTTGATCCTCGAACTCAGGACTTGCTTCTTGTGTCAAGTTGTGAAAATCTGTTTGCATGGGTGTCTTTGTTGTGTTAGCATCCTTCATGTTGCAATGATGCAAAATTTGTTCAATTTTATCTTCTTGTGAAAGACTAAACCCCTTCTGTGTTCTTTCAATCTGAACACATAAATAAGTGCTAATATGACCTAATGATTTCAATGTGAAGTATCTCTGCAAAGCTTTGGCAAAAATTTCACTCATTTGCTTATTTGGACCAATATAAACAATATCATCAACATAAACAAGAACTATCTCGTATGCATTGTTAGATCTTTTTGTAAACACGCACTCATCAGTTTCGGACTTAATAAAGCCCATTGAATTTAGTTTGTCAGTAAGACATAAATACCACATTAAACCAGATTGTTTCAGACCATAAAGACTTTTGTTTAGGAACCAGGTATCCCCTTCTTGCTGTCGGAATCCTGGAGGACTTCTCACGTAGATCTCTTCATCTAGGTCTGCATGCAGATAAGCCGTGTCAACATTAAACTGGAAAACTTCTAAACCAAGGATAGTTGCAGTTGCTAAAGGAATTTTTACACTCTCAGTTCTGACTGTCGGTAAGTATTTGTGTAGTCCTCAGGATAACATTGAGCGAAACCCTGAGCTACAAGTCTGGCCTTGTACAATGACTCACCATTTGGTTTCTTTTTGATTCTGTAGACCCATCGAGTGCCAATGACCTTTTTGTTCGCTGGAGGTTTTGCAGGTGTAAACACTTTAAGTTTCTTTAGACTGTCCATTTCAACCTGCATTGCTTCATACCATTTGTCTTGCTCTGAATCAGGGAGCTGCTTGATTTGTGTGAAATTATCAGGTGGAAGTGTAATATTGCAAATCAAAGGCAAGGGTGCTTTTGTCAGTTGCCAAGAATATCGTTGTGGAGGGATTCCTTTTGTGGCCCTCTTGGAACGTCTCGGAACAACTGTCCAGTCTTCTTCTTCTTCGTCCTCGTCCTCACTTTCGTCGCTAGCGTCAGCATCCGCGGCTTGCGAAGACGGAACATCGGGTTGAGAAGAACTGGTGGGATCTTGATCATCAATCTGCGTGGCATCAGCAGTATCATCTCTAGGAAAATAAACTCCAGGATCATTGGAATGAATCCTGGACCAGTCAATATCTTCTTCAAAATTAGCAGATTGGGAAATCACAATTGCATGTTTAGAGTCAATAAATCTGCTCCATTTTGAGTTATCATCAATACCCATAAATCTCAGTCTCTTTGCTGCTGGACTTCCTTTTCTTCTTTGAGCTAAGGGAATGTTCACCATAGCGTATGAACCAAAAATATGGATGTTTTTAAGATCGGGCTTGTGTGGGAATCAGGTGGCCATAGTATATGTGTAGACCAGTCTAGCTGGTTGGACACGTGTACGGAGCTTGGCACCGAAATAATCTGAGAAGGAAAAGCGGGTTCAGCTGGATGATCACTGAAGGGCCCTATTCGTTCTCTCTTTGTTCATAATATTGTAGAACAGAAACTGTGTAGCAATCCCTTTGAACTAACATTCCTGAGGACTGAGGTAACCTCTGATAACGGGGAGATGGGCCTCTCGGCTAGCAGAAGAATATGCTAGCAGAAGAATATGCTGGGAACGAAGCCAAACATGATAACATAGCAGAGTTAAGTTTTGTTTTTACCTTAGGTATCGCTTTCCTAGAATTCATGTGATTTACTGTAATATGGTAGGATGTGAAAGTTATGTCCAGATATGGAGAAAATCCTTTGTATCATGTATGTAATATGAGATGTGTAGCCATAATAACGCCTTTTGATGACGCTGTACTTTGATTACTAATAAAAGAGATTGCGGGGCTTTGCTCTGGGCGATCTCATCCCGAGAAACACTTGTCCTGTGTCTTCTCTAATCTGGACTACTTATGAGGTGCCCACCAGGATGGTCGCAACAGGCTTGTAGCCATACAACATGAAGAAAGGAGTCTGATTTGTTACACTGCTCCAAGTACAGTTGACAATGTAATTTGCGTACTTGATAGCTTCACCCCAGTATATCATATCAAGGTTGGCGTCTTCTAGGAGACAACGCATCATGGTTTGCAGTACCTCTCCGTTGTGAGCCGATGTGTCAGGGGCCGAAGTCTGATGAATAATTCCATTCTTACGCATCCAGTCCTGGAAACGCTGAGACATGAACTCGGCACCACGATCACTCTGGATTCTGGCGATGCGAACTTGGTGTTGGGTAGAAACAAGGGTTGCAAAGTCTTTAAAGATCTGAAAGGTCTCTGATTTTTCTTTCATAGGATATACATATCCATATCTAGAGTAATTATCAACAATTGTTATATTGTAAAATTGTAATATTTTCTACCACCAAATGATGGCGGGAATGGACCAACTATGTCAATGTGAACCAAATCAAAAATGCGTGTTGACAGGCGTGTAGCGTGTTTGGGAATGGCTGCTGCTTTGGATTTGGCCTTTTTGCAGACAGCACAATCCAAAAACACCTTACACCCCTTTAGATCCAAACCTTTTGCGAACTCCGGCATCTTCCTAAGAACACGGAAACTGGCATGCCCCAATCTTCTATGCCATTTGTGGATACACCTGGAATGCAAAGGTTTACCTGTTAGTGAATTCTCAACATTAACATTTTTATGCGGAACCTCAGGCTTGCTCTGAGCAACCTGTTTACCAATTCTCTTTTTGTTGGCTTTAGGAGCCTTAGGAATAGCAACAGGATCTCTCTCTGGAGCATCTCTCTGGGCCTGTGCTCTCCCTTTTTGGAGTTTGTATACTTGCCTGTGTTTGCATTTTAGGCTTTGGCTTTAAGTAATAAACACCACCAATCAATATGGTTCCAGCAACAATATCTCCATCTTTAACTATGTAACTTGCATTTTCAAGGTGGTGAACCTGGAATTTTAACATTCTAGACAAGTGACTCTGACTAAGCAAGTTACTGGTTGCTGTTGGTATGTAATAAACATCAGGAATGAATGCATCGAGCTCTTCAACATAAACAGTTCCTTTTCCTTTGACCTGACAAGGATGATTGGAAAAAGAATAAAGTTCACGTAGTTCTGGTTCAGGCTCGTGCATTTCTGTGAAAAGTTCCTTTCTGTAGGTAACATGCAATGCTGCACCACTGTCCAAAGTCCACAGGAGTTGTCTGTCGTACTCTGGTTGAGGTTGTGGATCATTGGTTAAAGCCAGTGTGGCGAGTGGAGTTTGTGGATCACACCGGGGACCACGACGACCTTGTCTTCCGCCTCTGCCTCTGGAATCTGTTCCTCTGGGCTGGTACGTGATGGGAGCTGGAATTCGTTGGGGACAATCCCAGGTGACATGTCCCACATGATTGCAAGTGTTGCACCTTGGCATCCTTGGAGCGTAGGTCCTTCCTCGGAAGGGGCGTCTAGCTGGAGCTCTTGATGCGGGTGGTCCTCTCAAATGTGGCGTGGCCAACATGAATGCCTCTTCTTCAATTAAAAGTCTACAGACATTGTCCACTGTGCATTGAGCAATTGGGACTTGGTTAATTTTTGTAACAGCATCTTTCCATTCATAATTCAAAGAGTTAATAATGATGCTGATCATTTGAATATCTTCAATGTTATGGCCTCTTTCTCTCAATTCTGTTCTCAGTCCTTTCAGTTTGGTCAAATGCCCTCCAATTTGTTCACCAGGTTTCAATCTCGAACCGTGGAGTTCAGACACGAGTAAACATGAAGATTCAATTGAGACAGGCCTGTAGCAATTTTCCAATTCAGTCCAAATTTGTCGGGCTGTTGTATTTGGTGGAAAAGTGACCTGCAGTTCAGTATCCATGGACATCAATAATGTTGTGCGAGCCCTTATCTCTAAATCTCTTATTGCAAAATCCCATGGTTGTGCAGGAGGGTTAAAAATCATGCAGTGAGTGCCTTCTCTAAGAAGCAATAGTGTAATCTCACTGACCCAGGCTTTATAATTATGTCCTGACATTTTTAGTTTTGACTCACCAGTTAGTGGAGAGACAGAAAATGCCTGGTAAGGAGCCTACATTTGATATGCTGGCTGTGCTGGCAGAAATGCCTGTGGTATTTGCTGTGTCTGTTGTGGACCTAAAAATGGTCTTGGTTGTGCCATTGGAGGTGGACCAGGAGCTGGCCCTATTTGCACTTGTGGCTGGGGCATATATGCAGGCATTTGTAGCTGCTGGGGCTGTTGTACTGGAATCTGCTGTATTCCAGTTGCCATTTGTGCTTGATCTGCAATATTGGCATGACCTGCTGGGGATGCAGTCATTTGCCTTTGCTGCACTAAGCGTGGCTGTGTTCCATCTAAAAAGACACCAACACCACCAGGGGGTGTTTGAGTTTGGGCCTGTGGAAACACTTGTGGCATTTCAGCTTCCTGTAGTAAATTACTTTCGCCAGCAGATGGTGCTGCACCTTTAGCTTCGGGCAGCTTTGCAGTTACAAGAAATGGCTGCGTGGCAGGTTTATATGTAACTTGATCAGGGAGACTTTCATGTGACGTATGCAGTGCTCTTTGCCTTAATTGGCCTGACACAGAATCCACCAGGGGGAGTGTCTTTGGCTCTGAGGAAGAAGACAATATGGCGCTTTTTGAAAATCTTAAGTCACGAGATTCTCCCTTATCTTGCTGAAGCATAGATATAGCCATTTTTGCCTGGGATAGCTCCTGTTCATAGAATTTTATACGGTCACGATAGGCTTTCATAGCTAGCTCATCCAGGGTGAGCTTAGAGCTTCGAGGAGAATAATGAATTGTTTCTCCCTCTGCGTGGGAGTAATTTTGCTCGGCAGTTTGCTTTGGCCTTGCACCGAGCGTTACAAATTCAGAAGGTTCTGGGAGGACTTTTTGAGAGCATGCATATTCAGAAGAAGACGTCACTGACCTCAGTTGCAGTACGTTATCTTCAAAAGCAATTTCTCTGTTATCTCCCTTCGTTTCTGTTCCCATGGCTTCTTGTTCCAGGCGTGTGGCCGTAGCAAGGGGCTGGAAATCTGAAAACCTCCTTTCTGCCACCTTCTCAGCAAAATACATTTTGTATTTGTTTTTCTTCTGTTTCGGCATCTTAGCAAAGATAATTAGCGTACCTCAGTAGCTAAAAACTAATTGCCTATGCGCTCTTATCAGAAATAACAAAACAAGGAAAAAAGCCATAAATCAACCGTCCAAGCTACCAGATGTCAGGGCATTGATTAATCCCATGTTTGGCTCTGGGACAAATCACCCTGATTTAATTAGAGGATGGATTGAGGCCTCTCCAAGTTGCAATATTCTGAAAAGAAATGCGAAGAAAAGTTCTCTAATAAAACTCATTTATTTGTTATAAAGAAAATAAAACACCTTACTAACTAAGAAAGATAATTGTTACATTTTGGCAAGCGAGGTCTCCTGCCAGTCCAGCCGGACCTCTCTGGCAGGAGAACAAAGGAAAAGAGAGTGTGTGAAGGAATGTGGGTGGAGACGGAAACACGTAGCTTACTGATAAGAAGTTGGCAAGCTACGGAAAGTCAGACAGTCCAGAAATAATTAGCTCAGCTGGTAAATAAAATAACGCAGTGACAGGGCCCATTCTCCCTTTGTTCTACCCCACTCTGTTCTGGGATTGTCAGATGCTTGTCTTTAGGTTTTGGGGTTGGCTTAGGTCCAGGGTACCGACCCCACCTATTGATGATACATCGTTGGCGGGAGTGGACCTGTTCCAAAGAGTTCACACTTTGTGATCTGTTCCTGCCCTGTTCTTTGGGGTTTTTCAACTTCCCCAGATAAGAGCAAGGGGGATCACTTGGGCATTCTCACATCATTGGGAACTACTGTTCAGTGTGTTATTACTCATTAGGCCCTTTGCCAATAATAGCCAAAGCCACAGAAAACTCATAATTGTCCTCTACACAGAACCTATCCAATCACAATTCCCTTAATCTACAAAATCACCACATCAGGAAGAAGGTTAGGGTTATATGTGACTTGGGAAAAGGCAATATTAGTCTTAGGTATCTCACAGAACCACCTCTTATTTGTTAATACAATATCCACATTCTTAGAGTTAGAACAGCTCCACAGAGAGCTCACTCCCTGGCTTAAATATCTACAGGAGTTTCATACTGCTCTCTGTCACAGTCAATGTTTTTAGATTCAGCACCTGTCTTTTTAAGGAAGAGGTGATTCCAGCATACTATATACAGCAAATCACAATTAAGCACAATAACAGCAAGCACGCTTATTAAATAAGAGATAGTATACTTATGGCTATATATGTTGACTTCTCATTCCAAATCTTCAGCCGTACTGATCTGTCCCCGTACCCACACACACACAAACACAGCCAGCCGAGGGTTAAGGAAACACTTTGGAACGCACCCAGGTCTTATCTCCCACTTGGCAGCGATAGACACACCGTCTGCCAAATGCCTTTATTTTCACAAACAGAAAGATAAGGTACTTAACGTGCAAAAAGTCCAAGCAGAAATAATATTTCTCTCCGCAGTTCCAGACGAGGCTTTAGTGACTATCCAAGGTTTACTTTTGTTCGTCACAAGGATCACTGACCACTACCCTCTATTATATAGTCTCTGGGGTGTGGTCCAGTGACTCAGTTCTAATCCCTAGCACGCCTCCTAAGCTGCTGCAAACGTTTATCACGCCTTCGGAGGCGTGCGTCCAGGAATGATGTTTCTTCGTCACTCTGATCCGAGCCAGCTGTCTCCCTACTGATCTCCTCTCCCTCGGCCGGCACCTGAGACAATGCCAGAGGGGAGGGGCCTGGAGAGGGAGGCCTGGCTGACTCCTCTTCCTCATGCTCGGAGCTTTCTTCCTCCGATGGGACAGGCTCAGAGGGCGGGGCCACAACACATACGTGGAGGGTCAGCTTCCGGTGTGACACCAGTAAGGCCTCTTCTGCCCCGTATGTTGCCTGCCCGTTGCCGGTAGGACAGTTATAGGGGGCGCTTCTTCAAGCGTACTACTAGGGGTCGGGCCTGGGCCTGGTCTGCCTCCCAATATTCCTAAACTGCAGACTTAACTTGAGTCCAGTGAATCCAGGACTTGGATTTCAACACACTTTTTTTACTGCAAGTAGGAACACATGACCACAGTATACGGGCCCTTCCACCTAGGCATTAAACTTTCCTTTCCAGTGTTTTACCCATACAATCCTCCAAATCACAATTTAATAATCTTTTTACTTTCATCACAATATGAACTTTAAAAATATTTCTATTGTTACAATTTCCCTAATTAAATTTAGAAATGTTCTAGCTGTTATCCAAGCTACAACTTAATCCTTTTTTACCTTCACCACCATATACCATTAAAGTATTTCAATTGTTACAGTTTATACTTATTCATATTTCTAGAAAAAGATTAAAAAGGAAAACTTATCATTGTCTAGATTTCAAAATACAAAGACAAATACTCCAATTATTATTCATTTCATTTTTACAATCATGTTTTCCCATTTATTTCTTACTACTATTGAATATTATAACTAGAGGTGGTCAAAAATGGTGGCTAAGGGACACACAATATTGTTGGATTTCTTGTATTTGCTTATTTAATTCTCCCACCATCTGATTCACCCACTTAGTTTCTATCTGGCTTAGGTCTCCTTATGATTTTCAAGTATTTCAAAAGGAAATAATCTAATTCCTTTACTTGGAGAACATCACACAGATCAAAATACTAGTGGTAATGCATTTACTCACTTAAGGTGATTTTCAAGGCACACCTTTTTCACCTTTTCTCTTATAGTCCTGGTAAGGCTGGTCAGTCAGGCTTGGGAAGGTCTGCTCCACTCTGGTTGTTGTGTTGACCTGCATACGTTGTTTCAATTTCAGGACCCGATGCTTGCAAAAGATTAGCTGGGTTAAAGCATTTGTTTGTTTCAGGATCACTCGTGGTTTCTGAGTGAGGAGAGCTTGATGCTTGTAATTTCTGGGGTTTGTCAGCCACAAATGGCCCTTTGTCTCTAAAACTCCTTGAATCGCATGGCTGGCGTAAATGGTAGTTGGCTGCCTAAGGGTTAATTTCCAACTAGTTAGTTCTGCAATTCGACAGACAGCTTCCTTCCATCTCTCTCTGCCTTTGGCTTATTGGAATGCAGTGGGGGCAGCTTTTCTGCCTGAGAGGAACAGGCACTGCTAAGGCTTCAACATGGGGTGCAGCATATCCTGGTGGGTTATCTTCAACTTCGGTACTTCAAACTCCTGCCAGGTATTGGGGATTTGACCTTCTTGAGCCATATTTCTCGCCATCACGACCAGGAGGGAAACTGGACACGCAGGCATATTCTTCCATCTAAGGAATATTTCAGGGTTTTCAGCATGGGGCGACGATTTATGAAGCCATTAACACCTTGGATATTTTAGAAAAGGGAGCTAGCAGCTTTGTTTAGATGCCCCTGTGTCTACTAAGAAGGTTACATTATTCCCCCTATTTTCATTCGGACCAAGGATTCAGGGGGGGGCTTGACTGAACCCTGATCCTCTTCAGCCCTCTCATCTACTGCAGCCAGGCCTATGGCTTCCTTTCTTTACAGAATGCTTTTGTAGCTTTTCTTCAATTGCAGATTGAGCTCACTAGGCTTGAGAAGCAACTTGTCTAAAACAGCATACGCACAACCCTTGCAATGATGATTCAACATGCTGCCCTAGGACCTTTTATTACAGGCAATCTTCTTAGCCAACACAAGAACTGTCTTTTCTCTTCTTGGCCCTCTACTGCTGAGCATAATTCTTTCACTCAATTAAGTCCAAATGGAATTTAGGATGCAAAGAGAAGGAAAGCAAGCTTTGTCACTTTTGTGGCTAAGCAAAAGTCTCAGTTAGATACAAACAAAGTCTTTTTTTTAAGTTGTGTGCAGAGAAGAGATGCATTTTCACTCATGTCTAGCAATGCTCCAAGAGAAAGTAAGGGAGGGTTTCTTCTTGGAAACTGCTGGTCTGTTATAGCCTGGAGGTTTTAAATCTTTACCAATGGCACTACTTAATCTCTCTGTCTCTCTCTCATCACCATTAAGGAGAGTGGTCATCAATTGTTCCAAGTTCTGCCAGGTAGGATTGTGGGTCTTTATAATGACTTGTTGGAAGGAAAAAAGAAGGATTGTTGGAAGGCAGCGCTTCCTTTTTTCCTTGCTTGAGAGCAGAATTAGTTTATTGTTTATAGGAAAGCAGGCAAGAACAATACAAGCACAGCGTTCTGAGGCTAAACTGGAGTTTAGTTTTATTCTTGCCCTTGCTTTCTTCTAATCCAATTTTTACTTTTAAAAGAGAAGTATAATTTTCTTGGAGTTCTTGGTAATTATGATTAAATTTTTATTTCAGCAAGTGAAAAGGAGTTTTTGTTTTCTCTTCTTTTTGTTTGATGTCTTGTTGTACAAGTTTTTCATTTTCAGTTATTAATTTGTCTAAGAACTTCTATCTCTTCCTTGAGGTTATTTACCAGAAGCATCATTTCTTCAGAGATAATAATTACTGTAGGTAATCTTTTAGTCTTGCTATTTCTAATGCAAGTTGATTCTGATTTTATTATTATCATTATTATTAATTAAGCTGTCATTTTTGAATTGCATAGCTTCTAATTTTTCTTGTTCATTTCATTTTGCAAATCATCTGTTTAGCTTGCATAATCATATTATCTTTAAGATTTTCAATATTTATTTTGTGTCCTTTTTGTAAATCATCTTTCTCTTTTGATAATTCTTCATAACTGAATAAAAGTTGATTCCTCAATCTCTCTAGTTCTGCTTTTACAGATCAGAGTCTTCCATGCAGGGCTAAAGACATGAGAACGAGGTCCCCCTCCCCCCTTTGTGGGCGAGGAAGGCATTGCAAAGTAGAAAAAGGGAGGGGGTAGATAGTTTGTGGTCAAGTTTGAAGAACAGCAACCACACATCATGTGAAATGTTTCCAAGGATCTTACCCAATGACTCCAACACGAAATGCAATGAATCAGATCTCTTTATTAATCAGATGTTTCTGTTACAGGTATACGTCTGGAAGTACATCTGGATCTCTGGACCACATCTTATAAACCTGGGAGGCGGGGCCGAGGTAAGGAGGGATCAGGGGAGGGTCTAGGTGGATGGATGGGGTTAACCCTTACTCAGCCATGGGGGCAATGTTAGGCATTTACATGTAACAAATCCCCCTCTAAATGCCTAACAGTTGGACCTGTGTGTGTATTTTGTGTGTGTACACCTATTCTTGAAGTTAGGTAGGCGTGCTGTTTATTCTGCAAAGGTTTGGTCAGGATGTCAGAGATTTGCTCAGCAGTCTCGCAGTGTATGGCCTTGATAAAACCAATGTTCGTTAACTGTCTGACGTGCTTGTGCTTAATGTCTATATGCCTAGATCTCTGACCCACTGCGTCTGCCATGGATATATCTATGGCTGCCTTGTTGTCCTCATGTATCATTATCGGGTAGGCTGGTTCAGTCCAGATGTTGGAGAGCAGGTCATCGAACCACGTCAGGTTGTTGGCTGCCTTGGAGAGGCAGATGTATTCTGCTTCTGCTGTAGATGTGGCCACCAGGTTTTGTTTCCCGGTGTACCAGTGCACTGGGCAGCCGTTGATGAGGAATACGTAGCCAGATGTGCTTTTCCTGCTCTTTGTGTCGCCTGCCCAGTCAGCGTCGGCATAGCAGGTTAATATGTGCTTTTTGGAGTTCGCTGGCTCTAGGCTTAGGTAAGCATCCATGCTATACTTTAGATATCTGAGCACGCGTTTTACACCTTCCCAGTGATACGTTTTTGGATCACTGATGTGCCTAGACAAGAGGTTGACTGCTAGGAGAATGTCTGGCCTAGTCCAGTTGGCTATATATAGAAGGGACCCAACGACAGACTTATAGAGGGTATTGTCCTTAAATGTCTCACCTTCTTCGTTCATGTGTTTTAAAAAGTCAATTTGCATGGGTGTTTCACATGGCTTGGCATCCCTCATGTTGCACTTGTGTAATAGTTCCAATATTTTCTCCTTTTGGGAGACCCTGAACCCTTTCTGTGTTCTGTCGATCTGGACACCCAAGTATTTGTTTACCTTCCCCAGAGTTTTTAGTGCGAAATGCTTCCCCAACTTATCAGCGAAATCATCACATTTCTGTTTATGCTGGCCACAGTATAAAATATCATCCACATAAACAAGCACGTATTCAATGGATGTGCCCTCCCCTTTTGTGAAGAAGCATAGGTCAGCGGAGGTGGCTGTGAACCCCATGTCCCTGAGAATTTTTGCTAGGCACTCATACCACCTCTTACCGGATTGCTTCAGCCAATACAGACTCTTGTTTAACAACCAGGTATCCCCCTCCTGTGTGTTTCTTCCGGGGGGTGCCCTGACAAAGATCTCTTTGTCTAGCTTCGCGTGAAGATAGGCTGTCTGCACGTCGAATTGGTAGATTTCTAGTCCTAGAATTGTTGCTATCACCAGGGCGCTCTTTACACTTTCGGCCCTGACCGTGGGTGAATATGTGTCAGTGTAGTCCTCTGGGTACTTTTGTGCAAACCCCTGTGCTACTAACCTAGCCTTGTACAGTGTCTTATTGTCCTCGAGCTCCTTTATTTTAAAAACCCACTTTGTCCCAATGGGTACCTTGTTGTCTGGTACCTTGGATGGGGTATACACATTTAGCTCTCTCAGGCTGTTCATCTCTTTCTCCTTGGCCTCCTCCCACCTAATCCTTTCTTCTCGTGGCAACCTAAGAATGTCTTCGTAAGAGTTGGGTGTCGTGGTGTTTGTGTGTATTGAAAATACGTAATCTTCAAACTTTTTTGGCATTTTGTTCCTGTTGTGTCTGACGGGCCTGTTGGGTAGTGTTTCTGTGTCATGCATGTATTTGGCTTCCTTCTCTGTGAGTGCATCTACCTTTATGACGGGGTGGTCCTCTTTCCATCCCTTGGTGTCTACCCCTTGGTGTTTGGATTTGTGTTTCTCGTGTGCCTCGGTTTCAGCTGTGTCTAGTCTACTCGTGATCCTTACATTGTCTGAAATTTCCTGCCTGGACAACACTTCTTTGAGATGTATTTTTGACCAGTTTGTGTTTTCATGAAACACTGCTGTTCTGGATATGATAAATTTATTGTCCTTGTCAATAAACCTGTACCCTTTTGTCCCGGACTCGTATCCCATAAATCTTAGTCTCCTTGATACCTTGTCCCCCTTTCGTCTTAACTGCTTTGGTATATGTACATCTGCAGTGACCCCAAATACGTGTAGGTGAGCTATTTGGGGTTTCCTATTGTACATAACCTCATAGGGAGTTTTGTTTACCACGCTTGACCATAGCCTGTTCAAGGTGTAGTTTGAGTATGTGAGTGCCTCTGCCCAGAAGTGTTGCCCCAGCCCTGCATCTTCTAATGCGCAACTTACCATGGTTTGTAATACACCGTTCTTTAGTTTTGACACTCCGTTCTGGAATGCGGAAAAAGGCGAAGAAGTAAAGTGTAATATCACATGTTTCTTTATCCAATTGGAGAAGTCCCTTGATAGGAACTCTGACCCTCTATCTGTCATAATTTGTTTTATTTTGATGTTGTGTTGTGTTTCTACCCTCCTGTAAAATTCTTTGAACTTTTGAAACACCTCATTTTTGTGATTGATTGTGTATACGAACCTGTAACGACTGAAATCATCAACTATAGTTAGAAAAAACCTCTTTTTGTACTTACTAGAGGGTTTCATGGGGCCTACCAAATCCATGTGGACTAACTGAAAGGTTGAATTGGTGGTGCGAGAGGCCTTTTTTGGTCTAGGTTTTGTTTTTAGTTTAGAGCATTTGCACACGGAACACTCTAGATAATTGTCACAATTCTTTACTTGCAAACCGTTTGAACATTCAGTCATTTTTTGTACAATTGGTAAACTGGCGTGGCCCAACTTCCTATGAAGTAGATGGGCGCATTCATCATGGATGGGTTTGCCAATAGCTGGCCTCCCCTTGTGTGCTGTGTCAGAAATATGTTTGTCCTCAGTGGTGTGCTTGGCCTTATCCTCTTTTGTCTTCCCGAGGGTACCTGTTTTGCCTTCCCTATCTTCTAGTTGTGCGTTTGCGTCTGGATAATCTTGGGGTTGTAAGTATGTGAGCCCCCCTTCGATGATGATTTTGCCTATGTCCTTATTTCCTTTTGTCATGTATGCTTTTCCTCCCTTAAAGGTTGTCTCAATGCCTAAGTCTTTGCTGAGCTTGAGAGTTGCCAGTATATTGTGGGGTATCTCAGGTATGAGCAATACCCCCTCTATTTTCCCTATCCCATCTATGTGTGTGTTCCCTTCTCCCGTTACCAGTACCTTGTCCTGATTGGCTACCTTAATGTGGTACTTCTTCGGTGTGAATGATGTTAGTATGTTCCTGTTGTTGTTGGTGTGGTTGGTGGCTCCTGAATCGATGAGCCATGTGTTCCCTTTCCTTGGCTGCGTGCGTGTGGGTTGATGGTCTCCAAGGCCATACAGTGAGCCCATTTGGCTGTCCCTGGAGCTGTCTCTATGTCCCCTCCTGTCTCTGGGATTGGGGGAGTCCCTGCGCCTGAACCTTCTGTCTGGTGAGTGCCTATCTGGGTACCCTGACTTCCGGCCTTGCCTTTCCCTGTGGTGATTGTAGTCTCTGTCCCTTTGGTTTCTGGGGCAGTCTCTCTTATAATGGTTTCTGGAGCCGCAGATAAAGCATTCTGGGGTGTTGTGGTCCCTGGTTTGAAACTCTACCCTTTTTATTGGTCTACTCTCCCTGCGGCTCGTGGAACGGTCCCTTCTTAGGCTATCCTCTGCTATCAGCCTGTTGGTAAGTGTTTCTAGGGAGAGATGCTCTATGTTGAGGCTATCTAGTTGTAATATAAAGTTTTCCCAACTAGAGTCCAGGGAATTTATAATTATGCTCTTCATGCTATCTTCTGAGATAGTTTCCCCCCTTTGTATGAGTTCTGCCCTGGTAGCATTTAGTTTAAGGATGTGTTCCCCCATGGGAGTTCCAGCCTTGTGCCTGGCTGAGTAGAACTCTCTAGATATCTTGGTGGTTGTGGCTGCACTCTTACTATAGAATAGATTAAATAGTTTTTGTAATATCCCAGCCACAGTCAAGTAGTGGCCAAGGCTAGGGTAGATGCTGGGTGATAGGCTTGCCATTAGCGAGTAATAGGCCCTGTGGTGCAGGCAATCTATATCAAAATTCCAGGGTTTTTTGGGTGGATCATTAAGTAAAAATAACATATTTTCCCTTAGAAAGATAATTTGTAGCTGATGATTCCACTCTAAGAAATTAGTTCCATCTAGTTTTAGCTTGTGGAAATCAGCAGGCAAAGTCATTGAGCTATATGGTAAATTACTCACAGTCTGGAGCTGTCCATGGTTTTGTAGGTGAGGGAACTCGCAATATGCTGGAGGAATGCTTGTTGCTAGTCTGTATGGATTTATTTCTATGTTCTTTGCACTTATCTCTATGTTCCTCTCTCTTCCTACAGGCGGCGACTGGGCATGCACAAAGCTCATTTCGCGCCGGAGGTCGTCAGGTGAGGAGCTCTCTGCTGCTGCTCTCAGGCCTAGGCCTAGGCCTGCCGGTGGGAGGCTGGACTCACCCCTGGCGGGCCCATAACCCTCCCTGGACGACGGATGCCATGGCTGGGTCCCTGCATCTCGGGCGAAGAACGGGAAGAGGTGAGGAGGTGAAGCGGTTGCAGGTCGAGGACTTCTGGAGCTCGGCGGCGCAGCAGCGGCGGACATAAGTCGAGGATCCCCTGGGTTCGGCGGTGTGGCGGTGGCGGCGGCGGCGGTGGATCCTGGACGATGCTGGGTGGTCTCTGGGCGAGTAGAGAAGCCTGGCGGGGGTCGCACGGCTGGTAAGTAGCTGCTTTGTCTTCTTATTTCCGGGCCCAGTGAAGTTGGTGCAGCGGGTGGCGAGTGCGAATCCTGCGGTTGATTGGTCCTGCAGGTGGTCGGGTTCCGGTGGTCGCTTTCTGGGCACGTTGTCTCACGGAGTGTCAGCTGGGTCACTGCGTGGGTTCCGGTGGTCACCCTGTTGTCCCTTTGGCCTTGGGGTGCCTCGGGGTGTTTCTTTGCAGGCGCAGGAGGCTTGAATGCGGAGCCGAGTGCTGCCGCAAGAGTCCCTATCGCTTTTTCCACTTCGGGCCCGGTAGGTGGGCCCTTGCAGGCCTGCGTTGTTGTTTCTGACGTGGTTTTCGGGTTCTTCCCCAATTCGGGTTCTTCCCCAATCGTGTTGGGGTCCCTGCAGGTTCGTGCCATTTCTTTTAAATCTCGGCTCCCCATTGGTTGTCGGCCATTCCAAGATGGCCGGCGGGAGCATGGCGCGGAAATGAAATCTTCCAAGTCCGGAGCTTCAGCTTGGGAAAGCCTTTCCCTTGCCGGACTGGCGACTTCATTTTCTGGTTCCTGGGTGTTCATCGCTGCTCCATGGCTTTCCAGAAGGCCTTGGAGTTCCGCGATGAGCTCCTCTCTGCTGGTGGGCGCTTCCAGCATCTTCAGGATAGTCAATCGGAAGTCGACTCTGCTCGGTGGCTCTGTTCTCTCATTGCTGCAGGTTTCCTCTCTTAGTTCCTCGTCCCAGAGCAGTAAGTTCAGGTCATCTCCCTGCTCACTCTCGTTCGGGCCAATTTTCGCTGTGGTGCCTTCGAGGGCCTGCAGCTCCTCCATCTGCTTTGTATAGGCTCTGGTGAACATCCTGTTCTCTGCCTCAGACTGGGTTCCTGATTCTGCCATTTCTGTGAGTTGTGGGTACACCATCCTCTGCTACCAATCTGTGAAATGTTTCCAAGGATCTTACCCAATGACTCCAACACGAAATGCAATGAATCAGATCTCTTTATTAATCAGATGTTTCTGTTACAGGTATACGTCTGGAAGTACATCTGGATCTCTGGACCACATCTTATAAACCTGGGAGGCGGGGCCGAGGTAAGGAGGGATCAGGGGAGGGTCTAGGTGGATGGATGGGGTTAACCCTTACTCAGCCATGGGGGCAACGTTAGGCATTTACATGTAACACATCAGCATTGTAGCTAGTGAACTTAAAACATTTACTTATAAACTCTTACTTACAAACTTTTACTTATAAACTCGAGTTTATCTTGAAAGTACAGAGAAGGAAGAAAAGTTAAATTCTGTTCTTCATCCTGTCCAGTTGGCCAGACCAAACTGGATGAGATATATTCCTTCTTCTCAATACCCTCAATTCTTTTCTAACAATTTAAATTCATATCTCTAGAGATCAGGCAGTTGCAGTTACCTTGAAGGTACACAAAACTTTAGACATACACACTAGTCATTCCCACCTTAAATTTTAGTTGAATTAGGGAATGCACAGATCTTAACAATTATTTTTAACAGAATCATATCAAATTTAATCAATTCAATTATCTGAGTCTTCCCATTTAGACAGGCTTTTCTTTTTATTACCTGCTAAACCCCGGGTGGGAAGAACAATAACAATTTTCTTCTCTATTCTTAGTTCTTTCAGAGTTCTCTGGTTCTTTTAAGAATGGTAAATCATCAGAATCTTTATAATACTGCAGTATTTCTCCTTTAAGGACTAGTCAGGTCTATTTGCAGTTTGGGATTCTTTCTAATTGTTTTTTTTTTTAAACTTCTCACTTTTTACTCTGCCCTGAGATGTTCTGTCTAGCTCTTTCTAGCTTGGATCTCCCAGCCGGCACTGGCTTTAATTTTAAAGACCCAAACTCTTCTCCATCTATTTTAGATCTCCCAGCAGGCGCTGGCTATTTTAAAGTTCCAAAATGTATAGAGACCTTTATTCACACATCATTGCACTTAGCCAGGGCTCTCATGAGCAAGTTTGAACTTCACTTTTCTTTTAAGGACCTTTATTTAGCCAAATTGGTTTTCCTGTGTCATCCCTCAGCAAAGCCCATTTCCTACATCTGTCTTCCTCTCTCTTCTTCAGGCTGGCCAGGACAGGCATCTGCCTCTTGTCCTATGCCTCAACAAGTTTCCTGAAGAGGGGTATCTACCACCCATGAGCTGCAACTTCCTATGTTTCCCCTTTCTGATGTGGGGTTTTTACAGCCAGGCTACACAACGTCAGTTCTGCCACTGATTTTCTGACCCCTCTTATAACGGAAATCTGGGAGGACCTGCTGCCCCCAACACAGACTGCTGACACCCCCTACACTTCACAGCTTCACAATTTCCTAAAAATCCTGGGGTTTGCTTTTGGGATTTTCACAGGAAAAAGGAACAACAAATTTTCTTTTCTTTTTTCACTTGCATGGGCACATAGTGAGTGGAGGCTATTGATGTAAGCTATGCACTGAACTGCTTCTGCTTTAGAGTATCTGGGGCTCAATCCCCTTGGCATTTGCAATGCTGCACAAGCTGGCATTTCAGGGTGGTCTCTCTTCTTCATAGGTTGCAGTCTTTAAGATAGGTTTCTTTTCAGGGTGACTCTTTCTGACCTGACATTTGGGATTTCCTCTCACTCGAGCCACACAGACTTGCATGACTTCTACTTGCCATTTGTGAAGTCAGTCAGGGTTCTGTTTCACTACTATTTGCCACCCATTTTCTAAGACACTGCCATTGACCTGCGGTGCTGGAGTTCCAACAGCCACCAACAGGAGCTGCAATGGCTTAACCACCCACACAGTTCTAGAGTCTCATTAGGATACGCCAATTCCGTTAGGAAGGGACATTTTCCCGGACCCAGGGAGGTGATCAAGCTCCCTCTTCTACTCTCAAGGAGTAGGTCTATTATTCCCACAATACTTGCCTGCAGGTGTCTTCTTTCCTTTTCTTTCTCAGCTGGCGTTTATCTATTAGCTTGTTCTGATTTCGTAAGGTTCTTGGGTCGGTTGGAGCCATTGAGTACCCAGAGGGGCCGTCTGCCTCCTTCCAGAGAAAAACTCTCAGTGACGCCTGAAGTTTGGCAAGACGGTCTCACCTGGCACTGACTGGTCCGTTCCGTCCCTTAGCGAAATCTTGCTTCATCTCCTGGCTGGCTCGCCAAAATGTCGCAGAAAAATAAAAGAGATGAATTTCAAAATCAGAAAAAGCTTTTATTTATTTTGGCCAAAAGGTTCAGACATGCATTCTGTTTTACATTCTGAGCAAAAATCCTTCTTTAAGACACGTATCTTTATAGAACAAAAACAGGAAATGTGAAATAAACTTCCTACGTGTTAGGCTCTCTCCCTCCTCCCATTATTGCCTGAACAGGAAGATTAGTTAATTTCTTGTGGTTTTACTTCTTGAACTCTTCAACTGTAGAAAGTGTGTTAATTCTGCGGTTTAACTTTTTGAACTCTGCAACTTTCTCAAGTCACAGGGGCCCTTCAGAGATCCTCTCCCCGTATTATTTCACTCTTATAACCAAATTTCATTTTACGTTCTGCCTTAATACAGAAACCAATAGAGAAAAGTTTAAGCATACAAGTAAAACACTTTAGCTTCTACTTTTGTTGGCTGCTGTGAAACTGGATGCAGCAGCATTTGGGAAAAGAAAAGAGGGAAATGCCATAGGGGATGTCTTATTTTGTAATGCAGCATGCTGGGTTGCCTTGTCAACAAAACCAGTAAAAAAAAAGGGGGGGGGGAGAGACAGCATGGAAAATGGGGCTCTATTCTTGTATCCCAGAGTAGCATTCATTTCCCCCCCCACTCCTCACCCCATGCTATTTTGTCATGGGTAAATGCCTTATTCTTAAATGAAAGAAATATATACTCATAGAATAGCAAGGGTTAATTTATTCTTCCTCTCCTAATGTATTCCTCTGTAACCACTCCTACTCCCTAATCCCGCCTCACTGATATAAAAGGGGATGCACACTCCTCCTCCTTGCTTCTATCTACAATCACTCAGTGAATATAGAATGCCTTCTGTAAATAAACAATACTTTGTTTGAATACTATAATTCTGAATTCTTTATTGAGTCCGATCCTCGAATTACGGCAACATATTTTGTCTTAGTTGGTGTGAAACAACTCAGCCTTTAGAGGTGCTTTCTATCTTAAGTAAAGTTCTTATGACATTTCAGGGAGAAAGTTGATCTCAACACCCACTCAGAATCTCTTAAGAACGAGGAAAGGCCTATAATGTGAAAAATGTGATAAAACTCAAGAGGGTTCAAATTACTTCCCTACACTTAGCATCAATAAATTATACACACTTACAGAAATAGACAATATCTGTTATCTATTATTTATTTTAGCTTTATATGGTCTTGTTCCTAAAGACACCTACAAAACTATATATCTATATCATAAAAACTTAACCAGTCATATAATTGATTGCTGCCAGGCAGCCTTAAAACATTGATGCAAATTCTTTACGGGGCACAAACAGGATTTTTTTTTTTTTTGAAGAAAGAATCTCTGGAAACCATACAAACAAAATTCCTGTGATCAATTTTAGCTGCACCTAGTGGGACATCAAATGCCCAGCTGAGAATTGAGACAGGAATGCCTCAAATTCAGGTTAAGGCCTAGAAGATGATGATAACTTGCTGGTTGGAAATTCAATTCTTCCCAGAGGGCTTGACCCCTTTAGTCCTGATAGTTAACTTCTGTCCTTGGAAACAGGCGATAAAGCACAAGCTGGCCTTCTATGGGTTTTCCCCACTATTCTTAATCTCCCTAGGCTATGATCAAGCGAAGCAAGTGGTTATCAATCGAATAAGAGACATGGCCTTCCAGCTAGAAGTTAGTAGGATACCTTTCCATAGCAGAAATTGGATTAGATGGGGTGTGTGGGAACCAGCAAGGTATCTGAAAGACCTGACCTTTCCTAAGTGTAGAATAGCATTTTAGAGCCAGATTTAATATCCTCCCCTTAGCACTCCTGCAAGGCAGGTATGATAAAACCCCAATAGCTGAACGTACTGTATATGTGGCAGTGGGGAGGCTGAAGACATCTCACATGTCTTATTATGCTGCAGGTTCTACAGGAACATCAGATCAACATACTTTCTCCCACTATTAGAGAGATTTATAGGGAGGGCAGATAATTTCTATGTGAACCAACTTCTCCAGGACTCAAATCCAGCCACCACTCCTGTAGTAGCCAGATTTTGTGCAGCTGCAGTGATAAGGCAACACCGGTTAAAGAACTAAAGACCTCTATTTCCATCAACCTCTTGCTTAATTATTTTTAATCATTTTCAGAGGACATATATATTAGTGTATACCAGAGACGTCAAACTCAAGACCCACGGGCCGGATGTGGCCCGTGATGCGGTCAGATCTGGCCCACAGGGCTATCTTGGAAAATGCAAGGGGCTGGTCCACGTCGCGTTGGCCCGGCACGCCCTGGCTCACCCCATCCCTGCGCACAGGAGGCGGTGGGCGCATGCACACAGGAGGAAGCAAGCGTGTGGAGACTGGCTGTGCGCATTGGCCTGGCCTTGCCTGGCCTCTGCACGCCATGCTTCACTCTGACCAGCAACAGCTGAAGCTTGTTTGCCTAGACCTGCCCAGCCTCTTTGCCTCTGTGCCCGGCCCCTCGGATCTGTGCCTGGTCTTGAGGGCTGGACTGGGTGCTTGCCCACCACTGCCCAGGGCTGTGGAGTGAAAGTACAAAGGGGAAGGTCTTGCTCCAGGGTACAGCAAGGGTGGCACAGGAGGCACTGCCCAGAGGCCCAAAACCCTTCATTGGCATACCACACGTGTTAAACCACTGACACCCAACACCTGATGGGCATCCTCCCCCATAAGCCCCCATCCCCTTGCCCCCTGGGCCCCCAAAGCACACCATACCCCAAGGCTTTGTGGAAAATGTCTGGAAGTCAATGGAGGGGTGCTTTGGGTCTCCCCCCAAAGGACAGACCTACAAGGAGGCCCTGAGGGATCTAACCAGCATTGCCTGCAAAAGCTAAATTTTGGATGGATATTTCAGGAATTTTGAACTCTATTTCTGGACTTCTTGGATATTGGAGAGTTGTTGGGAAAAGATAGAGACAGTGGTGGGTTGCTCCTGGTTTGCACCGGTTTGCAAGAACCGGTAGTAAAAATTTTAATAGTTCGGAAAACCTGTAATAAAATTGGCTGGCCATGCCCCCGAACCGGTTCCCGGCCCGGTCACCGGTCGCTTACCCCAGCCACTGTCATTGGCTGCATGCAGCCCTGGGACTCCGCCCTTTGCCAGCCAGGAGCGCTGCCGCCAGTTGCTCCTGTGCACCCGGCTGCCTGCCTGCCTGCCTCATCACCACCACCATGAGGAAAGGCTCCGAAGTTCCGCTGCCTGGGATCGACGTGGGCTGCTGCAGGGAGAAGCCAGGTATGGCTGGCTGGACGCTGCCCAGAGCTGAGCTCGAGGATGGCAGGAGGAGGAATGTTGCCTCTTAGCCAGCTCGACCGAGGGATAAGCCATCCGCCCCAGACACATGGGAGCAGAGCAGAAGGCAAAACTTGCCCCAGAGGCCGCCACCCCCGCGATGCGCCCACGGTGGCAAACACGCGTCGCCTGGGCGCATGGGGCCCAGCATCCCCACGACCTTCCTAGGGCCCTGGGTCTACCTGCGAGGGCCATTGTGCGGAACCCGCGGGGCAAAGACGGCAAGTTTTCCACAGGGGCTTCTCAGGCTCTGGCTGGACCGGAGAGCCAGCAGAGGGCACGAGATGCGCGCTGCATTTCCTCCACGGGGCTGGGCCAATTTTGAAAAAGTTCCCCGCCGGCGCCGGATGGGCTCCGGTGGCTGCAGCAGCGACGTCGGTGATGGCGGCTGGGCAGATCCAACAGGTGAGAGCACAGGAGGCGCCGCGCAGCGCCGGTGCACCTTTGCAAAGCGGCCTCACGGCTGGCGCCTCCTTTCCCCAGCTGGGGCTGCTGTGCCTACGGTGCCAGGGAACCGGCGGAGGGAGTGGTGAGGGTGGGCGCTGGGGGGGGTCCTATCCAACTGGGCTTTTGCAAAACCAGGCGCGAGTTGGGGATTCTGACGCTCCACGCGTGTTTTGTGTGGCTCGCGGGGAGAGGGAGGTGGGCAGGAATCTGAGCCTTTGGATTGGCTTGTTTGGGGTGGGGGGCCAGGATCTCCGATGACTGGGACTTTTTTTTTTTAATTTGATTTATATGCCGCCCTTCTCCAGAGACTCAGGGCGGCTTACAATGCGTTAAGCAATAGCCTTCATACTTTTGTATATTTATACAAAGTCAGCTTATTGCCCCCACAAACTGGGTCCTCAATTTACCTACCTTAGAAAGGATGGAAGGCTGAGTCAACCTTGAGCCTGGTGAGATTCGAACTTACAGTAATTGCAGACAGCTGGTGTTAATCACAATGCTATCAGTCTGCTGAGCCACCAGGCCCTTCCAGGGGATGCCCCTGGCTTTGCAGCGGAGGGGTCTTTACACCTGCCTTATTTGCATTCCTTTTCTTTGCAAAGATCCCCTCCCCCCAAAAAAGGATGGGTTGCCCAAACGTTTGTGCTGCTGGCTTCCCTGCCTGTCTTGGCTCTGTCAGGGTTGGGTCTCTTTCACCTGGGGAGAGGGTCTCTTGGATATGTATGTGTGTGTTGTGTTAGGCTATGCAGGGAGGTGTTGTGACCCCGACTCCCGAGCCTGTCCTAACAGAGGAAGAGGACTCAGAAGATGATGGGGAGGAACTGATAAGGCCTCCCTCTCCAGGACCCTCCTCTCTGGCAATGCCTCAGGTTCCATCCAAAGGCCAAGAGGAACAGCCTGGGATATGCCAGGAGGAAAGCATATCGGAACAACAACAGATAGGGAGCGAGGATGATGAATCCTGGCTTGATCCCAGGCAGCGTCAGAGGGAGAAGCGTGCGCAGCAACGAAAGAGGCGTGGGAGGGCCTGAGATTGAGCTGAGTCACTGAGCCACACCCCACAAGGAATAAAAGTGGGTGTGATTGCTCTTCAGGCTTTGTGATGGTCAAAGTTAAAAATCTGAGAGTCACATCGTGTTACCTGAAATCTGGCTTGTGCATATTTGGACTGGACCTTGGCTAACTCTTGCTTCGTGGATTACTTTTTGCTACTGAACCGGACTGAGGATAAACTCTCTCTTGCTTACTGTGAGTGAAAACTGACTTGGCAGGCATTTTGCAGTTTACTGCCAAAACTCTTATCTGCAAGGGTTTCTAGTCTGATTGCTTAATAAAATCTTGGCAGGCGTGCCTGGTTGTGTGTTTGCCTGTGTGGGGAAGGGGGACAGAACAGGAGGTGTGATTTTTTTTTTTTTTTTTTAATTTGATTTATATGCCGCCCTTCTCCGGAGACTCAGGGCGGCTTACAGTGCGTTAAGCAATAGCCTTCATACTTTTGTATATTTATACAAAGTCAGCTTATTGCCCCCACAAACTGGGTCCTCATTTAACCTACCTTAGAAAGGATGGAAGGCTGAGTCAACCTTGAGCCTTGGAGAGATTCGAACCAGCAGTAAATTGCAGGCAGCTGTGTTAATAACAGGGTGCTTTAAACCACTGTAGTACCAAGGCTCTTGATTCACATGGTTGTTAACTTAAGTGAATCCGGCTTTCCCCCCCCCCCCCATTGACTTTGCTTGTTGGAAAGGCTGCCCCCCCCCCCATTGCCATCTCAGCCCCTCTGCCCTGCCTTAACCTTAAACCGAGCTGCGTTTCCTCCGAAATCCAGTCTGTTTCCTCGCTGGGCGAGACTTTCCTGCCCCTGCCACTGTTTCTCCAATTTCCAGGAGTTGTTTGTTTAGATACGGGAAACCTTCCCAGGTTTCTGGTGGGGGGAGGTTTGAGCTGTGGAATATCTCACTGCCACACATGTGTGTGTCCCCCCCATCACCCTTTTTTGCCTTGAAAAGGCAGAAGTTTGAAGAGGTTGCAGAAAAAAATGCTCTTAGAAGCTTCTGACGATCAGGCAACTCAGCTTGGATCATCAGAGGTTTTTAAAGGGATTTTTTGAAGAGGCTGTAGGGAAAAAAATCCCTTTAAAAGCCTCTGGCGATCCCAGCAGATTTGCCTGATTGTCAGAAGCTTCTAAAAGCATTGTTTTCTGCAACCTCTTAAGGTTGTAGAAAAAATGCTTTTAAAAGTAAAAGTAAAAAAAAAACAGTTGGCCACGCCCACCCAGTCACATTACCCCCCCAAGCCATGCCCACAAAATAAGCCACGCCCACAGAACCGGTAGTAAAAAAATTTAGAACCCACCCATGGTTCCTTGTTTCCTATTTGGAAAAGCTGGATTGTGTCTTGGTTGTTTTCCCCTACAATCAGAGACACTGAAAGGCAGCCCTGAAAATATCAGAATCTGATCAGAAATGGAGATAGCTTAACTAGAGAGGTTGAGTAGCCCTTGTGGCTGCTAGACCAGCTTTGGCATGATGGTGGATTGCTGATATTTTCATCCATCCATCCATCCATCCATCCATCCATCCATCCATCAGCTCTCCTGTATAAAATATATAATTTCAATTGTATCAAAGAGGGCTGCAGTCACTTGCTTTCTCTCCATAGATGCTGTGATATTGTTGCAGAAAAATAAAAGAGATGAATTTTGAAATCAAGAGAAACTTTATTTTTGGCCAAAAGGTTCAGACAGCTTAATATAAATTCTAACATCTGAACAACGTTCTGTTATTAACACACATTTTTATACCCTTTAATAGCAGAAAAACAGGAAGTATGTGAAATAAACCTCCTACATGCTAGGCTCACCCCCTTCCCTTATTGACATGGCAAGAGAAATTAGCTAACTCTGTGGTTTGACTTTTTGAACCCAGCAACTGTCTCTTTGCCTGCGGTTTGACTTCTTGAACTCTGCAACTGTCTCAAGTCAAAGGGGCCCTTCAGAGATCATCCAGGCTGACCCCGTATTATTTCACTCTTATATTCAAGTTTCACTTTACGTCCTACTTTATTCCCCCCTTTAAGACTCTATTTTACTTAGTTACAATTGAGTCTTACCTATTACAGAGCTTAAATCAGTAAAGCAAGTATATAATAGTTGGCATAACATAATCAATTCAGGATAAAATACATAATAACACAAAGGAAAAGACAAATAATTCATATGATTTTCAAATCTTATTCTCTGAAGGCACTTTCTCTAATTACCCAGTTGAGAGTTGTACATATGTTCCTGCATCAGAAACTTCATTTTCATCAAAGAGATCAGGGTCAATTTTACGGTCTATAAGGCTTTCCATCAAAATCAACTCTTTCTTAACTCTTATCTCCTTTACTGTTCTCATAGCTAGTTGTCTGAACAGAGGTATTGCACAAGGAATAAAAGCCAGGCCTGTCACAACAGAAATAACATCTGTCTAATCCAGCCAGGCCCAGGCAACCAAGAAAACCACATTTCTGTTGCTTGTAACTTCTGACCCATTTTGGATGCCCGGTCCCGTAAATCCTTGGCAATCTCTCTGACCACACCTGACTTGGGGAAAAGATGTACCAAAGTGCATGTTCCAGTCCAGTTTGTAGGTAAACACAAATACACATTTTTCTCACATAAGAAGAAAACTCCATTTTCCTTACACACACACACACCTATGTTCATGGAAAAGGCAGGGCTCGTTGGTTTTTTTCATTATTCCAGACCCCCAAAGTCCCTGCCACTAGCATACCAGTCAGCGGCTGCAATGGGACTTCTAGTGTAGGGTCCTTTTGCTTATCTCTGAGAATTGGGCCTTCAAAAAGAGAACGGGAGCTTGCATTTCCAGGGGGAAATAGGACACATAAGCCTGTGCTGGACCTAAGGGAGAGCCAGACTGGAAATCGGGATGGCTGAAATGGTCTTGGGCACTTTTCCTGGGACATATTCCATCCTCCCTATTTCTTACTGGAGACATGTGGTGGTAATGTGAAAGTGACCTTCTGTTGAAATAAGTGGTGGGCAGAAGGAGAAATACCACTAGTCAGTTTTACATCCATAAGTGTCATTCTAGGGTCAAAGTGTATTTCTGATGGACATTGTTCTCCCTTCAGGGATCCTACAGGAATACCTGGTTCCTGATGTCGCTTTACACACAAGAAGGGTGACCCTAGGATTTCCACACCAACAGCTATAGGGCCAACAATGGGGAGATGGCTCATCCCCAGCCTTTTGAAGGCGTTATAAAAGTCCCCTTGCAATTTGGCCACTGCCACTTTGGTTCTCCATCTAATATCTTTCTCAAGGACTATTGTGGCCCTGGTCCTGACCCAAAGATCTGGCTCAACTGGAACA
Source organism: Pituophis catenifer annectens (assembly GCF_029215685.1). Lineage (NCBI taxonomy): Eukaryota > Metazoa > Chordata > Lepidosauria > Squamata > Colubridae > Pituophis > Pituophis catenifer. Next base: position 28,820,632 of record NW_027256885.1, on the reverse strand, counting down.
GCATTATAAGATGAAGGACCAGCAGACAAACACAACCAGCATTTTGGACCTAGGGCAGGGTCAGACTGATTAACTAGGCTTTGACTCAATTCCAGTATTCTTAACATGTAGTTTCCTTTTCTCAGTTGTTGCAGGGGTCCATTCTCCCTTCGTTCTACCCCACTCTGTTCTGAGATTGTCAGACGCTTGTCTTTAGGTCTTGGGGTTGGCTTAGGTCCAGGGTACCGACCCCACCTATTGAAGATAAATCGTTGGCGGGAGTGGACCTGTTCCAAAGTGTCCACACCTTGTGACCTGTTCCTGCCCTGTTCTTTGGGGTTCTCAACTTTCCCGGATCCTTCCTCAAGGGCAAGGGGGGGGGGGTCACTCGGGCATTCTCACAACTTTGGGAACTACTGTTCAGGGTGTTATTACTCATTAGGCCCTTTGCCATTAATAGCCAACGTCACAATAAATTCATAATTGTCTCCTACACAGAACCTTTCCAATCACAATTCCCTTAATCTACAAAATCACCACGTCAGGAAGTAGGTTAGGGTTATATGTGACTTGGGAAAAGGCAACATCAGTCTTAGGTATCCCACAGAACCACCCCTTATTTGTTAAATACAATATTCACAGTCCTAGAACTAGAGCAGCACCACAGATAGCCCACTCCCTGGCTTAAGTATCTGTGACTCTGTCACAGTCAATAATTTTAGGTTCAGCACCTGTCTTTCTGGGGAGAAGGTGATTCCAGCAAAATGAATATCCAATACAGCAATTCACAATAAGGGCAAGCACCCTCACTAAAGCACGATATAGTGTAGCTATGGCTATATGTGTTTGACCTTATGTATTTTACTTCTAACAAATAGAATGTTGTCTTTCTCCTCCAATCTTCAGCCGTACGTGGAGGGTCAGCTTCCGGTGTGACACCAGTAAGGCCTCTTCTGCCCCGTATGTTGCCTGCCTGTTGCCGGTAGGACAGTTATAGGGGGCGCTTCTTCAAGCGTACTACTAGGGGTCGGGCCTGGGCCTGGTCTGCCTCCCAATATTCCTCAGCTGCGGACTTAACTCGAGTCCAGTGAATCCAAGACTTGGATTCCAACATTTTTACTGCAAGTGGGGAACACATGACCACAGTATACGGGCCCTTCCACCTAGGCATTAAATTTTCTCCTTTCCAGTGTTTTACCCATACAATCCTCCAAATCACAATTTAATCATTTCTACTTTCATCACAATATATATTTAAAAATATTTCAATCGTTACAATTTCCCTAATTAAATTTAAAAATGTTCTAGCTGTTATCCAAGTTACAACTTAATCCTTTTTACTTTCACCACCATATACCATTAAAGGTATTTCAATTGTTACAGTTTATACTTATTCATATTTCTAGAAAAAGATTAAAAAAGATTAAAAGATTAAAACTTATCATTGTCTAGAATTCAAAAATACAAAGACAAATACTCCAATTATTATTCATTTCATTTTTACAATCATGTTTTCCCATTTATTTCTTACTACTATTTGAATATTATAACTATTATTATATAACTATTATAACTAGAGGTGGTCAAAAATGGTGGGCTAAGGGACACACAGTATTGTTGGATTTCTTGTATTCGCTTATTTAATTCTCCCACCATCTGATTCACCCACTTAGTTCCTATCTGGCTTAGGTCCCCTATATGATTTTCAAGTATTTCAAAAGGAGTTAATCTAATTCCTTTACGTGGAGTACATTGCACAGACCAAAGTGCTAGTGGTAATGCATCCACCCACTTAAGGTGATTTTCAAGGCACACCTTTGTCACCTTTTCACCTTTTCCAGTTCGTTCTTTCAGCCTTTTCATTCAAAAGCAAATAATTTCTGGCTATCCTTTCTTTCATGTCTGCTTGGTGGTAAGGCTGGATTAAAGCATTTGTTTGTTTCAGGGTCACTCGTGGGTTCTGAGTGAGGAGAGTTTGATGCTTTTAAATTCTGGGGTTTGTCAGCCATAAATGGCCCTTTGTCTCTAAAACTCCTTGAATCACAATTCTGGTGTAAATGGTTCTGCAATTCGACAGACAGCTTCCTTCCTCGCATGTCCTGGTGGGTTATCTTCTGCCCATAACTCCGGTACTTCAAACTCCTGCCAGGTATTGGGGATTTGACCCTCTTGAGCCAACATTACTCGCCGTATTTCATCTGGGGGGTGCCTCATTATTAATGGTTGTTGGCTGCCCAAAGGTTAATTTATTAGCTTCCGCTGCTCCTAAAATCCTCGCAACTCTCTCCTATTAGTTGACATCTTGTCTTCTTCAAAGGACAGAATAGCTCCCATCTCACATAGGATGTCACGACCCAGGAGGGAACTGGACACTCTGGCATATAGAGAAACTGGTGTTCTATATTTCTTCCATCTAGGGAACATTTCAGGGGTTTCAGCATGGGGCGACGATTTATGAAGCCATTAACCCCTTGGTCTAATATAGCCTGGAAGTTTCCCCCGTCCGTGGGTTTTAAAATCTTACTAATGGCATTACTTAATCTCTCTCTCTCTTCACCATTAAGGAGAGTGGTCATCAGCTGTTCCAAGTCCTGCCAGGTAGGATTGTGGGTCTTTGTGACTTATTTCTAGGATCTTACCCAATAACTCCAACACAGGATGCAGTGAATCAATTCTCTTTATTAATCAATGTTTCATTTACAGGTATGTGACTGGAAGTGACCTCTGGATGCCTGGACCATGTCTTAAGTACCTGGGAGGCGGAGCTGAGGTAAGGAGGGGTCAGGGGAGGATCTAGGTGGATGTGGTGTTAACCCTTATCATGCCTGGGGATGGGCAACGGTGGGCATTTATACACAACAGTCTTTATAATGACTTGCTGGAAGGAAAAAAGAAGCCTTTCCCTTTAAGGATTGTTGGAAGGCAGCGCTTCCTTTTTTCTTGAATTCAAAACTCCCGGCTGGGAGAGTACTTCGAAATGATTGGAGGTCAGCTGCTTGAGAGCAGAATTAGTTTATTGTTTATAGGAAGGCAGGCAAGAAACAAATACAAGCACAGCATTCCGAGGCTAGCCTGTTTGAGTGTAAGAAAAACCCTTTTTATATCCTAAAAGGTCTTTTGATTTTTCTATGTGACCCTTTAAAGTCTTTTGAAATTCTTTTGATTTGGCGTGTGAATCCTTTGATTTGTGTGTGTGATTGTTTTATGGTGTTTAAATCCTGCTTTTTTGTGTGATTGGGTTCTTCCGTCCTGGATCTGGCAAATAAGTCCCCAAAATCTTTTAATACTTTTTCTCTCTTACTGTGAACAACTGTACTTTTAGTTTCCAACCCAGCAGGAAAAACTCCCTGTAAATGTTGAATCTTTTCCATCAAAGCCTGGAGTTTAGTTTTATATTCAGCTTCATTCTTGTCCTTGCTTTCTTCTAAATCCAATTTTTACTTTTAAAAGAGAAGTATAATTTTCTTGGAGTTCTTGGTAATTATGATTAAAATTTATTTCAGCAAGTGAAAAGGAGTTTTTTAGTGTATCAATCTCTTCTTTTTGTTTGATGTCTTGTTGTACAAGTTTTTCATTTTCAGCTATTAATTTGTCTAAGAACTTCTATCTCTTCCTTGAGGTTATTTACCAGAAGCATCATTTCGTCAGAAATAGTAATTACTGTAGGTAAATCTTTTAGTCTTGCAATTTCTAATGTAAGTTGATTCTGATTTTATTTTTTTATTTTTTTATTAAGCTGTCATTTTCAAATTGCATAGCTTCTAATTTTTTTTGTTCATTTCATTTTGCAAATCATCTAATTGCTGTTTAGCTTGCATAGTCATATTATTTTTAAGTTTTTCAATATTTATTTTGTGTCCTATTTGTAAATCATCTTTCACTTTTGATAATTCTTCTTCATGACTGAATAAAAGCTGAGTCCTCAATCTCTCTAGTTCTGCTTCCACAGATCTGAGTCATCCTTGCAGGGCTAAAAGACATGAGAATGAGGTCCCCTCCCCCCTTTCCAGGTGAGGAAAGGCATTGCAGGATTAGAAAAAAAAGAAAAAAGTTGGGCGGGATAGATAGTTTACAGGCAAAGTTTGAAAGAACACAACCCATCAATATTGTAGTTAAGTGAACTTAAAACGTTTCCTCATAAACTTGAGCTTATCTTAAAAGCACAGAGGAGTAGGAAAAGTTGAACTCTGTTCTTCACCCTGTCTAGATGGCCAGACGAAACTGGGTGAGTTATTTTCCTTCCTCTCGGCGCCTTCAACTTTTTTTTAACAATTTAAAATTCATATCTCTAGAGATCAGGCATTTAACAATTGCAGTTACCTTGAAGGTACACAAAAGACTTAGACATACACACTAGTCATTCCCGCCTTAAATTTCAGTTGAATTAGGGAAGGCACAGATCTTAACAAAATAATTTTTAACAGAAATCACATCAAACTAATCAATTCAAATTATCTGAGTCTTCCCATTTAGACAGGCTTTTACCTTTTTATTACCTGCTAAAGCCCAGGTGGGAAGAACAATAAACAATTTCTTCTCTATTCTTAGTTCTTTCAGAGTTCTCTGGCTCTTTTAAGAATGGTAAATTATCAGAATCTTTATAACACTGCAGTATTTCTTTTCTCCTACTCTGGGTTCCTCCTACCACACATAACAGCATAAACTAACCATATCTTCTTTGGTCAGCCCCAACGTCTGATTCATCTTACTGTATGGTGGGGCTTCTCAACTTCTAAATATTTTTCCTTTAAGGACTAGTCGGGTCTATTTGCAGTTTGGGATTCTTTCTAATTGTTTTAGTGAACTTCTCATTTTTTTTTACTCAGTTACATCCATTGTTCTATCTCCTCAAGCACTGGATTGTCTCTGCCCTGGGGATGTTCTGTCTAGCTCTTTCTAGCTTGGATCTCCCAGCCGTCAGTGGCCTATTTTTAAAGTCCAAACTCTTCTCCATCTATTTTAGTTCTCCCAGCAAGCACTGGCCTATTTTTAAAGATCCAAAATGTATAGAGACTTTCGTTCACACATCATTTGCACTTAGCCAGGGTTCTCATGAGCAAGTTTGAACTCCACTTTTCTTTTAAGGACCTTTATTTAGTCAAATTGGTTTTCCTGTGTCATCCCTCAGCAAAGCCCATTTTCCTGAGCGCTGCTCCCACTATCCATAGCTGGGTTTAGTCCCTCATTGCTTGGCAACAACTGAGTGAGATTTGCATATCCTTTCCGTGGCTTAGCCACGCCTCCCATCCCATGATCCCCAGTCGTCACTCAGTTGCTGGCAAGAACTGTTTGAGAAATTTTAGCTCAGAGGAATTTCTTCCCCAACTTTTCCTTTCCTTCCTTTCCTGGCTAAGGTTCGTTTAGGCTTTTTATTTATTTTTGATTATTACCTCCCGGTTGGTTTTCTTCCCTCGTTCTGCATCCGAAGTGGAAAAAGATCAACTCTTTCAAGGGGGAGCGTACCTGGGGCTCCAGGTCGCCACGCATCATCGTCTAGACCCCCCCCCTTATCAGCTGGCTTCGGGACATACCTTCGGCAGCCTGCAGAGCACAGAGAACATCCGACGCTTCACCTCAGCGGCGCCTTTCTGTCTGCAGGAGACCAGCTGGTGTGCGGGTGAGCCGATCGAGCGCGGCAGCGCTTCCCCATTACTCAGGGCGATCGCGGCCGTTGGTAGGACCTTCGGGCCGCCAATTTAAGTCCGCGCCGTGCACGCCCAACCCAAATCAGAGGGACCCTCTCCTAGTGGCGCTGGGAGCAACGAGGGGCGCAGGGGCACAGCGGCTTCTGGTAGGACCTGCGGGCCACCAGTTTTAAGTCCATCTCATCGCGCCCGCCATTACTGCGACCACGTGGCAACGTCGCCATCTTGGACGGACCCCCGGGCCTCCAAGTTTGAATTCCCGCCTCAGCCACGCCCCCGGAAGTTCCGCAGTGGGGATCGGACCTGTGGGCCATTCCCCACCCCTCAACGCATCTGCGGAAGCCAGCCTAGATCCCGGGGCTTAATTATCTCCTCACCTCCACACCGCCACCGGTGCGAAGTTCCCAAGGGAGGGAACTTCAGACGGGGGGGGAGCAGTCATGGCAGAAGCCCTTCTTTCATCCGACTCAGACCTGGAGGCTAGCCCCCCACGAAAACGGGGCACAAACTCCGGAAGGTCCCAGGGGCATCGGTCTGAGGCATCCAGCCGCAAGACCCACAAAGGGAAGTTGGCACAGAGCCAGGACACCAAACGAGGGTGTCCCAGGGCACAGAAGGCAACCTATCCAGCAGACCTGGGAGTAGAGCTGGCACAGCAGGGGCATTCACAGGCAGCAGTCCTCCCTCAGGAGCCGGATACGGTGGATCACCCATTGCTTCTGTCAAAGGGGGTATCCACTTCTATGCCGGATGTTTCTATGACCACCGGCCACTTCTCACGCCAGCGTCCGCCTGAAGCCACCTTTACCCCTACGGCCGCGGGCCTCCGAGCCATGGAGGCGCCCTTGCCCTTGTCGCAGCTGGACTTACAATCTGCCTTTTCATCTGCCCTGTCATCCCTGCTGGCAGTGGGCCTGCAACAAACTGCACAGAACCCGCGCCAGACACCCACCGGTCCGGGGGCCCAAGTGCAGAAACACCCACAGCAGAGGGCCACTCGCAGACAGGAGGAATCGTCAGAAGACTCCGACCAAGCAGAAGAATGCCCGGAGGACATAGAGTTTTCCGAGGATGAAGGACTCGCCCCAGACAATCCATCCGTCTCGGGGCTGTTCCGCCCGGCATTATTCAAGTCGCTGCTGCATAAGGCACGTCTCTCCACAAACCTGGGAGTACCAGGGGATGCCCCACAGCAGGCCCAGACATCTGTGGGCCCCCACGAGGCCCTCTTTAAGGTCGCAAAGCAAGAGAAAGATTTCATCCCTTGTCCTCACCTGTTTTCAGAGGTGATCAAGACCCCCTGGGGCCAACCTGGCTCGCTGACTTCACCCAACAGCCAGGATAAAAAACTTTACTGCTCGGCCCCCGAACTGGAGGACCTTTTAGCACTCCCCTCAGTGGACCAGCCGGTGGCCGCCTTGGCTTCCACCTCGGTGATCTCCACCGACGCCCTGGACGGGCTCAGATCTGAGGACAAGAGAGCAGAACTGACCTTTCGGAAATCACACCAGGCAGTGGCATGGGCTATCAGAACAGCAACGGCCACGTCCTTCTTCAACCGAGCAACACTTATCTGGCTAAGGCAGCTTCAAGAGAGGCTGCCTCCCGAGGAGACTAGGCTGCATCAGGACATAAACAAAATTGTGGCAGCCACAGAATATTCAGCGGATGCCTCCCTGAATTAGGTCAAATTCGCTTCTAGGGCCCTGGCTTCCACTGTCACAGCCACAAGGCTGTTTTGGCTTCGCCATTGGAAAGCAGACCTCAAAGCAAAATGGAAGCTGGCGGCGGCCCCATATCAGGCCCCATCCTTATTTGGTGCAGCGCTAGATCCTGTCCGTATTGAGGACAAGGACAAGAGGAAGGTGTTGCCATCATCGTCTCGTCGTGCAGAACGCCGCTACACCCCGTATCCTCAGAGGCAGCCCTTTCGGAACAGCGGAGGACCAGGCGGGTCCTCATCTCAGAGATCCATGTTCCAGGGAGGAGGCAGCTATCACGACAGACGACAGTTCCAGGACCGCAGCAGGAATCAACAACCTTCCAAACGCCCAGCCCGTGGATCTGGGTTCAAGCCCTTCAGGAGGGGCAAGTGACTCCCAGGCGCGGGGCCCCATAGGCGGGAGACTGCTCCAGTTCCACCGGCAGTGGGCCCGCTCATCATCGGACTTGTGGGTGCAACGCACTATCTCGCGAGGGCTCACTATCGAATTCATGGGGGCCCCGCCCAGACGATTTCTACGCTGCAAGGTCCCGGCATCCCTGGACCTCAACCTGCTCATGAACGCAGAGATCACACATCTCCTGGACATCAGAGCCATAGAGAGGGTGCCTCCAGCCCAACACCGGGACGGGTTTTACTCCACACTCTTCCTGGTCCCAAAGTCTTCCGGGGGCTGGAGGGGCATACTGAATTTGAAACATCTGAACCTGTCAGTCCGGTACCGCAGGTTCAAAATGCACTCTCTCAGATCAATCCTGACAGGTGTGAGGAGGGGAGACTTCCTGCAGTCAGTGGATCTGAGGGAAGCTTATCTGCACGTCCCAGTTCACCCCGACCACCGACGATTCCTAAGGTTCGAGTTTGCGGGCCAACACTTCCAGTATCGAGCGATGCCATTCGGACTCTCATCAGCTCCCCGCACCTTTACCAAGCTGGTGGCGGTGGTTGCTGCAACACTCAGGACCATACCAGTACGAGTGCTCTGTTACCTCGACGACATCTTGGTCCTTTCATCTTCGCCAACCCAAGCAGCCAAGGATATGGAGGCAGTCATAAAGGCCTTCCTGGACCACGGATTCACCATCAACTTCGAGAAGAGCCAGATGGTCCCATCCACCCGACTACTCCATCTGGGAGCCGTGATAGATTCAACCAAGGGCCAGGTGTTTCTAGCCCCGGACAGAGCACGGAGCATCGTCGAAGTGGTTCAGCAGGTCCTGTCCTCGCAGAAGGTTCCCCTGCTGCTCCTTTCAAGCCTACTCGGGAAAATGGTGTCCTGCTTCAATATCGTTCCGTGGGCACGCAGACACTCCCGGCCCCTCCAGCTCCCCTTCCAAAGAGCAGGCAATTCGGACTCAGTCCTCGAGGTGCATCTGCCCCCACAAGTCCGGCACTCCCTCAACTGGTGGACATCCCCGGCTCTCACCAAAGGCTGCGTCTTCCTGGAGCCGGACAGGCTGGTCCTAACTACAGATGCCAGCCTTCAGGGTTGGGGAGCTCATCTTCTCACCCTAGTGGCACAAGGTCAATGGTCGAAGAGCGAGCGCCGCTGCAGTATCGACCTACTGGAACTGCGGGCAATCAGGCTAGCTCTAATGCAATTCCGCTCGACGGTGGAGGACCGGCACATCCTAGTCCTCACCGACAACATATTGGCCAAGGCCCACGTGAACAGGGAGGGGGGCACAAGGTCACGGGAGCTGATGTTCGAATCAGAAACCCTATTCAGTTGGGCGGAGAGGCATCTTCGCTCCATAAAGGCGGATCACATCTCGGGAGCAGCCAATGTACGGGCCGACTGGCTCAGCTGAGAACAGATAGATCCAGCGGAGTGGCAACTCCACCCCCGGCTGTTTCAGAAGATAGTCACACGATTCGGATCCCCAGTTATCGACCTGTTCGCGACCCAGTCCAATGCTCAGGTGCCTCGATTCGTGTCACACTACCCAGCTCCCAATGCAGAGGATCACGACGCCCTACGGTGCAGATGGCCGGGGGGCCTCCTGTACGCGTTCCCGCCGATTCCGCTCCTACCGCGGCTCATCAGGAAACTCCTGGCAGAGAGGGCCGAGTTGATCCTGGTAGCGCCCAACTGGCCCCGTCGACCATGGTACGCCGACCTGGTACCCTCTCCATAGAGCAACCATGGGTGATCCCCCCTCAACAGATTGTCCTATTCCAGGGGGCTGTCTGCCACCCAGACCCCCAGTGGCTCCAGTTGGCCGTCTGGCATTTGAACGGGGCCTTATGAAGAAGGACAATTTGCCTGATAATGTCATCAGCACGATCCAGGCAGCCAGACGCCCTTCCACTGCACGTATCTATGAAGCCACGTGGAGAGCATTCTGCCAATGGGGCTTGGCTCACCAGGCCGACCCCACCTCGGCGACAATTAACAACATTCTGGAATTTCTCCAGGCAGGCCTGGACAAAGGCCTGGCGCCCGCTACCTTGAGGCATCAGACAGCAGCGTTGTCTACGGTGATCACATGCGCACCTTACCCATCTCTCTCCCACCATCCACGGATTAGAGGGTTCCTGCAGGGCGCCACAAACTTGAGGCCAGCCACGGTCCACCGATACCCGACGTGGGAGCTCCCATTGGTCCTGAGAGTGCTGACCTCTCCGCCGTTCGAGCCTATGGGGTCGATCTCCATCAAACACCTGTCGTACAAGGTGGCCTTCCTCCTGGCTATCACATCAGCCAGGAGGGTGTCAGAAATTGCGGCCCTATCAATCAGGCAAGATCTATGCCAGTTCCGAGATAACACAGTGGTCCTCCGGCTGGATCCTTCCTTCAACCCTAAAGTAAATTCTCCCTTTCATCGCGCGCAGGAGATTGTGCTACCGGACTTCTGCCCTTCCCCACGAGACCAACGAGAACAGCGCTGGCACAAGTTGGATGTGCGGAGGGCCCTAGATCACTACATCCGTCGGACGGCTAGTTTCCGGAAGTCTGAAGCATTGCTGGTTTCCTTCAACCCGGCGTCAATGGGCGCAAAGATCTCATCTGCTACAGTGGGCAGGTGGATCAAGGCCTGCATTGCATTGGCGTATGAACAGTCATCTAGGCCGGTTCCGGACAGGATCCTCCCCCATTCCACACGTAGCGCAGCCACGACAGCGGCCTGGACCACCCAAGCGTCGGTGGAAGATGTCTGTCGGGCGGCTACCTGGTCGTCGCTTTCACCGTTCATCCGCCACTACAAGATAGATGCCTACGCTTCGGCGGAAGCATCGTTTGGCCGGCGAGTTTTACAATCGGCCCTCAGTGACACGGACTCGGGGGGCACTCAGCCTCCCACCCTGGAAGTTTAGGCTTGGGTACATCCCAGCTATGGATAGTGGGAGCAGCGCTCAGGAAAATGGACGTTGTCTTACCTGAACGTCCCTTTTCTGGGCGCTGCGACCACTATCCATTCCCTCCCCTGTTAGGCTTCCTGCCCCGGTTGGGGTTGGACTCGTTGCCTGTATTGGTTACTGGTTGATTGTTAATAAAAAAAATTTTCGAACCTTTCATCGTGCTGCGCCTTCGTTCCGACTGGGGATCATGGGATGGGAGGCGTGGCTAAGCCACGGAAAGGATATGCAAATCTCACTCAGTTGTTGCCAAGCAATGAGGGACTAAACCCAGCTATGGATAGTGGTCGCAGCGCCCAGAAAAGGGACGTTCAGGTAAGACAACGTCCATTTCCTACATCTGTCTTCCTCTCTCTTCTTCAGGCTGGCCAGGACAGGCATCTGCCTCTCGTGCCTCAAACAAGTTTCCTAAAGGGGTATCTACCACCCTTGAGCTGCAACTTCCCATGTTTCCCCTTCCTATGTGAGGTTTCACACTTTGGTTCAGCCGGGCTACACAACATCAGTTTTGCCACTGATTTTCAGACTCCTCTTTTAACGGGAATCTGGGAGGACCTTCTGCCCCCAACACAGACTACTGACACCCCCTACACTTCACAGCTTCACAATTTCCTAAAAATCCTGGGGTTTGCTTTTGGGATTTTCACAGGAAAAAGGACAACAAATTTTCTTTTCTTTTCTTTTTTCTTTTTCACTTGCATGGGCACATAGTGAGTGGAGGCGATTGATGTAAGCTATGCACTGAAGTGCTTCTGCTTTAGAATATCTGGGGCTCAGTCCCCTTGGCATTTGCAATGCTACACAAGCTGGCATTTCAGGGTGGTCTCTCCTCTTCATAGGTTGCAGTCTTTAAGATAGGTTTCTTTTCAGGGTGACTCTTTCTGACCTGACATTTGGGATTTCCTCTCACTCGAGCCACACAGACTTGCATGACTTCTACTCGGCATTTGTGAAGTCAGTCAGGGTTCTGTTTCACTACTATTTGCCACCCATTACACTACACTGTCACTGACCTACGGTGCCAGACATTCCAATGGTCACCAATAGGAACTGCAATGGCTTAACCACCCACACAATTCTAGAGTCTCACTAGGATACGCCAATTCCATTAGGAAGGGACGTTCCCGGACCCAGGGAGGTGATCAGGCTCCCTCTTCCACTCTCAAGGAGTGGGTCTACAATTCCCACAATACCTGCCTGCAGGCGTCTTCTTTTCCTCTGCCGGCATTATTGGTTAGCTTGTCTTAATTTCGTAAGGTTCTTGGGTTGGTTGGAGCCATCGAGTACCCAGAGGGGCCGTCTGCTTCCTTCCAGAGAAAAACTCTCAGTGGCACCTGAAGTTTGGGCAAGACGGTCTCACCTGGGCACTGACTGGTCCGTTCCGTCCCTTAGCGAAATCTCGCTTCATCTCCTGGCTGGCTCACCAAAAATGTTGCAGAAAAATAAAAGAGATGAATTTCGAAATCAAGAGAAACTTTATTTTTTGCCAAAAGGTTCAGACAGCTTAATATAAATTCTAACATCTGAACAATGTTCTGTTATTAACACACATTTCTATACCCTTCAATAGTAGAAAAACAGGAAGTATGTGAAATAAACCTCCTACGTGCTAGGCTCACCCCCTTCCCTTATTGACATGGCAAAAGAAATTAGCTAACTCTGTGGTTTGACTTTTTGAACCCAGCAACTGTCTCTTTGCCTGTGGTTTGACTTCTTGAACTCTGCAACTGTCTCAAGTCAAAGGGGCCCTTCAGAGATCATCCAGGCTGACCCCGTATTATTTCACTCTTATATTCAAATTTCACTTTACGTCCTACTTTAATATTGCTAAACCTGCTCAAAACATCCAGACTCACAGCATCCTACTGAGACTCCAGAGTGGATACATAGAGCGCTTACCTCAAGCGGCATCTGGGACTTTGAGCTTTCTGTGCAGTCTCATACTCCATATATACATGTGCTGTGAATACCTGCATGCTGATATTTAAACCCCCAAAAATAGCCAAACGGAAAGTGGACTTTGAAAACAGGTGCTTTCAAAACAGGTGGGAGGCAGAATACCTGTTTGTTGTTATTGAAGATAAGGCTGTGTGCCTTGTTTGTGGAGCTACTGTGGCTGTACTTAAAGATTATAATGTGAGATGGCACTATGAGACATAACATCAGGACAAGTACAAAAACCTGGACATACACCAGAAGTTAAAGAAGGTGGAAGAGTTGAAAAAAAGTCTGATGTCATGGCAGCACATGTTCACAAAAGCAAAGTCACAAAGTGAAGCTGCTGTGAAAGCTAGTTTTATAGTGTCAGAATAGATAGCTAAATCAGCACAGCCATTTACAGAAGGGGAGTTTTTGAAGTGCTGCATGATTAAAGTGTGCAAAGTCTTGTGTCCAGACCAAAAGCAAGCATTTTTGAATGTAAGCTTAAGCAGAAATACTGTTGCTGATT